>NC_132890.1:9516489-9821468 GCF_030463535.1 Salminus brasiliensis
GAGATATTCTCGGTCTGAAGCCGTTTGGACCGCTAAGCTAACTAGCAAAGCGGTTAGCAGAACCAGGGCTACCGTAATGCAAGCGTTAGCTAGCCAAGCTAGCCTGTCATGTTAGCAAACACGCTCAAATAACGTCCGGGATTTCGATTTGTTTAACTTACAGACCAGCGCTTGTGTTTACGGTTATCCTTTATCACCTAACCCAGCCTAACTCTGCTGTAGACTTCCCTAAATCCAAGTTACGAAGCAGGGAAGGCGGTGAGACTGTAAAGCAGCGCTGCGTTAACGCGAAGAAGCCGAATAACAGGAGCGTTATAATGTTGTAACCGATATGAGCCGAGGCTCCAATAGCCTCTAATAAATAAAACATCGCTTCCGATGCGTTTTAATCGCTTTATTGAAACCGTGGTGCGTCTCCAAGCTCGGCGACTCCTCCGCCAGCGAACTCCCCGGCTATGCAGCGAGTGAGGGAATAAGGCACACTGGGTAAAACACATTTATATACTAACCTCCCAAATTTTCCAACAATCCCTTCGTCCGACCACCATGCATCAGGGCAGGAAACGCTCTGCGGACTCCACAACCCAGGAACATGAATGATCGCGGAGTCCACCGTCAGAGGGCGGGCTCCCGCCGTGCCGTTCTCTCATTCGATTGGCTCGGAAGCCACGGGCGCTGTTTTCCTCGCTCTGCCATTGGTCCACACGGCAGCGTTGCGAAAACACGGGCGGAAAAGCTCCCGTTCAGGGGCACCATGTAAACGCCATTCTGGCGTGTAGACCGTATTGTCTAACCATTAATGAACACGAGTTGCTCGTAGACACCAAAGCAGAACTGTGTTTTATAGACCGACGAATGCCGGAGCTTGTGTTTGAGCACGATGGCGCTTGTCGATCGTGAGTCATGCAGTTAGGGCTTAGTGAAAGACTAAAAGTGGATGAGGTTTTAAAAGCGCGTCCGCAGCCATTTTGAATCGCAGGCTGGTGATGAGTAGTGAGGCTGTATGGGCAATGCAGTGCACACACACACACACACACACACACACACACACCACCCCTCACAGGGTGCACTCCAGCACTCCTCCCTGTAGCTTCACATCACACTGGACTGTGTGATCTGGAGTGTGTGGGCCAGTGCATGACACCTGGTAGCCCAATGGTTCAGAATTGGGAAGGAAAGCTTTTTATATTAATCAACATTAAATATATGTAAACATTTCTTTTGATTTGCATGATTTGCCTTCCCTTATATATAAGGGATATATGTCTAGACAAGCCAAGCCAATGTTGGAAACTTAAGGATGAACCAGACTGGAAGATCTATATCTATATATATAAACCAGATGTGTATAGAGAGACTGATTAAATAGATAAATGCTGCTCTGTGAGTTGTGTCAAATTTACTGCCCCCATGCCTTCAGATTTCACATTAATTAGAGGGAAGGTCACTATCTTACATCTGTGTATATATATATGACCACATACACACACACTTAACTACACACACATGTTCATGTTCAGGGAATACTATGTGCACTACCCCCCCATGTGCAATTAAGAGTCTTTTGCTGTAAATAATATTGTTATTGCTCTTTTAATTCTTATTTATATTGTGTATATAGTGTAAATTATTTATCCAAATTTTTGTAACTGAGTGTCTTGCTATCCCTTTCTGCTGTTACACTGGGAATTTTCCCACTGCGGGACTAATAAAGGACTATCTTATCTTATCTTATACAGCAAAACCAGCTGTGTGCATCACAGACATAGTCTCTACCAATTATATACACTGATCTATGAGTTATGTTACATGATCAATACATACAATAAGAACAACAGCTATATTGATGTTATATTGTTTTATTATTCAGCATCAACCTGCTGATTTATGGACTAGAACTGTATGGTAGTGTATACCCCCTGTATGGCATGAATAGCAAAAAGATAGATCAGTGAAATTGGTCGAACATCCAACCACCGTGTTCTGTCTTCCTCTGCAGGGATGGACGGCTGTCTAACTTTGGGTGAGGGTGGTTGGTGATTTCACATCAGGTTGATTTTGTTCCTTAAAATCAGTGGAACTGATTACCCCCTTTCCTCTTTAGCCATAAGGACACTCTAGTGAAGTAGATTAGCTGAGGCAGCAGGAGTGCAATTACCCATTTCTTCAGGTGTATGCAAGACCCCATGTAGTGCCCCCTATTATTCAGATTTCACAGCGATTGGATGTAATGTCACTAGCCTACATCTGACGTTACATCTGAGCGTATTTTCAAGTGTGGACTGACGTAGCAGGCCCAATCACAGGCCTAATCCACACAGGGCCTAATCACAGCCCCAATCCACTTGTCTCCAGCATAGACCATATTACACAATTATAGAGAGATCAAGATAACATTTTGCTGAACATTTAGTCAATATGTGTATGATATTACATTTCTGTCTGAATGTCCTGCTTTCCTGAATATTCTGCAATATTAACTTTACACTGCTTTTGCTATGAACATTGACCAGAAATGCTCACATCACTCAAATACTACAAAAATGGGGGTTTTATATAAAAATTAAAAACAGAATATATGTATTCCAGACATCTGTGTTTTTTTTTCTTTGTGAAGGTCATATCTTTCAACAAGCATCCGACTGAAGTTGTATTTTCTAGGTAAACATCTGGCTTGTACAACTTTCTGGTAGGTGCATCTGGTTCAAGCACCCAAATGCAGCATAAGAGCAGTGACTGTGGGGGTGATAGAGATGGGATCACTGGGCACAAGAGATATACCCCCTGGAATGGGCGCCAGGCTGAGGTTGGGAAGTGAAGCATGGTTTTATTGGTTAGTATTAAAGTTCTCTGCTTGCTGGGGCGTGGTGATGTAATTAAATGGCAAGTCTTGATATTCTGATTGATGAATTAGTTTTGTTTTTTTTAAACGACATAATGAATGTTCACTAATATGACCAGGGGCGTAAACTAACAAGGTGTACACGAGTTCGTTTGTGTTAAGGTTCACTTTAATGTTGAAAAACCAACTGGCTGACGATACAGGAGGCCTTCATACTGTGAATGTAAAGTTCTGCATTTCATATTTTGTATGTACATAGTTTTCTTCCTAGTTTATCATTATGTTTGTAACCAGCAAACATTGCCCCAACGTGATCTGCTATATATCAACGTTGCTACAATGTTGTCAAAATGTAGCACTGTTTACATTCTCTAAATAAGGTCCTCACAATGTTTTCACGAGTAACGTTGCTTATCATGGTATTATAGAGTTCCATACACAACACAAAAAACGAACATTTACATGGGGTCCTGGGTCCCGCGGTCATAACTTCCTAGAATATTGTCAGATAACAACTTTCTGGGAAAAAACTTTCTGAATTGCATTTCAGAGAGCACCATTCAAACAAACCAACAGTCACCGTGTTTGCTGGATATGTATTTTTTTATTAATTATTAGCTTTTTTATCGTCTCATCAGTCATATGCACTGTAACTCGAAGATAATAGACAGACAGACAGGCAGGTAGACAGACAGACAGACAGACAGATAGATAGATAGACAGACAGATAGACAGACAGACAGACAGACAGACAGACAGACAGATAGATAGATAGATAGACAGATAGACAGACAGACAGACAGACAGACAGACAGACAGATAGATAGATAGACAGACAGATAGACAGACAGACAGACAGACAGACAGATAGATAGATAGATAGACAGATAGACAGACAGACAGACAGACAGATAGATAGATAGATAGATAGATAGATAGATAGATAGACAGACAGACAGACAGACAGACAGATAGACAGATAGGTTTGTGTTCACCTGACACAGTTAGAAAGCCACACCCCCTTTTTTGTTTTTAGTGCGGACGGTGAGAAGCGTCTGCATGATTCAGAGGCTCAGGTCCGTCCCTGGTTTCCTCCTGTCACTGAGGAGCAAATCCATCTCAGACAGGGGCGCCGTGGTTGGATGACGAACGAGCAGGGACCCCCGCCACCTGTCTGGGTTTATATAAGGAGCCTCCAGCGGTAGAAACTGGAACAGGGGGACGGCATGGAGCTGAGAGAGGCGGCGGCTCTCCGGCAGCAGCGCAGGATTAAGCAGGCTATTCAGTTTCTGCACAAGGATTCCGCAGACCTGCTGCCATTAGATGGCCTTAAGAAACTGGGAACTTCTAAAGAAGGGGTAGGTCATGCTTCTGGAACATATATATAATAATCCTCCAAATGAAAAAGACGCTGTTTAAAACGCAGGGTTAAAGGTGTTGTTTTTGTCAGTTATATGATGTGTTATATTAAGTGTGTTTATTACGAAAAAGAAAACACGTTTTTACATTACATACATTATGTTTGACGTTTTAACGTAAGATTTCGTCATAGCTATTATTACGCATTTTCCTTGATAATTTGATGCGTCATTTGTGAAGCCCTATTTTGTATTATAATATTCTGTAGGTTTTATGTGTGTGTTTTTTTTTAGATAAACATGTTTTATTATTGTCTTGCTCATGACGTCATATCTTAATCCGGGGAAGCCCTGTTTTGGACATTGAGAGAGGGGAAAACTGGTGATGCGTTGAGCAAAGACGAGCCCTTCAGTGACGTAGACTAATCATGAATTATAGTAGACCTGTAAATGTGGAGGAGGATTCACCCCCCACTCCTTTACTATTCCTTTGGTGGTGTATGACAGTAGAAATGGACATTGGAGTCACTGCATGCTGTCAAAATCAGAATTAAAAAGCCCCTGGGTGTCTGGGTAGTAAGTGTTTATTTACTCAGTAAAATACTAATATAATTAAATATTAACATTAATGAAAAAAGTAGTGGTTTTACATCACAGTGTCCTTTAAAAAAATCTCTGGGAGTCTTGTATTATTTGTCAGGTATGATCCAACACCTGATTTGGTAAATCAGTGTCTGATGATGTTATATCAGGTGAGCTGGTGACGGACTTGAGAAACCAGGAGAAACCAAGACTAGCTCATAAGATATCGACTATTTAGGGTTTCTTTCAGAGATAAATGGTCAAATAAAATAGATAAAAAAATGATAAATAATAATAATTAATAAATATTTGAATAATTAAGCTAAAACCTTAGTACTGTATGTATAATTTATGTAAATAAAGTACCATAATAGATGTACATATATGACGAATATGGCTGTTGTCTCTGTTTGAGTTAAAAAAAATCTGGATTTTGAATAGGTTGAGTTGTAAATCCAGACACACTCAATTTAACCCTTTATGGTTTTCTCTCTTTAAACAGCAACCACACAATATTCTCCAGAGAAGACTGCTGGAAGCAAACTTATCACGAAACAGACTCAACAACCGCACCATGAAAGCACCTTTGAGTAGTATAGTTCAGAGCCATGGTGTAAACTGTGAGACTCAGGAGATGCAGAGCGACCTCATTCAAGTCATGGGCCAGGTAAATAGTCTTTTCTTCTGGACCTTGAATTTAGTTTCCAGTCATTGATTTTGTAATTACTAGTAATTGATTGTAACTATTGATTCATTAATTGATCACCTAGTGTCACACCTGCCTGTGATGGTTAACTCCGGGTTAACTGGTCTCTTCTTTCTGTCTTCTGTGCAGTGCTCTGGGCGGGAGGTGGTGGTTACAATCAACACTGGTTGTACATTAAATCTCATATCATCAGTCAATGTGGAGAAACTTGGGTACGTATCTACTGTAAGATGACTAACCATTCAAAAGAAACATGCAAGCTGTAGTGAAGGCAATAACAATGTCATATGGGCTCCACAGCTTGAAGGAAAAGATCATCAGCGGCAAAAGTGAGGCCGATTTAGGCCCAGTGCAGCACAACCTCCTAGCCATAGGCCAGATTGTGCTGAGTTTGGGCATTGGACAAACAAGGATGGAGCTTTTGTTTAGTGTCGTGGGTGAGTTTAATATGACTTCATCATACACAGGAAAATACATTACGGTTTGGAGGACGAAGGTTTGTGACGTCTAAGTGAAATGTGGTTTATATTGTAGAAATCGACAGGATGTTCCTCTCACTCGGCACAAAGACACTGACGGCCCTGAAGGTACAATACTCTCCAATCCCAACCAAAATGCCCACTTTAAGTGTAATTGTGTAATGGTGTAACTGTAGTGCACTGAAAAATGAGTTCCGTCCTCTTTACAGTGTGTGATTGACACTGAGAAGCAGATGCTGGTTCTTGGAAAAACTGTACGAGAGCAAGTCCATTTTGCTGAGAGACATGAAAATGAAGGTTAGACTTTCTTCTCATATGTCAGTTTGATACTCACCAGACTGTTGTTACATTCGAGTGATCTTTGTCTCACTTCTGCTCAACATTTCAGTCTCCATGGAATAGAAGAAATGTACACCTACATATTTTTTCAAGCTGGAAAAACTCAAGTTTAGATGACCTGGAGTCTTTACTGGAATCCCTGAAGTTCTCCACCAAGGCTGTCCGCTATCTCTATTGCTTCCCACACACGTCTCTACACAAACAATTGTACTGCAGAGCTCATAATGAGCTAGCTTTCCAAGCAGGACACTGCTGAATTATAAATAAAGGCCAAGTATCATTTCAGCAGCCGCACAATTACACTGAAAGCCATGTAAGCGTGACACAAGCCAGCACTAATTTGGCCAGTGACTGAAAATTGACTAGAAATTAAACTGTTGATTGTGCTAGTGGATTATAACTCAATCATAATCATCAATAATCACCACAAGCAAACGGGTGCTGCGGCCATTTACCAAAAACTCCACTCCACTATGGAAGTCTGAACATACCCATATCAGCTATAGATGCACTGATACCTTTTTAATACTCGAACAACCAGCAGTGATACTTACTTAAATGTTAGCACTGTTTATTAAAGCCCAGACCTCTACCTCCCATAAGAATCCTAATGTTGCACAGATTACAGCGGCACATTTGCTGCCATGTTTACATTTAAGGAAACAGAATCCCAAGTACAGATACGTGTTCAGCTCTGGAAACCTGGATGTAGCCAGTTCTGTGTACAGTATGCTTTACACTGTTCATAGCTCCTTTTTAGTCATTTGTAGTACGGCTTTAGGCCTGATATTCTAATATACAGGTTATTATCTATGGTCTACTCCAGTGTTTCTCAACTAAGTCCTCCGGGCCAACCGGACAGTCCATGCATTCGCTCTGTACCAGCTCCCAATACACCTAGACCAAGAGATTTAGAATACTAAAGGTACAGGTGTAGTGGGAGCCAGATCATAGCAAACATGGGGAATGTGAACAACTTGGAGGAGTAACACCGGTCTATTTTGTAGTGATTTGTACAATCCTAGTAAAAGTGATTGCTGTTGTTTAACTATTTATATTAATATTTTAAAAAAGCATTATGTTGTCAAGTAGTTTGCTTGCTTCAACAGGCCTGATTCAACTGATCACTTAAAGGGGAATTAGACAGACTTTTCTGTGTAATGAAATGATTAGACTGTTCAGTGTCTCCAACAGCAGATCAATGTATCTAAATCGCACAAAATGAAAATATGCTACCTGATGCCCAAGACATTGTTTTTTATGATAGTTTTTAGATAAAATCTGGCTTAAAACATACATTTTAAAATACACTCAGGGCAAGGAGAGATACTGGGGTAACATCTCACCTTCTGGGGAAACAGCACTGTCCTCCCTGTGGCAGACAGAGCCTGATAACCTGGCTACATCAATAAAAGCCCTTGGATAACATGCAGGCAAAATAGTCCCCATGAGAGAAACCTTTTCAGCGGTATAATGCACTGCCACTATGCCACTCTGGCCAGGGTACGGTGGAGCTGGAGACCCGGCATTTTGTCCGGCTGCAGTTAAAAAAGAGGCGGTGGCTGGCTTTGCATGCATTAAAGGAGTCCTGTTAAATTCTTACCCTTCTAGTATCGGGAGCATTGCTAGTACTAGGGGGAGCTATGAAGGGGTGGGTTAACTGGCAGTACCAAATTGGGTGAAAAAGGGGAAAACTGTAAACTCACTGGTAGCTGATGACACAGAAATCTGTCACAACCATTATAAATGAATCTAGCTCAGTAAGGTTCTGTATAAGGAGCCATTCAGTGATTCTGTTTTTGGGATAGCTGAAGTTCCCCTTTGTTGATCCAGTTCAGTCGAGTATGTCACAGCAGGGAGAACACTAAACTAGGTTAGGTTCGGTTTACTTGATTTAGCACTCGGTAGGCCTAAGTAGACTAGTAAAATGACTGGTATTCACATGTGTTGCCTTGATAGCACAAAGTTTACAAAAGTGTTCTGTATGTTTATGATCAGAATACTTCACTAGACCGTTGTATTGATCTCGTCATGTAGCCTGTTTTTTGTCAAGTTTGCTTTAATTAAATAAACATTTTAACGCTTTCATGTTATTCTCTCAATTATTGAACTGTGTGAGGAACAAAGGCTTTATTATGAAGGGTCATGAGGTCAGTACAGTGGTATGAGTATCAAGGATGAGTATAAATGAGTTATTTCTATTGTTTTTAATTGATTAAATTGATATTTCCCAGATCAAGTGAAGTGAAT
The DNA here is from genome assembly GCF_030463535.1 of Salminus brasiliensis. Taxonomy (NCBI): domain Eukaryota; kingdom Metazoa; phylum Chordata; class Actinopteri; order Characiformes; family Bryconidae; genus Salminus; species Salminus brasiliensis. The sequence continues at coordinate 9,525,046 of NC_132890.1, forward strand.
CATTGCACCAGTAGACTCTATGCTAATGACTGTGGGTTTGACACAGGCCGTCATGGGCTGACCTTCACAGCAGACAGATACTCGACATGAAGCCAATTACTGGAAACTACCTTCACATGTCTGCCACAATCACGCCGCTAATCCGCTAGAATATTCTGTTTAATTAGGCTCTGGTATTTTGTGAGTTATGAAATTTTGCTATAATGAAACAGTTCATGTGTTTTATAACCTATTCTATTAAAACGAATATAAGCACTGTGTGATGTTGTTGCTGCCCACATTCTGCCATCTCACCACTAGGTGGGTCTACTGAAACTGCTCTAAGTCATTAGTCACAGGGGTGCCTCACTATGGCAACCCCCATACACAACAAGAGCCCAGTGGACTTCTCTGGGAGAGGATATGAGCACACTGGGGAATTCATGAAGGTAGGCCTGTGATAGCTTTTTCCATTCCTTCCTTCAATACATTCACAGAGTAAACAAGCCAGGTAGACCTTACTTACGGCCCTCTGTTGCAGAAGGAGGATGGCAACTATATGCGAGCTTACCGACAGCAGTCGAAGTCTCATCCCTGTCCTTATGGGAAAGGACAGGAATGTCACCCTTATACTGGACACTTCCGAGGCTATGACTGCTGTTTTGGGGACAGTGAAGAATCTGATTATTCAAACTCTACTCGCCAAGGCTTCGCTCAGGAACTCCCTCTTTAACATCATTACTTTTTCATATAAGGTGTCTTCTTACCTTCAACAAGCTACTGTGAAGCTGCTTCCACTGTGATGTATTGGGGTGGTTTAAAAAGGATAAAGATATGCTGCAGAATTAATCATTTTTCACAGTAGTTTCTTTGGAGTAATCCCGACTTTGATTCCATAATCTTTTAAAAGGGGGTTCTATAAAGGGACAGGGCTCCATTTGTCTTACCTGCAGCCCTTTTGGGTCCTATTATGTGTTTTGAGTACTGGAAAGAAGCAGATATTACTGTCCATGGTAGATGATGTATGCTATAGACTGAAACACTGGAGTGTTCCTTTGAAAAATCATAATTTGAAAGGTGGTTCTTCAGTATTGGCACCTATTTCTAACGGTCTAATATAAGATACTCTGTACTGTACCTTCGTAACTAGGTAACACCATGGTCTGATCACATGGTTCCTTGTGCCCCTGACACGGTGTATGAAGCCCTAGGCTGGATCCACACCCTCAGAACCAGCCCTGGAAAAGATCTCCTGACGTCACTCACAACCGCATTCTCTGACCCTGCCTGTCAGTCTGTCCACCTTGTGACTAACAGTCTCCCAGACAACCCGGAGAAGTGCCTGAGTGCACTGTCTGCCGGTGGGACACGCCCTGTGCACACTTTTCACATAGCTGAAAAACAGGCCTTGGACAGTGACACTCTGGATTTCCTGAAGTGCTTGACCTCTGCCACTAGAGGGAGCTGTTATAGGCTGTCTCTAAACTTAGACCGCGCAGGAGAGCAGGTGAGGCCCAGGGTGCCATCTGAGAGGTTGTTGATGTGCATTTATATTCTCATTTTAATATATTTTTCATTAATCACAGGTAGATCTGCTGCACTCAGCAGAACACCAGATCCTAGAGCCGTCATTCTCAGAGGACAGGGGCTGCCAGGCCTTGCATTACAGCCCAGTGCAAGCAGTCTGTCTCTCACCATACTGGTACGCTCACTATGTCCTTGCTAGGGTTGGGAGGGTTACTTTAAAAAGGTATTCAGTTACAGATTATAGATTAACTGTTAAAAAATCCAAAGTATTACTATATTGAAGTAAAGCATATGCTTTGGGCTTTGCTCAAGGGCCCAGCAGTGGCAGCTTAATGGACCTAGGTATCGAACACACAACTGGGATCAATGACCCAGTGCTCTAACCACTGAGTCGTCAAGGCCCCTTGAGCAAGGCCATTTACGGCCTCTACTCCTGAGGTGTTGTAGCATGGCTGACCCTAGGCTCTGACTAGGGCTTTTAAAGCTGGGATATGTGAAGAGAAGAATTTCACTGTCCTGTAGAAGTATAAATGACAATAAAAGCTAATTATAATTACAATACATTACAGTTAGGGGCGGGACGGTGTGAAGTCAAAAGAGAGTTTCAGCTTTTAGAAGGTACAATACACAATTTGAGGGACAACATAGGGCAGCTATTCAGATACAGTCAAATATAGGCTGTTTAAATGAATAGAAATAGGCAACACATTTAAATTATGAATGTTTTTAATACATAAAACTTGGAATTATTATTATTATACATTATTATTATTATTATTATGATTATTGCTGAGTTTAAAATGAAAACAAATATCTGTGTCAATTTTTTTATCATTTCTAATTATAAACCATAAGAAAAAAGATGAAAAAGGAGTTATGTGGCTAAAATAAACAGCAAATATGCATTTCTTTCCAGGTGTTCTCCTAGAAATCCTTTTAGTGCAACGCCATGTATTTCAGCAAGGGTGCTGAGAGGGGCAGAGTTCTTTCCAGGCTGCCGAGTGTTAGCCAGAAGAGAGGCAGATGGATTTTACTACCTAGGGACAATTGTACACCAGCTACAGGTAAGACAATAAAAATACTGAAAAAAATATATAAAAATCCTCAAATATTCTTTCACATCACAAAATCAAGACACTGGAAAATATTTTCAATGCTTTTAAAAATTATGAATTGTCTGTTCCATTTACTGCAGGACAGGGGAGGCCTCTTTATGGTGGCATTTGATAAGATAGGGCACAGAGTGGACTGCACCTCTGAAATGGCACTGCCCCAGCCAATATGCCAGCCTGACATGGTCAATTTAACTCAGGGATATGGACACAGTATTGTACCTGGAGACACAGTGTTAGCTCCCTTTGAGCTGCAGATGAGCAGGTACGGGCCTGGCAGGATCGTTTCGGGGATGGAGTTAAGAGACCCACTGAAGGGTAAGGCTTGTCCCATTTAAACTAAACTACCTCAACCACGGGTTCCCAAACTTGGTCCTGTCGAGCTTTAACCCTAATCAACACACAGTATAGGGACTCTAGGTAGATGGTAGATCTCCAGAACCAAGGTTCAGGACCTCTGATCTTAAAAAAAAAAAAAAAAGTAAAAGTAATCAATTTTAATAGTTCAGAATCAATTTGGCGATTCCCCTCCTCAAACACACTTGATTCAACTCACCAGTTGAATCACTCATGGAGGACTGCAGCTCTCCATGAGCAGAGAGTGAAAAGTCTGTTCTTATTTCAGGTGGAGAAGGGAATGGACTTTTGGTCCTCTTTTGGAATGGATTCAGAACACATGTACCCAATAACTTAGCTGTGTGGATACCAGCCTCTCACCATGAGCGAATTATCAGGGAACTCCAGTCTCACGTCCTTTTCAGACCATCATGCTGCTTCAGCCAAACTCACTGTAGTCAAATGAATTGGACACCAGTCTGCCGCATGCATCACTGTCTCTCAGCTGCTTCTGCCCGGTGTCACTGTCCGATTAAGAGCTGCCTACCTCCGACCTCATCTTTTCTCAGCAACCAGGGGCAGGAGAAGTCAGAAATGAATACTGACCAACTGAAGGAACTGCAGAGCTCTCAAGAAACACAGATACCGTCTCCTTCACCATCACCCTCAAGCACAAGTGAGGGCGAAGAGGAAAATGAAGGGTTAAAAGCCACAAGGTCTGAGATGGTGAGCCGTTCAGTGAACACAGAGATATCATGCCTGAGCAAGGCCTATGCTGAGACACAAGGTAAACCTGCCTGGAGGTACTGGAGGAGAGGAGCTCCAGAGCCACACCACAAACAACCAGGTAATAGTGTCTGTAATTAAGGCATATGCTCTGATCTTCCATAACATTAGCACCACTGCCAGGTGAAGTGAAAAAAAAAAAGTCCTGGTGCCTTAAGAGGTCTTGTTGAGTCCATGCCTCAAATGGTCAGATCTGTTGGGGTCACAGGGGTGACCTACTCAATAAAAAAAGGCAGGTGATGCTAATACTATGGCTGATTGGTATATACAGTTATATGTGGGCCTTTACCTGTTTTTACAGTTATACGAAAAGGTTTAATTGAAATAATTGAGCTAATAGGACATGGGACATCCTAACTTGTCCTGGGTTTTACTTTTAGGAAGATTTTCATTTGACTGTACATTCATTTGTACATTTACCACCACCGAATCCTGTGTAGGCCATTCTGTCTAGATCAGGGCCGTCCAAAGTGTGGACCACAGGCCAGGTTTGGCACAGAAGGACATGTGATTTGACCCAACCTTAAAGTTACCTTCACCCCTCACCAATTAAGAGAACATACATGTTTTTAATAATAATTAAATCTTATTTTAGAACATAGCATTTTGAGAACCCTCCCTTAGGTTTGCGCACTTCTAGTGAAGATGCTACATGAAATCACCTGACAAAATAGATCAGAGCAACTGTTCTTCTAGAACAATAAATAGTCCCAAGTTACTTCAAATTAAACCTTGCATTAACCTACATTAAAAGTTATGAATGGTTTTTAACCAATGTTCTGCTATTTCTCAGGGAGGGAGGCCAGATCTCCAAATGGAAGCTATTCTTGGCCAGAAAAACTCAAGAGACATCAAGAATATTCTTCGTCCAGTCCTCCAGCCACAAATAACAGCTCATTATTTGAACTGGTTCCTGGTTCGGTAAGAAGAGGTGTAACAGTACAGGATATTTTTGACTGGACTAAACAACCAGCTTCTAAAGGTGTATCACCACTAGCTTTTGCATTGAGCAAGATTTCGGTTAAACATCATTATAAGTAATGCCAAACGGGAAGGAAAAACATTTGTATGGACTGTGGACTGTGAGAATGTGAAGAACATGTGCAAAAAATTCCAGCAAATTCTGATGTGATATAAAAAATAATGTGTTTATTTCATCACCATTTATAAATTATAGAATTAAAAAACATGCACATACTGAGTCTCCTGATATCCTTTAAAAATTCTATACTGATCATAAAAAGTCCAGTGCATTAAACATACATGTAAACACATTAAGGCACATTTTAGAAGCGAAAGGAAGAGCTTACACACCTGTGGTCAATCTCAATGCAATTTTAGTGCAATCATTGCCTTTATATCCTGGCCAGCTGCTTCACTGTCCAGGCATGTGGAACTGGAATGGAACAGTGCCAAACCATGATGACGATCGAGAGGTCAAAGGTCAAATGCAAGTCTCTTGCTCTCCCCTGCACCGATGTGGACAACTCTGGTCTGTGGACCAGCATCCTGCACTGCTGCTGTGATGGAGTAAGTGCCCGGAGACACTTCAATCAGGAAGTCCTCCGGCTCAGACAAACCCTTTATAAACATTGAGAGAAACAGAGAGGACTTGACGGCATACATGAGGCTTATACATGAGGCATAATAGTGGCCATGAGGTGAATTATAACCCATCCTTAATCATCATTCATAATTTGATTAGAAAATGTATGGGTCTCTGGACACTGCTTACAGCACAATGAGCTTTCCTGGAGGCCTCAGCTGCTGGCCGAGGTTGACCTGAAGGAAACCGCTGAGCGTGAAAGCGGCACACATGGCTTTTCTCTTGCTCGCTGACCTTTGCCGATCTTGAAGATTCGTAAAAGTTCTGCAGAGGAAAAACACAAGGTTTGACTTTCTGGTTGCAGAAGTGCAGAAGTGAGAAAGACGGGAAGACTACCTTACCTTGCACTCATAGGTAGTTTCGGACATGTGCTGCACTATCCTGGAAAAAGCACGGTCCAAGTCCAGGCTGGTATGGATGCAGGGGTATTCCTGGACATTTAAACGAATAGACAGCCTCAAGTAAACACCTGGAAGATGTATGTCTACATATTGTACATAATCCCAGTTCAGAACTGCAGCAGACTGTACCTCAGCGTGCTTCTCTTTGGCACTGTGCTTCCGGTTTGCCCGTCTCACGCTCGGCCAGTCTACAGACCGCCTTTTGGCTCTTTCCAACACCTCAAGTCCAAGTTTAGACGAGCGCTGAAGTGAAGACTCCAGCCAAGACTGCCCTGCCATGGATGGTGGCCGCCTCATCACCACCTCTGAACAAGGGGGTCAAGTTCACAAGACAAATTCTCAGACGCTCTGGTCACTCATTTATGACATCACAATGTGGACAATGTTGTATTTGTGGAAATGTAGCTAGTTTTACTTTTCGTTGCTCAACTCTCAAAAACCTTGTATCTCCAAAATGGCAGCTTTACAGGAGAAGTAAGAAACCTTCTCAACTTTCAATGGAAGTCAATGTAAAAAGTTTTTTTTTTTTTTTTAAAGTAATATTTAATCAGATTTTGGAGCATTTATATTGGTCCATGCATTATGCAAATTTAAAACAATAAGAAAAATAACTGGCAGATTCACACTGCCAAAAAAGTACAAAAGTCATTAAAAAATTGAAGCTACTTTTACTTGAACTTGGGGTCAAGGTCCAATTAGGTGCCCAATCACATTAATGAAGATAGCTCGTCTAGAGTCTAGACATGCGCTGTAAGTCATCTCGCTAATTTAGACTATATGGATGAAGCACATCCACACAGTAATATTATAGCGCGGGGAATCGAAACAGCTAATCTTCACGTAAGACTTTATTTACACAAACGAGACTACTATCCTTCAGACATCCGCCTTTGTTTTACCTTATGAAGTCTTATCGACGTCCAAACGTTGTTAAAACTGAACCGTGAAGCAAACTAAAAAACTGGGCGTGGGAAATGTAAAAGTGAAGGGGGTAAATGTGTCTCTTCCTCTCCCGTGTGCTTCTGGGTAATGTAGTTCTTTTTTCCGCGGCAAAAAGAAACGCAATAAAATCCGTGTTTCTAATTTATAGCATAAATTTATAGCATATAATTATAACATATAGCACTACTTAATCATTAAAACTGACATTTATGAAGCTTTTATTTAATATTTTGCTCAATACGAGGCAAACCTCTTTGGTACGTTCATAAACTCTGTCGCCCTCTGCTGGCAATATAATAGAAAGCGATTATTTGCTGTTTGTGTGTTGGTGTTGGTGGTGCTCTACAACCACTGAGCATTTTATTACTAAGTACACCTGTACACCTACTCATTTAGGCTGCTGTCTAAACGGTCAATCGTGTGGCAGCAGTACAGTGCATAAAATCATGCAGACGTGGGCCAGCAGCTTCAGGTTACGTTCCCATTAACCATCAGAATAGGAAGGGAAATGTGGTCTCTGTGACTTCAAATGTGGCATGATTGTTAGTGTCAGGTATGCTGGTTGGAGCACTGCTAATCTCCTGGGATTTACATCTAGTGAGCAGCAGTTCAGCAGACGAAAATGCCTTGTTGATGAGACAGGTCAACAGCGAATGACCAGACTGCTGACAGCTGACAGAAAGGCTACACTAACTGAGATAACCACTTTGTACAGTTGTGGCGAGCAAAAAAGCACCTCAGAATACACAGCACGTCCAACCTTGAGGCGGATGGGCTACAGCAGCAGAAGACCACGTCGGATTACACATCTGTCAGCCAAGAACAGAAAGCTGAGGCTGCAGTGGCCACAGGATCAGCAGGATGGGACCGGTGAGGACTGGAGAAATGTTTACCTGCCCTGATGAACCTTGATTTCTGCTGAAGCACACTGATGGTAGGGTCAGAATTTGGCACCAACAGCATGAATCCACAGACCTAACCTGCCTTGTGAGAACAGTCCAGACTGATGGAGGTGGTGGAAGACCCTTTGGGCCTGTTAATACCAGTCACAGCGACTTCCAGCATGATGATTACTGGATGTAAATCCATTAGAGGACCCTTAGGATGTGGAAAAATAAGATACTCCTGGCATAAGAGTGCTCCTGAAAAATCTGTCGAAATTTTGATGCATGTCAGACTCTCAAAGGAATGTTTCCAAGACCTTAAGGAATTCATGCCATAAAAATGAAGCTGTTTTGAGAATAAAGTGAGCCCCTCCCTAGTGTTATTACAGTGTTTCTAATAAAGTGCTGAGTGTGCGCTTCTGTTTAAACATACCCAACAATTCTAACTATGCCAAGTATTTATTCCTGGCAAGTCACATGATTTCAGGTGTATCCAATCCCTACTCCAACCCTTGGCCTCTCTGGCCACAGGTGGTCCCTTCCTTGGAGACTTATATGATATGATAATGCTATAGCTGTGGGTATCTTTAAAAGCCAGAAAAGATCCCTCTGCATAAGCCTCTTTGCAGTGCTTCAGCCGTCTGAGCAGTACTTAAACAGCACACACTTTAACGTAGGAGCGAGAGAGTTTAAGAGGATCGCGGCTGGTTAAGAGGGTTACTATGCTGAGTTGTCTGATGTTCATGGCTATGTGGACGTTACGTGTTTGGATGATCGGGAGCCAGGCTAGCCAGCTGAAGCTGCTGAATATGTCAGCAACAGCAGGTATGCAGTAATTCCTCCACATGTGCAGTCCTGCAGTGGCTCCTGTTGGCCACAGTATACGTAGTTACATAACTGGATGAGGAAATGTTATGCATAAAGCACATTTAAGACACGTGTTGGCCATAAAGGAACATACAGGACACAGGTGCACAGTACACTAGGGAAGGGTGCTGCCAGGGAATTTGGGCCCCCTCTAACAATTCTGCCAAATATTGAAAATACCAAATAATAATAATAATAATTATTATTATTATTAGTGCTGTTGTTGGGTTGTTTGTTTTTGGTCTTATTTACTTATCTTTTTAGCCTTTCTTTTGAACATCCAAGGAAGCAAATATTGTAATGTTCACTAATCAAAGCTAAACACTGATATATCATTTCTTCATATGTTAACATCTGACTGTCGGTTCTCAATTTTTATTTTTCTATTTTTATTATCCCCCCCTCCCCCCCCCCTTCTTCCCCTTACCCCTATTGTGCATATTTGTCTTGTTCCATCACAAATAAAACAATAAATAAAATACAATAAAAACTATAAAAAGTATTATCACAGCTATAAACAATCTGCTAAACTGTTCATTAAGGGCGCTAGAAACAAAGTTTAGGCTTTCAATTGCAGCTGAGACGTGCAGTTCACCTGTGTAGACATTTGGTTCATTTTGCTTAAATACTTTTAAAGATGTCCTGGAATGAAAAACTGAAGATATCTTGGCATAGTTGAACAATGAGAGTTCAGTACATGGTAACACTGAGGTTCTGGAGCCTCTGGAGCAGCTAAAAGCTAACGCTAGGCCGACTGAAGTAGACAAAGATGTTATCCGGTGAGCATGAGCAGGTGGAGCAGCTAAAAGGCCGGCCCACGCAAAGCTGCTGAGACAGCCTTGTGGCTACAAGCTTATTAGCTAGGCCTACCAGCTACCATCTCTACCTCTACCTGCTAATCGCACACTGTGCCCATTCGAACAGAGAGGACCCAGAGAGGACAGCAACATTATGCGGTAAGGTTAGGCTATGTTAGGAAAAGGTATGTTGCCACTGTGGGCCGTCTTGGTGACTTAAACCAGCCAATCAGAGCAGAGCTCATAGTTCTTTTGCAGGAGCCCGCTATCAAAGCAAAAATAAGCGTGTTTCATTATGAGGCAAAGTAACAGGGTGGTAAACAGTTTTGTAAAACCATATCATAGATTTCATAGAAGCATTCGTTTGTGCATCACTCTCCGCTACAGCACTTGATTTTTCTCCAGCTAAAAATAATCAGAAAAGCCCAAATGGCTTTGTCCCAATATTGCATGCTGCTGTCGTCATTGTCATCATTGTTGTTGTTGCTGTTGACTCAGTCAGAGCGTGCCTGGCTCGTGGCTTAGGTTCTGAGTCATGAAAGATTCACAGAGCACTCAACAGCACCTGAAATAATAGCTAGATTAGGGAGCAGCAGAGCCGGACCACGGGCTTATCTTTGCTTACTGAAGCCGGAGAATTCAGCTCACACTGATTTAAAAATAGTGTCACTGCTATTGTGGCTCCAGCGCAGCCCTCCCACACACACACTCTCACACACACACAACGCCTTTCACATCCACCGTGCTCATCCAACTGAACTGACTTCACAGTGTAGTGTTTCATCCACGTGCCGTCCACAGATGCCATCTGCTGCTGCTAGATACACACACAAACACACACACACACACACACACACACACCACTTTTAATCTGCTGCAGGGTTTACAAGCAAACACACTGTAAACTCATTTTACGCACTGATGTGTTATAACAGATTAAATAATAGGGAGTATACACACACACACACACACACTCTTTCTCCCTCACACACACACACACACACAGAAATCATCAGTATCTCTCTCTCACACACACACACACAGAAATCATCAGTATCTCTCTCTCTCTCTCTCACACACACAGAAATCATCAGTATCTCTCTCTCTCACACACAGAAATCATCAGTATCTCTCTCTCTCACACACAGAAATCATCAGTATCTCTCACACACACAGAAATCATCAGTATCTCTCTCTCTCACACACACAGAAATCATCAGTATCTCTCTCTCACACACACAGAAATCATCAGTATCTCTCTCTCACACACAGAAATCATCAGTATCTCTCACACACACACAGAAATCATCAGTATCTCTCTCTCACACACACAGAAATCATCAGTATCTCTCACACACACACAGAAATCATCAGTATCTCTCTCTCACACACACAGAAATCATCAGTATCTCTCTCACACACACAGAAATCATCAGTATCTCTCTCTCACACACACACACACAGAAATCATCAGTATCTCTCTCCCACACACACAGAAATCATCAGTATCTCTCTCTCACACACACAGAAATCATCAGTATCTCTCTCACACACACAGAAATCATCAGTATCTCTCTCTCACACACACACAGAAATCATCAGTATCTCTCTCTCACACACACAGAAATCATCAGTATCTCTCTCTCACACACAGAAATGATCAGTATCTCTCTCTCACACACAGAAATCATCAGTATCTCTCTCACACACACACAGAAATCATCAGTATCTCTCTTTCTCACACACACACACACACACAGAAATCATCAGTATCTCTCTCTCTCACACACACACACACACAGAAATTATCAGTATCTCTCTCTCTCTCTCTCACACACACACACACACCACTTTTAATCTGCTGCAGGGTTTACAAGCAAACACACTGTAAACTCATTTTACGCACTGATGTGTTATAACAGATTAAATAATAGGGAGTATACACACACACACACACACACACTCTTTCTCCCTCACACACACACACACACAGTAATTATCAGTATCTCCATCTCACCCACACACACACAGAAATCATCAGTATATCTCTCTCTCACACACACACAGAAATCATTAGTATCTCTCTCTCTCTCACACACACAGTAATCATCAGTATCTCTCTCTCACACACACACACAGAAATCATTAGTATCTCTCTCTCTCTCTCACACACACACACACACAGAAATCATCAGTATCTCTCTCTCACACACAGAAATCATCAGTATCTCTCTCTCAAACACACACACAGAAATCATCAGTATCTCTCACACACACACAGAAATCATCAGTATATCTCTCTCTCACACACACACAGAAATCATTAGTATCTCTCTCTCTCTCACACACACACAGTAATCATCAGTATCTCTCTCTCTCACACACACACAGAAATCATTAGTATCTCTCTCTCTCTCTCTCACACACACACACACAGAAATCATCAGTATCTCTCTCTCACACACAGAAATCATCAGTATCTCTCTCTCAAACACACACACAGAAATCATCAGTATCTCTCTCTCACACAGAAATCATCAGTATCTCTCTCTCTCTCACACACACACACACACACACAGAAATCATCAGTATCTCTCTCTCTCTCTCTCTCACACACACACACACACACAGAAATCATCAGTATCTCTCTCTCACACAGAAATCATCAGTATCTCTCTCTCACACACACACAGAAATCATCAGTATCTCTCTCTCAAACACACAGAAATCATCAGTATCTCTCTCTCACACACACACACAGAAATCATCAGTATCTCTCACACACACACAGAAATCATCAGTATCTCTCTCTTACACACACACACAGAGAAATCATCAGTATCTCTCTCACACACACACAGAAATCATCAGTACCTCAGTATCTCTCTCACACACACAGAAATCATCAGTATCTCTCTCTCTCACACACACAGAAATCATCAGTATCTCTCTCTCTCACACACACAGAAATCATCAGTATCTCTCTCTCTCTCACACACACACACACAGAAATCATCAGTACCTCAGTATCTCTCTCACACACACAGAAATCATCAGTATCTCTCTCACACACACAGAAATCATCAGTACCTCTCTCACACACACACACAGAAATCATCAGTATCTCAGTATCTCTCACACACACACAGAAATCATCAGTATCTCTCTCTCTCACACACACAGAAATCATCAGTATCTCTCTCTCACACACACACACACACACAGAAATGATCAGTATCTCTCTCTCACACACACAGAAATCATCAGTATCTCTCTCTCACACACACAGAAATGATCAGTATCTCTCTCTCTCACACACACAGAAATCATCAGTATCTCTCTCTCACACACACACAGAAATCATCAGTATCTCTCTCTCTCACACACACAGAAATCATCAGTATCTCTCTCTCACACACACACAGAAATCATCAGTACCTCTCTCACACACACACAGAAATCATCAGTATCTCTCTCTCACACACACAGAAATGATCAGTATCTCTCTCACACACACACAGAAATGATCAGTATCTCTCTCACACACACACAGAAATCATCAGTATCTCTCTCTCTCACACACACAGAAATCATCAGTATCTCTCTCTCACACACACACAGAAATCATCAGTATCTCTCTCTCTCACACACACAGAAATCATCAGTATCTCTCTCTCACACACACACAGAAATCATCAGTACCTCTCTCACACACACACAGAAATCATCAGTATCTCTCTCTCACACACACAGAAATCATCAGTATCTCTCACACACACATTAATCATCTCTTTCTCACACTCATATTCTTTTACACTCCCACACCACACACACACTTACACACACACAACCTTCCTCCCTACCCCCCCCCCCACACACACACACACACACATCTCTCTTTCTCTCTCACACACACATTCACACATATCATCTCTGTCTCTAACTTTCTGTCCCACATATATACAAATCCTTTCTTCTTGCCATATCTCTCTCTCTCTCTCTCTCTCCCTCTCTCTCTCTCTCTTACACACACACACACGCACCCACATCTCCACATGCCCTGGCATACCCCTCTCCGTCTCCCGGGGGATGGAGAGGGAGCGCGAGTGACTGGAGAGATGAGATCAGGGATTTAGGAGAGCATAAAATCACATCCCCACGTGCAGCTCAGCGTTACGTAATAACGCCTGCCAGCCTGCTTGCCCCGCGCGCGCTCCGCCTGGGCTGGAGGAGAGCGTGAGCAGCGAGTGGAGGAGCGCGAGCAGACGCCGGAGCCTCAGCAACAGCAACACCAACCCAGACAGCCTGAGCGCGAGCATGCATACGACAACCTCCCGCGCGGCTGTGGGCGCTCCACTGGGCTTTCTCCACCGAGCTTCAAGCTTCTCCGCGGAGCGCTGAGACCACTGGGAGACCACCTCATCTCATCTGACTGTGCCCACCTGGATGCTAATGCCTTCACTGCGGGGATGCTCGTGCTAATGCTAATGCTCGGATATGCGTAGCTTGCTGTACGGATTATTATTCTGACTCCAGAGAGGACACATCTGCCCCTCTGCCAGGCTGCGTGTGTGTGGCGCCCCCCTGAGGCCGTGGCAGGATGAGGTCAGCGTGGCCGCTGGTGTGGGCTGTGTGTGGGCTTAGCGCGGGGGCTCCCCCTGCCCACGGAGCGTCAGTCAGCCCCATCCTGCTCGTGAGCACCGTGGCCACGCCCACCGATGCACAGACCACGCCCACCGAGTCCCTGAGCAGCAATGACACAGGTGAGAGGGAAAAGGACATCTTTGCTTTACACTGAACACTGAAGGTTTTGTCCTCTATTACTGAGGCCGCAATACACATACATGACAGGACCATAGGTGGATACACTATATGGACAAAAGTATTTGGACACCTTCTCATTCATTGTTTATTCTGAAATCAAGGGTTTTGAAAAATATCTATCCTGCCTTTGTGGGAGTAATTGTCTCTGCTGTCCAGGGAAGGCGTCTAGTAGATATTCTCACTGCTGTGAGAATTGGATTGCAGTTAGTGAGGTCAGGGTGTTTGTTGATCACCACCCCACCTCATGCCCAACTCACTCACCTCACTAATACCAAAAGTATTGGATGGATTGGTTTGGAGTATTGGATATTCTCATCCATGCCTGGCATTGGGCAGGGTGCCAGTTGGTTGGTTCATTTTCAGTCCTATTCTATTGGCAGTACTTCTCTACAGGGCTAGACAAGCTGTGTGTGTGTGTGTGCATTTGCACATCTTGGTCAGCAATGGGTGTAACTTAAAGTGGCTGAATGGCTTCATTAGAAGGGGTGTCCACAAACATTTGGACATATGGTGTGTATATAATATATATATATATATATACAGTATAGTACAGTGTATATATATATATATGTTTATATATATAGATAGATCGATAGATATAGATATATACAGTTCTACAGTGCAGAACAATATTAAAACAATGGCTATTCATGGAATCTGCAGAGGTTGAGATGAGATCTGGAAAGCCAAGAAAACTTGGAGAGAACAGCTTACATGCTGGTAAGACAGCCAAATCAAAACCCCCATCTGACTACCAAAAACCTGTAGGATGGTTTGGTTGAGTCAAGAGGGTGGTGCACTGGCCCCTGAACATCTGGAGAAGCCAGATGCATTTTGGAAACAAGTGCTGTGGACTCATGCAGTCAAAATAGAGCTGTTTAACCCATGGTTTGGCCACAATTAGCAAAGGTACAGTTGCAGAAACAAAGGATCTGTATTTCATGCTGAGCAAACCCTGCCAACTGGGAAGTGAGGGGTGTGACTATTACGCTTTGGCGTTTGTGTTGTTGCCAGTGGCGTGAATTCATGAATGAATTCCATAAAATACCAGCAAATCCTGGATGCCAGAGTCAAAATATCTGTTTAAAAGGCTGAAGCTAAAAGGAGGATGGCTTCTATGACAGACCCAGAATATGCCCCAAAATCCACCATGGACTGCCATAGGAGACACAAATAAACTTCTTGGAATTGCCCTCAGAGTCTGAGGCTGTAAGGTGCATGAGGTGCATGTATATACCTGTACCTGTACCGGTACCTGTATAACAGTACCTGTCTGTACATGTGATTCATGGTACATTAAAAAGGGAAACAAGCCTTTTACAGCAGAGAGGTGAATGGCATTGACTCCTGGCTCTTTCATTCAGAGCTTTGTTTATGGATGTTTTTTGGATGTTTGGATGTTTTTTATGCCCTCAACCCAATTTGTTCCCTCTTTTTAAGATGAAATCCAGTTGTTTTAGCGATCTTTCTTAGTGGTAAGTTGAAATCTACTACCTGGCAGTCGGTATGATCAGCAGATTTATGGCATTAATATGTTGTGCTTTTGTAGCAGCCATTCATTTGATAACCAAAAGACTGCACAAGTGTTACACATCCCAATCTGAGGGTATCACTCGGGTGTGCAAAGACACTTTGTCGGACAGTGATTTGCATCCACAGTTAGCGTACGCAACCGTGACGCTCATGTGACATTTGGCATTCGTGAAGCCTTCTTGGCTTTTTGAGGTTCCAGTTTGCTTGGTGTGGGATTTTATCATTATGTAAGACACTGTATCTTGCTGTCTTGTGCTCTCCTCTATTGTTCGTGCCGGTGCTGTCTGACACGTGTGTGGAACCTTACTCAGTCCCTTTAGAGAAGTACTGCCAATAGAATAGGACTCTCTGAGGCAGATAAACATTAACCTATTGGCACCATGCCTAATGCCAGGTATGGGCTAGAAGGGTGTAAAGCCCCCCATGTTCTCGGGAATGATGGATGGTGGTCCATCCAGTAATTTTTGGGTGGTTGAAGATGAGGTGGGGTGGTGATTATCCAACATCCTGACCACACTAACGCTCTTGTCAGATCCTTACAGCAATGTCCCTTAAAATCTAGGCATGTGGCGTGAGTCACGAGAGGAGTTGTGGCTCTGTCAACTGTCAGCTCAGAGCTTGATCATGCTGTGTATACACATGCAAACACACACACACACGCAAAATGAGGCATCTGAGGGTATCATTCGGGTGTGCAAAGACACTTTGTCGGACAGTGATTTGCATCCACAGTTAGCGTACGCAACCGTGGAGCTCATAATGGATGGTGCTCCTATGGATGGTGGACCATTATGTAAGACACTGTATCTTGCTGTCTTGTGCTCTCCTCTATTGTTCGTGCCGGTGCTGTCTGACACGTGTGTGGAACCTTACTCAAGGCACTTTGAGCAGTATTTTTAGTAGCACTCTTCTCCTCACCTGTGCTCAGAAAGCCTGGACGGAACATCGGTCTGTGCGAAGGCTTGAATGTGTTCTCGCACCGCATGTTTATAATAGAGGTTCTCAGTGGGATAGATGAATAATTAATGAAGGAGCTCATATTTATTTAATCAGGTGCTATTTCCAGAGTGGGACTCCTTGCTGAGAAGGAGATAGATTGAACAGTGGGTTGGGTGGGTGAAAGGAACAGAAGAGTTACATAAGCAGCAGCGGTAGAAGCTAATACAAATGCCTCAATGTTACTCTCTCGAGGTGAGTGATGTAATGGGATGCTATCATGATCATGATATTGATAAATGATGTATTATGTAAGCACAAGCTGAGCACAAGCATCAACCGCACGCCAAGCTTTCTACTAGATTTTGAAGCATTGCTGTGAGGATTTGATTGCTTTCAGCGCCAAGAGCGTTAGTGATGTCAGGACGGTGATGTCATTCCACCTTATCCCCAACTCTCCAACTCATCCCAAAAGTATTGGATGAAACACATTCACACCTGGCATTAGGTTCATGTTGTTTGTCTGCTCCAGAGAGTCCTATTCTATTGGCAGTACCTCTCTACAGGAACTACACAGGTGTCCCAAAGCACACACACAAACATCTTTTGTAGTCCCTTTAGAGAAGTACTGCCAATAGAATAGGACTCTCTGAGGCAGATAAACATTAACCTATTGGCACCATGCCTAATGCCAGGCGTGGGCTAGAAGGGTGTAAAGCCCCCCCATGTTCTCGGGAATGATGAGGTGATGGTGGTGATTATCCAACATCCTGACCACACTAACGCACTTGTCAGATCCTTACAGCAATGCCCCTTAAAATCTAGTAGAAAGCCTTCTTCCCTGGATAGAAGAGGCAGTTACTTCAACAAAACCTTTTTAATACCCTTGATTTCAGAAGAAAGAATGAATTCTGAAGGTGTCCCAATACTTTTTTTGTCCATACAGTGTAGTGAGAAAGTGCACCATGAAGGAAGTCCACTATAAGCATCTTTTATCCTCAGTTCCCAAAGGACAGTATTGCCTGGCCGTGTTTCACAAGTCAAATAAGCATCTTTCAAATACAGGTCAGTCATCTACTTCCAGCCAATCAAATTAGCACAGGCCAAAGGCAAGGTAAGAGTTACTGCCGCCAGTCAAGCCGCAACCCATCGCCAAACCTCCCAATCACTGTAATTGGTTTTGGTATGATTTAATTTACCAGCAGTTTGAATGGAGCAATTGCGGGTCATAAAGCAGGAGTAAATCATCCCTGGACGATCTATAGGGAATGTAAGAGTCTGAGCTGCGTCTCCGTGCTTGATGTGTAGTGACAGGCCATGTCAGATCTGAACAGATGCTGTAATTAGTGGGCTTGAGTGCCAACCTTAATAAGCGATCTCATTTGGAAGATTGGATTCCACTTGACGTGACGATTTGTTTTGCAATGCAAAATGCTGGCATGTGGCGTGAGTCACGAGAGGAGTTGTGGCTCTGTCAACTGTCAGCTCAGAGCTTGATCATGCTGTGTATACACACGCAAACACACACACACACACAAAATGAGGCATCCTAAGCTCTTGCTAGCCAGATATAAACAGTTGACTGGCATATGATTTAAGATGAGCTTTAGAGCTTTAGAGGTAGGCTGCTCAGTTGGAATCTATTGAGTCTTCACCAAGTCCGCAGTGCGCAGCAGTACACTCTCAAAACAGAGGTTGCATAAATGGTTATTTGAGACGATGCATCAGAAGAACCATTTAAGGTTCACTACAGAACCTGTCAGTGGATGGTTCTTTCAAAACACCTTATAATTATAAATAAGTGGGCTTCTAATACACTCACCAGCTTCTATAATAAAGACAATATACAGACAAAAGTATTGGGACACCTGCTCATTAATTCTTTCTTCTAAAATCAAGAGTATTAAAAAAGAGTTTATCCTGCTTTTGTTGGAGTAACTGTCTCTCCTGTCTAGGGAAGAAGGTTTTCTACTAGATTTTGGAGTATTGCTGTGAGGATCTGATTGCAGTGGTGCCAGTAGGCTCCAGAAAGTCATATTCTATTGGCAGCATTTCTCTAAATGGACTAGACAAGCTGTGTGGGTGATTTTGCACATCTGTGTCGGCAATGGGTGCAACCTAAAGTAGCTGAATGCCTTCATCAGAAGGGGTGTCCACAAACATTTGGACATTTTTTAGAAGACATACTGTTAGAAAACTAATGAAAACTAAACATTCTGTTGTGTCTGAGTCTGTCTTGCTGTCTGAGTCTCTGTCTGTCCATCTGTCCACAGGTGGCTTGAGCTGTGTGTCTCTGCTTCCCCCACGGAGAGGATCCTACTACGTGGAGCAAGGCACTGGGGTGTCCGTTGGCTCCATCCTGGTGTTCTGGTGCCGGGAGGGCTACCAGCTAGTGGGCAATGAGAAGATCACCTGCATAGTCCGTGCAGGTGTTCCTCGCTGGAGTAATTACCTGCCTGTTTGTGAGAGTAAGACCGTTTGTTTCAGTCAGTTGATTTATTTTCTTATTTTGGACAGTGGCTCAAAGCAGATGGCTTCTATGAAGCTGTGTGAAAAGTTAATACTTGAACTCGTCCTTCTGTTTTTTCTGTCTTTCTCAGGCATCCCAAAACCAGATGACCAGGGCCTGCGCATGGCTTTGCTGGTCTCTGTGGTCAGTGGAGTGGTCATCCTGGTCATGACTGTGTCCTTTATCGTTTGCTGCATCCAGGAACACATGAGCAAAAAGAAAGAGAAGCATCGGTCAGGCAGGAGCAGGTTGGTGTTTGGTTTCATTTATGCACAAATCACAAATTCAGCTCAATCATCCATGAACAAAATGAAGGTGATTTTCACAGACAATTCCTGTGCCTGGACAATCTCCTGTAATTTTTACCTGTTGCCTGATAACACACTTTTTATAGGAGCCAATGAGTTTCAGCACCTGCAGTATTAAGTATTAAAATATTCTTTAAATTATTAGAAGATATACACTCTTATATAGGTTCAAATTTGAGTGAAGCCATAAAAGACCCACTTTAGGTTCAATAAAGAACTATGTTTGTGTGAGTGTGATTATGAAGAACCTTTAAATTGGTAAATAATTTTTACAAGATTGTTTAGACCTTTAACCGGAAGTGTTATTACACACTTCTATTACCAAAGAATAGCCCCACCAGTTTGTACAGAAGTCCCTGTAGTTACTGGATAATACACCTTAGGGTGTAATAAGCCTAGGATTGAGAGGTTGAGGGGTTAAAGCCCCTGGGGACCTACATTCAAGTTATTTTTCTTATTAAGTGAATTGGGCTCCTCTGGGCCCCCAGTGTAAAAAAGTCTTCTGAATATCTTCCCAAAGTCAAATAAACATCTGCTGTATTTCACCAGTATTGCCTAGAGTGTGTAGAATGGGCGGTCCTAAAAGTGGTCATGGAGCATACATCAGCGTAATCCCGACCAATCACAAAGCTAACATGACTCTCTTTGAATCTGAGCAACCTGGCAAGCTAAAGCTAAATCTGGTGAGCTAAAGTTCAAGCCCCGACTGGGTAAACAGCTCGAATTTAGTGGCTAGGTGCCAGGACGGACAGGAGGTCCCAATGAGTTGCCATGGTAACATAAGGAGTGTGTTTTGATGATATTTGAGGAGTGTTTTATTATATTTCTGCTTTGTGTTTTCTGTGTAAACTTTGTTGAACGCTTCACTTAACACCCCGGTTGAGTATTATACAAAAACAAATTCCCAGTGTGTTCCCAAAGGCTTTAAAAGGTTGCTCACACGTCTTTTTGCAAACATGTTTTTTTATGGAACCAAAGAGTAGTTCCTTCATTTGAAGCACCTAAGTTTTAAACCAGTCTTTGTTGTGCCCATGGACGCTCAGGAGAAGAGAAAAACGCCATTCAAGATCCCGAAGGAGTCCGTCCTGGTTAGTGCGGGAGGAGCTGGACTGGGAGGCTTTCCCACCACCGAAAATCTTCAATGTATCTCAGCGTTTTGAGCGAACAGCCCCTGCTGGTAGCCCTCTTTACCCTGGGGTCACAAGAGGCTACGAAAACAGAGGGTACGAGAGGTGAGGAGGTTGTTTCTTAGAGAAACGCCTCACCTACATACTGCACATAAACTCTCGTGTGTGTTTTTGTGTCATGCATGTTTTAAATAATGCATAAATCCAATACCTCTAACACAAGTATGTACCTTCCTATAAAGTTAATTTCCACCTTCCTGAATCACAGGAGTCAGGAGAGCCTGCTAAGGAGCCCTCATCCTGGAGTCTACCACACAGACAGCCAGGTCTACCCCCACCTGGTGCTCCAGAGGGTCCAAACAGCTCCAAACCCCCAGTCCAGCCCCACAACTCCAGTCTACCTGCACATCTCCACACCTCCCAACGCCAAAGCTCAGCGCCGCCCCCCTGTCACCCTTTCATAGACTGATAATGACTCCGCCATAAACAAATTACCCCAATGAAGGCCCACGCTGGAAGTGGCCATGGCAACTGCACTTAGAAAGCAATGGAGAGCCTGCCCAACTGGGAGACTAAAATGGTCGTTGTGACCAGGTGAAGCACTTTGGTTTTTATGGTTTTGTGTTTTTTTTCTACAGTAAAACCAGTTAAAAAGTTTTAAATGTAATTTAAATGTAAATTATTTTCAATTAGAAATATCTATTGTATATAGGATATATATATATATCCCATTTGGGGTGCCTGCTTAATGTTTATTTCTTGATGGAATATTTCAGTGCAATATCTTTAAGCTACTAACCGACTGTAAATACAGCCAAAAAACAATCTATACAATTTCAGGATGTTCTATATTTAGGATGAACAGCTTTAGACTCCAGTATGTTTTAGACTGAACAGTCCTTATCCACATACCTTTGGTCGGTTCTGTGTTTCGTCCGAACTGTAGTGGGACACTGAATTAGTTTTCTCGACTCACGCATTGATGTAACAGTGTTTGTTGTGAACGGCTGACCAAAAATGTATTCTATAGAAATTGACCCACTAACAAAATTAAGCTTTACATTTTGTAGTGGTGTGATTTTTAATAAAGTGATACTGTTGTCCATATATTTGTTACAGTGATGCTTAGTACTGATTACGATATATAGATGTATCGTTGCTGTAACGCAAATAAATCTCCACATTTCTTAACTTTCAATGGAAGTCAATATAAAAAGTATTTTTTCGAGCCATTTTGGAGCATTTCTATCAGGATGCGGCATCTTGTAAAAAATAAACAATCATAATCTGGACAGTAAGGGTTTATTTGCTCAGTTAAACACTAACATTAGAATAAACACAAACAATATTCCATCACTGTCCACTGAAAAACATGTAACTCCAAAATGGCAACTGTACAGGAGAAGGAGAAAACCTTCGTAACTGAAAGTTAATGTAAAAATAATTGAAGCTTCAGAGTTCAAACGATGGAGGAAACTAAAAAGGGACAAAAATGGATACATGTTTTTCATTGGACAGCAGCGAGTTAGAGTGGTAGTTTTACGTCACTGTGTTCATTGAAACATTAACTACCTTCAAAATTATTGATACTCCTCACTGTATTTATGTTTACCTGCATCTGTTGTAATGTAAGCTGGAGTTTGTATGCGCAAAAACACTCCTATTGCTAAGATAAACAGTTTTAAACAATGTACTCATGTGCCTAAAATTATTTATATATACACATATATATATATATATCATTAGACCCTTTATGTTCTGTAAGTTGTGTAAGGTTGTTCTTTCTTGAACCACTTTTGATAGGTACTGACCACTGCATACCAGGCAGGAACACTCCGACAGGCCTGCCTTTGGAGATGTTCTGACCCAGTCTGATCCAAATATTCTTTTGCTGTGTATATCTATATATATATATATATATATATATATATATATATATATATATTACACACTGCACTGATATATTACACAAGATGGGCAAATCCAGAGCGTGACTATAAATGAATTTGAAGGCACCCGGTGATTTGTGTACAATCTGTGGGTGGCATTTGCTATGGAAGTTTGTTCAGTGGTCCATCACCAACATTCAAATACTTTGCATACAGACTGTGTTATAAGGAAAGAGAGACAAGGACACAAGGAGAAATTTCCAATTCATTCCGCTGGAAGGCAAGGTCAGTATGCATGGCTTACTGCTTATCAGGGTTGTTCAGCTATTGTTCTGCTTGACTAATCATTTAAATGGACTAAGTGGGCAGAGGAGTTAGAATGGAAAGCCAGCAGTAAGTTTTGCATTGACAATGTCCCGCGTTTAGTTCTTTCAACAGCTGCTTTCCTAGTTCTCCTTACTAAGGTTGATTTGTTTAACCAACATTAGAAGCGTGTGTGTTTTTACAACGTTAGGCTGTCAAAAAAAAACAGTTTCTTATTTTCATCGTTATTAAGATTGAGTTTACACTTTGTTGAAGTCCAGTTTTATGTTTTGTGGGGGTGTTTTGGATGCATCACGTGTTTTATCACCTTGCCTTTGTGCCACAATTAATCTGTACATCACTCTGGATACATTTATGACATTTAGTTGATTCTTTAATCCAGAGCAATTTACAAGGTTACTTGTATTACAAAGGCCAATGACCAGTGTAGTGTTAGGAGTCTTGCCCAAGGACTCTTTTTGGTGTAGCAAAGCATAGTCACCCAGACCAGGAATCAAACCCCAGTCTACCACATGGTGTGGTAGCTCACTGGCAGGTAGTGGTATTATCCATTGCACAACACCAACCAAACATATACAGTATATATATATCGCCTGCCTAATATTGTGTAGGTGTGGTGCCGCCACAACAGATCTGCCCGTTCAAGGCGTGGACTCCACAAGAACTCTGAAGGTGTCCTGTGGTATCTGGCACCAAGATGTTAGCATCAGACCCTTTAAGTTCTGTAAGTTGTGAGGTGGGGCATTGATGAGCCTTTGGAGCCCATGACCTCTGTCATAGGTTCACAGGTTTTCCTTTCTTGGGCCACTGTTGGTAGGTACTGACCACTGCATACCAAGAACACTCTCAGGAACACAGGAACACACTTTTGGAGATGTTCTGACCCAGTCGTCTAACCATCAAAATTTGTCCTGTTTTGGTGTGGTAGCTCACTGCCAGGTAGTGGTATTATCCATATCTGCCAAATATTGCAAATGTACACTGTCAAAATATTGAAATCAGTTACATACAGTAACTGATTACAGAGCATTTTTGAGTTAACTCAACTTAGTTTTGTCAACTTACATATTGCTTCCATATATAGAAGTATGTATTTGGTCAACACTACAACACAGCTGGTCACTCCACATTAAAGAAAAAATGGACAGGTAAATTTACTCAGAATGGTGTTTTTTTATGCAGTACAATTTCACAGCTCTAGAGTGGCCCTACAGTCTAACTGCCTGTTCATAGAATGTGAGGTGATCATTAGTTTAAGTCCCAGCAGAGCTCAGCTATTCATTGTCGAAAGTCTCCCAGTCTTGGGACATTGTGAGATAGGGGAAGTTCTAATCGAATTTATTTTGAGTTACTTTTTTAATTTTATTTTTGACCAATTTAAATAAACAAATGAATCACAGTAAGGAAGACTACAAAAGCAGCTGTTGAAAAAATAGTTTTATCATAGGGTGTGGATGATCATCTATACCTTCTCTCTACATCCAGAACTTTTCATCATGGGAAACATCACACTAACCAATCAAACCACCATGATGACTGGATCACAAGAATCTCTCCAAACCAACTTTTCGTGGCTCTTACGGAATGCGTCCTCTTTAGCCGGGGTTATAAGTGAGTGTAACAAAAATGGCACTCCTCCTGTGCGTGTACCAATCCAGATCCTTATCCTAGTAACTGCCCTTCCTGCGAATGCAGTGCTCGTCTGGCTGCTACTGAAGAACAGAAAGCCGCTGTCCCCCTCTGAAGTTTTAGGTCTCAACCTGGCTGTGCTCAGCATCCTCTATTGCCTCAGCCTGCCTTTAGACATCTATATTTCAACGAGGCAGCGCTCTGGACTGCTCCTCCAAATCTCACACACCTTCTCCATCCTCAGTTACTTTGGCTGCCCCCTTCTGCTCTCCAGTATGTGTGTGGAGCGCTATGTGGCCGCATCCTTCCCTGTGCTCTTCATGAGACTAGGGAAATGGGAGTACCGCGCTGCATGCTCTGCCTTCATCTGGCTGCTCACTTTCACCATGGCAGCGGCCACGTACGTCTACACCCTCTCCACCGTGGCTCTGGCCTTGTCCTTCATCCTTAACATTCTCTTCTTCTTCATGCTGGTTTCCCTCCTGGGCATTGTGTGGGTGCTGTGTAAAAGGGGCCCAGGTGACGCCACAACTGGGGAACAGCGGGAGTCTTCTATAAAGAAGAGAGCCCTGAAGAACATCATAGCTGTAATGGTACCCTCCACTGTAACCTACCTGCCAGTACTGGCCTTGGCCCCTTTTCTCCTGCTGCTTGAAGCAATCGGCGACCAAGGCTTGAATGCTGTTTTGTGCAATGGTCTGCAGATGTTCAGCGTTCTCCCCAATTTTGGAGTCTGTATCGGCCCTTCTTTCTACCTGTCTCGGGCTAGGCAAGTGCTCTGCTGCTGGAGAAATGAAGCCAGAGGTACTGACAGGAACTAAAGTAGTTTGTTTTCTCAGTCATCTGAGCTGAAATGACTAGAATCATAAGGAAGAAGACAAATGTGCAGTCTTTACAAGTTTTTAAAACTTTATATCATAATCAGTAATCAGTTACCAGGAATTATGGATCTATAATATTTGTCTATATTTATTAAATAGAATAATGGTTGTTTATAAAATCTGCAAAATTACAGTACTATGCCGTCTTACTTCATTATTAGGTTTTGGAGTGGCAACAAAAGGGTAACATTTGTGAAATGCTAAATTTAAAATTGTCCAATCAGAATCAGAATCAATCAGAACCAATCAGAGCTCTCTCATTGGTTAGGACTTTACTGGTAGAACAGAAGGTTTTCAAGCACACCTGATTCAACTTGTGAATTGCCAGGTAGGTTTGTTAGAGACCTAATCAGGAAATCAGTAAACTGTTCTAGGCTCTGGACCTCATTGCCCACCCTTGGTTGAGGGCTTCTAAAACCCATAGGTATGTTGATGAGTGTGAAGAAATGCCTTACAAATTTGACAGATATTCGATTTATAGTAAGATAAATGACTGTTTCTTATTTTTTATGAATAGCCAATGCAATTTTATTGGCCTTGTCATTGTATATTATGCTTATCATGGGTGTCGATAAAAGACTTTACTGGTTTGGATGCCCAGCACTATTCTTTTATTGACTGAGATTTATTTTCTGTGTTAGTACAATTAAAATACACTGATCAGCCATAACATAAAAAATCACCAGGTCAAGCATCAGGAGCTGAGACACTTTGACAGGGGCCAAATTCTGATGGGTCACAACATCTCTAAAACATCAGGCAGGACTGATGCTATGTTTCTGGTATACAGTGGTCAGTAGCTACCAAAAGTGGTCCAAGTAAGGAGTAGGTCTCCTTTGACCATTCAAGGCACGGCCTCCACGAGACCTCTGTGAAGGCGCTAAGATGTTTTAAGTCCAGCAGATCCTTTAAGTCCTGCTAGTTGTGGGGTGGGGCCTCCATGGATTACATCAATTAGCCTTAGGGGCCCATGACCCTGTCGCCTTTTTTACTGGTTGTCCTTTCATGGAGCTACCTGATGTTCTGCAGAAGCTCTGATCTAGACATCTAGTCATCACAGTTTGGTTCTTGTCAGAGTGGCTCAGATTCTTTTGCTTGTCACATCCCTTGACAGATGCCACTGTAGATGAAGATGATCAATGTTTTTTTCACTTCACCTGGCAGTGGTGCTAATGTTATGGCTAATCTGTTGATTTCAATAGTGCTAAAACAAATGTGTGTACTACATGCGCTATAAATACATGTGCTTACATATGCTATAAATACATGTGCTTACATACGCTATAAATACATGTGCTTACTTTTACATGCATGCCTATAATAAAAATGACAAACTAAGACTTTAGTTTTACTGGGATCTTTGAACTCATACTTGTCAATGTTTAACCCCAATTTTGGAAGCCAGTGTGAAAACCAGATATGAGAAACGCAAACAACAGAAGTTGTTTCAGAGTCAGCTGAGACAATAAAGAAAAACAGCATGAACAGAGTTCAAGGCCAAGAAAAATTAATAAATTATTCATATTAGCATTGGTGGAACAAAGATGCATTTTGATATAATAAACACACACTCATTTAGAGTGGTTTGGTGTGAAATGGTTACAGTGGTGGGGAGCCATTTCTGTTAACATCTAAAACCAGCAGTGAACTGGCACACATCTTCTGGGTTTTATATGTAATGTTGATTATGTTAAAATTCAATTTGGAAAAGAAATATGTGGACATGTATTGTTAAATGTATTGCAAACAATTGCAAAGCATTAAAGAAAATCCATTTTTTACCTTTTTTATTTATACAAATATTTCTTATCTATATATTTCCTAAAACTTTCTAAAGCGTGTTTTCTGGGTTTGTTTTGAGTGCATTTCAAAAATACAGTTTAGGCCAGAAATATGTCATTGAACAATGCCTCAAATGCAATTGCTTTCTCTGAGGTAGCTTTTAGTGACATTAAACACATCAGACATCCTATCACCTCCACTGATGCAGTGACAAATTCTTGAAAAAACATATAACTTATAAGACTTAGAACAATTCTCAGTAGAATTGCTTATTTCACATCAAATCACGTTTCAACTTATGCATCTTTAAAGCAACATTCTGCAAGAACTGGTATTTCTTGCTCCTGGGCTCCCCATTTCAGTTGAGTGTCCCCCTAAAGGACATGCCTTACACAGCATTTGTTGAACTGAAAATGAAAGAAGTATGTTGACTGAGGTGGAAGAGTAATTTTACATGATTTTACATAAGTATGACAATGTAACGTTACGCAGTTTTTACAAGCGTTGTCCTGCACGCTTCACCGAAGCTCCACAGTCTATTTTCCGCCTGCGTCGTTTAAATAGCAGCAGTGCTTGCTGCGAATATATCTTTGCAAATGGGCGTGGTGGTCTCGAAATGAGGAGTGTTCAAGTACATTTCTGGGGTGTTGCTATCTTGGCAATGGAAAACACAGGTGCACCACTGACTGAAAACAACCTAGGCAGACGTCAACAGTCAGACGTTCATTGCTATCTTGGCAGTGAATTGTCAACACAGGTGTGTGCCCAATGCACAAACACCCCTGCCTTGTGCCACTGAAATAGCAATCTGCCAAAGTCAGACCGCACCTGGCTCTTAAAGGGAATGGCAAGTGACACGCTGATTGGTTAATTGCACATTGATTGCACAAATGATTAATTAAGAGACTTAATACATGCCTTTTGTGCATTTCGAGCCCCACAAGGTGTACTTGGTGTGCGGTTGATGGCTCGCCAAAAGATCGCTAAAATAGGGCCCTACGTCTTTTCTGTATTACAGCCTTTTTATTGTAGGGAACTACCAGCAAAGACTGGAGTACAACTATAGCTCACTATAGCCCTCTGAAGAAACTGCTCCAAACACACCTGAGTTGAGGACTTGTTAATTAGCTGATTAGCTGGATCAGGTGTGTTAGGAGCAGAGTAAACACTAAAATGTATAGGGCAGGGGGTCCTTCAGGAACCAGATTGGGAACCACTGTTATAGATTGCTTTTTTAAAAAATGTTCTTCAAATGTTCTTTCGTAAAGACAGTTGTTCTATAAAGAACCACTCAAAGAACCCTTTGGATGCTTAAATGGTTCTTTGCATTGGTGAAAATGGATCTAAATAGCACCAAAAAAGGATTCCACTACTGTTATGAGACAAATAACCCCTTTCTGGTACTCTCTAGAACTATCTGAGTGTATGTGACCAAATAGTATGTCCATCTCTAGCATACCCTGTCTTACTTAGTCCTCATGGAAGCAGACAAAGTGGATTTCTGATGTAATGAACACATATTCATAACGACCCATAATGACCTGTTGTACTCGCAGTTCATTTCCCTATGCTAGAGATGCAGTACGAAATCAGGGCAGGCCATAAATTAGAAGTGGACACATTGCTAGATTGAAAACCAGGTGCTTTTACCTTCAATTGCAGCAGGGACTCTGTGATTCTGACTGTAAATTGGAAAGCAGGAACTGTCAGTCAAATGGAGATATCACTGCTCTGCTCTGACAGATATTTGATTAGCTTCAGCTACAGAGCCAGGCTACATCACCATCGTGTCTCTGCAGGTAGGCTTTGTGCACTGAGTGATGCTGCATAGTGAACAGACACAGACTATATATAGCCCTAACACCACGGTTTCCAGCCAGTTATGGCCAGAATATGTAATGCAGTCCAAAGCATAATAACAGACAGTATTTAAATTTAGTGTCAAGAAATAGTTTTATGCTTTTACGCCTTTTCCACAGTCAGCAAATATTTGGATTTTTTTTTTGGTATGAAGAAACACATACAAAGTAACCACCAGAAACAGCATAACAACCATCTAGTAACCCCCTAGCAACTTTGGAAGACACTCTTAGCAAGCACCAAGCGATGCCCTGGAAATCACTTGCAATACCATAGCAATCACCGACCGAACCCCTAGAAACCACCAAGCAACCCCATCTAGCAACACCCTAGCTACCACAAAACATAACATTGTTATAACTAGCTGGCAACCACATAGCAATATTCATTGTCACCACATAGCACTACCCCAGCAGCCACCTGGAACACCACTGCAACCACCTAGAGACTGCCTGTGAAACCTACCGAAATCAAACACCTACTAAAACAATAGACATAAAGCAATAACCTGCAATTTTATAGGAACATCCTACCCAACAGAATACCACAGAAACCGACTAGTAACACCCCTGCAACCACCTGGAATACCACTGCAACTGCCCAGCAATCACATCACTCTCTCGCTCTGTCTACCATATACACACACCCTAGCCTAACCCTAATGCTAACACAGTCACACATGTTATTAGCTGCATTGTCAAGCTACATGAGCACTGAGCTATATGGGTAGTTTACAAAACAAGGTTCAAAGCCAAACACCATTCTAGCTGTTCTCTCAAACATAGTCAAGGACATTCGCTTCAGCACTTAAGCAGGGAGTTGATATTCATGTGACAAACTGCCTAAGGATGCTTTTGACCCCAGACAACCCTTAGAGTCACAGCCCTTCACAGAGTTCTGGGCCTGCACACCCGACTTAGCCACTCGCTCTCCAGTACAAGCCTGTTCCACTACAGCCATCTGCTGGTGTATAGACAATCAGCTGATGATCGGGCAGTAATGGACACACCTTCACTACATTCTCTAGCTACAATTACAGGATTTAACCCTTCTAAGATCAATGCCCCAGAAAAGGGCCAGTAAAGTTCCAGCTCACTGCACCACACTCCAACACCATCCTCTTATGAAAATGCCAGCATGCATTCACAAATCTAAATCAGTGATTCAGAGTCTGAGTATATTACCTGCCCGTCTCTTAAGGCAGGGAGTGGGCAGCCACTGGCATTTCAGAACCAGAGCCAGTGGCTCATCTTAGCTTTGAACACTTCATTTACCACATGGAAAACCTCCAGACTGCCACAGTCACTGCGAGAAGAAAGAGTCTGTAGGGTACAAAGGACAATGCTATATGTGTGTGTGTTTGGTGACTCAGTCAGGGCACAGGTGGGGATGTGGAGGCTGGCTGGACAGTCTCAGACTTTTCAGACTGTGGATTTACTGCGTTATACTGAATAAATGGTAAACAAGTCACTAGCAGGTCTCACAAGTCTACTGGCAAATCATTATTTATAGTCTTCAGCGAGTGCATTCAGAAACGACTGCTCGTTAGGAAACAATATTTTGCTACAGTAAGTCCTGTCTCTAGGAGGGCTTCTAGTCTTCTAGTCTAGCTTCTAGTTTGTTTGGGTAATTAACTCTCACATAGCAATACCTAGCAGTTCGTCTTTTCCTCCAAGCATGCTCGGCTGTCTGTTGATGTTGCATTGACAGCAGTTCGTAAATATGCTCTAGTTGGAGTCTTGAAAGACTTCAAGAAGGACTTGAATGAGCCACATGCAAGTCTTCAGCCTCGCAGAGGAATGCTTTACCATGCCCTTTGGTTATTTTAGGAAAATATTACTTTTGTTTATCTAAACTAAAACTCTGTTTTGCATTTAAAGCATTTATTTTTCCACCTGAGGTAATCTGAAGCAGCTCAACATACTAAACAGGCACGTTTAGTATGTTTTCAACTACAATTGTTTATGTTTACTGTCTACTGTGACATATTTACTGTTTTTCGCTGTAGAAATCATAAAGAATTTACCTTTTAAATGCACAATTTACAATTTACAAGTATCAGTACTGGTATCAAGCTATTAGCTCTGGTGTCATTTATTATAAAACTGAAAATAATGTTACCAGCGATACAGGCCGTAACTTAAATTTCAGTTTTCAACAAAGCAGGTTTTCCTACAAGAAATAAAAAATAATTTTCCAGTAATGATATCAGATCTACAAATCTAAAAAACAAAAAACAAAAAAAAGAGTTTGCATATTCATATTGTCAAATGATGTCATAAATAGAAATTTCAGTAGATTTCCAGATATCCACACTGTAATTCTTACTAGTAAAAAGTCCAGGTCCACATGTAAATCAAGATATGTAGTTTCAGATCTCTGAAATAATGTGTTTCAATATCTACAATTTTGACTATAGTAACAATAATGTTACTTATTTAAAAAAAAAAATTGTTTATACTGCTAAAAGTAATTGCAGATTTTTTTTACTTAAAATACTCAAGAATGAAATTTCATGTCCATTAATGGTAAAATTACATTAAGGATACTGTCCTTGCAATGTGACTAGTCATAATCACCTTTATAGTTCTGTAGATCTGATAATATTGCTAGATTGAAAATCATAATTGATATCAGAAATTCGAATTTTGTTTTGACAAATATCGTCTCCTGCGCTGTGATTGGCTGCAGTTCATACTCAAAAATATCTCCGTTGGCCAATCATACAGAAGGAGGAGAGACTTGTCGCCATAGAGGTGCTAAAAATAACTCAGATAACATTTTTTTTTATATGTTAATTAAGTTAATTAACGTATATGAGACTTTCAGCGTTCATCAGTTTTATATCTCATTTTATTATAATTAAAAAATAATAACCCAAACCACTTTCTACTTAAAGGTTTGTTACACCTTTAAGGTGAAAAGCAGGTCAGTCAGACACAAGCACGCGCACAGTGAACGGAAGTTGGTTTGAAAGTGAAACTTGGTGGATTTGCATAAAAACCAGCTGTTTCGTAGCAGTCCAGGATTCAGGGCGTGCTTCCTGAAGCCTAGAGGAGCTGGAGAGCTGGAGTTTGACGTCCTGTAACGAGTGAAAAGTGTTTAAGCTAAGCGTAACCTTGCTGTACAGGAGATTTTACCCGGTAGTGCCTTAAGCAGCAGTTTTCGGTACCGGGAGGAGTGTGTGTGGTGTGCAGCTGGAAACATGGAGGCCAACATCTCAGTTGACGGCCAGCTTCTTATGGATTGTTATGAATATCTGCTCCTTGAGAAGTATTGCGGTAGAAGAAAGTCAAGAACCAGAGAAAAGCCTGCAATCCGCCCTATGTGTGCTCCAGCTCCAGAGAGACTGCAGGAAACAACATGGAAGGTTGTCCTAGCTGCGGATTCGTCTGCTGATACAGGTAATGCAGGTGTACACAGAGCACCAAAATCTGGCTACAATGACCAGCACTTATTTCAGTGTCTTATCTCTTTAAAAACAGGCGAATTTGGTGATGTGGTTGAGAACCTGGCCCACATTGTAGATGGAGCACCTCTGGTTCCGGATGACGTGGTAACAGATGGTGGTGGTAGGTTTGTCTCATCAGTAAGATGATGCTGATGTCTGTGTCTATATCTATGTCAGACCTCTAAAGAGTCGATACTGTAAATGACGACATCTTCTGCTTGGTCCTCCTTTATGAATCCAGAATCTGTGATCCAGAGGCTTGTCGAGTTATTGAAGGAGTCTGGTGACGAGTTGAATGAAAGGGTAATGTACCTCAGTTCACCTTCATCAATAGTTCTAGCTATTGGTCAGCACTAGTACTTCCACTGATCAGCGCTCCCCTTTCTTGTCCTCTCTCACTTTGCCTCATCCTGTGTCAGATTCAAAGAGACCATGAGCTTCTGCGGTATCTCCAGAACTCCTTCTCTTACAGCGTGTTTGAGAAACTGGTCTCATCCTTCATCGGCAGTGTGGTGCCCTCCCGCAAGGAAAAAGATGATGTAGGTGAGCAGAAAACTCAGATTGCCTGGACCTTTGAGATGACCAGCAGGCTGAGAGCTCTGGACCTGCAACCTATGAACAGAGTTATGGGATTTGGGGCCCAGTACCTGCACCAGAATTTTGCACAATGGATTCAGCAGCATGGTGGCTGGGTAAGCTCTGGCTATATTCCTCTAAGCTGTGTCAGAAACTGTGGCCTATTAGTGCACTACTTTGGGGGTTGGAGAGTTTATAGTGGTGTCTGAAAACGCACTGCTAAATATTCGGTTTCTGATTGGTTTGAAGATTGCAGGGGAAGACTATCATCTACTGTCAGCCAACAATGAAGGTGTCCGAAATCGTCCACTACCTTGCAGAAGTCTGTTCTCTGTAATAGTGCTCTAAATAGTGATCTGGAGGGGATAGTGAATAGGGCACAGTTTTGGACCCAGCTCTAGGCGCACAGGTGTGAGGTGTGCAGTGACTAAAGTGCATTCCATAAATATTTGTACTTTTGGTAAACGTCTGTACAACGTTAGAGATTTCATTTAAAATATTAACAGTAATTGTTAATTACTTTGTTGCACTGATCCCGATACTGTAGCAAAAATGGTGCTGATACGGGCACCTAAATATAGTGCCAGTATAATTACAGTTTCAGATGTGGGCAGCATGTCGGTATGCATGCGCAGGTTGCTGCATGTCGCCTCTGTTGTTTTGCAGTGCTGCCTGTACTGGCTAATGATAACAGCAGTAAGTGCATGCATACAGACAAAATGACTCATCAGATACATAACAGGGCCACATATAAAACTGACTCGAATACTCATTTGAAAGGGTCAGATTTTATATGTCCACACAGCCCTGAAGATCTGTGTCTTATTAAGGCAAAAAAAATGTGATTTGAGTCACTTCAGCCTGGTAATGTAAATGTGGCCTGAGTGTCTTTGTATTTGGGACTAGTACTTGAATGTTAAACTGCTGCTGTTTTATTCACTATGTGGAACGGGATGTAGTCCATAATAATAAACAAACAAGTTGTCCAGGACCACTGAAAGATAAAACACCTCCACCACCGTACCTAAAAGTGGGTATGAGAGACTT
This sequence comes from Salminus brasiliensis, assembly GCF_030463535.1. NCBI lineage: Eukaryota > Metazoa > Chordata > Actinopteri > Characiformes > Bryconidae > Salminus > Salminus brasiliensis. The sequence goes on from NC_132890.1 coordinate 9,558,959, forward strand.
GTTTGCATGACTGTCTGTATCTTCACCAAACCCACTTTTAGTGTCGGATTGGAGTTGGGTAGAGTAGAGTAGAGTGGTAGAGTGTTTAGTAGTGTCTAAACTTAGAGGTATCTTTGATTTTTTAGCCTACTCAAACTAGCTCTGAAGTTGTTCTTGGGTGAATAAGCAAAGCACTTTTGTAAATTGCTCTGGATAAGAGCGTCTGCTAAATGTCTTAAATGTAAATGTAAATGGGTAGAAGTCCCCCAACTCCCCAGGTTCCCCAAATGTGATCTGTGGAGATTCTTTGGCTACTAAAACCACCCTCCTCATTGTGTTTGGGGTCAGTATAGGCAAACATCTTCTTCCAGACAGATTTTTAATCTTCAGTTGCTTTAAACAATGTAATTAATTTCACTCAAGAATTTTTGATCGGGTCAGCCACTGTGACATTTGAGCAAAAAAAATCGGAATCTTTAAAATCTATAAATGTAAGATGACTTTATTGTTTGGGTTAGCCACTGTAGATACAATTACACAATTCCATGTACTTGAAATATTAATGGATATATATATATATATATATATATATATATATATATATATATATATATATATATATATATATTGAAATGATTTTATTTATTATAAATTACTGAGGGAATAATGTTTTTAAAAGATGCATTTTAACCTTAAATAGTGAATTAGTGAAGTCAAAGCAGGAAATAAACATTGGTCCCCGTACAGATTAATGCTGGATGTACCAAGAAGTTCCACTGTAGTTCATGTAATTCAGTCTTTAAAATGAACTTTCTACCCTTTTTTTTTGACATGCCATTATCTCTGCAAAAAAACATTAATATGTAAATGATTATGTATTATAACTTGATTATGTAAATATTACTATGTAAATATAAACATTAATATTTAGCCTTCTTTGTCCATCCCCGTTGAAGTGCACATAAACGAGTTTCAGCTTGAACTATATGTTAGAAGCTCAGTAAAGATTTGAACTGGACATTGTATTGATCATATCATACTGTATAAGTTACTGAATACTGTACAGCTGAGGTTTTGTGAAACTTTGACTTTCCACTAAGTCTGTTTTTTTTTGTTTTTCTACTACAGGAAAAAGTGTTTAACAGAGATGAAAGTGATGATCCGTGAAAAGGGACACCACAAGAAGGTTGATTTTGACTACCTCCTGAGAGCTGATTAAACATCTGTGCAGTACAGGCGTCAGGGGGTCGCAATGTGCGACCCATTTCTGTGAAACAGAAGCAACAGTAAGTTGCTTCGCTGATCATTTTTGCATGCATGGCTGACCTGCCTTGCACCTTTTTAGTGTTAAATATTAGTTCAGATTTCAAGTTTTGAAGACTGACAAAACAGTGAGCAGTGCGGCTTATGGTGAATGTTAATTAACAGTCTTTAAGATTGTGTGTGGCAAGCATTTGTCACAATTAACTGGACAACCTGATTCTTAAAACACTTAAAATATAGTATTTTATTGACCAAGAATTTGACATACAATTTTTTCCACCATGAATAAAGCAAGCACCACAACGCAATTTCCATACAAATGGACTGTATGCATTCTCACTGCTTTTTGGCGATGTTTTCATGATTTTGAAATCATGATTAATTTATGTATACCTGCACAATAACAATCACTTTAGCCTGTCCGCTGCAACTTAATATGAAACACATTTTCAGTTATGATTACTCTATTGTAAGCATATATCAGGCTCACATGGAGACACAAAGAATGAATACAGTTTTCATATAGGCCAGTTATGATAAATGCAATCCTGGTCAACAGTAGAAATGTACCAACTCAGTAAAACTGCAATAAAACTGTGGAATTGAGATGTCTGCATCATTTTCTGTGTTTCACTCCTCCATTACCGTCCATATGGTTGATGACTAATGGCTATCTGTGCAGTACAGTAGATGGTCTGCGAATCAGACAGTGCCGTGAATTGCCTGGATCGGAGCGAGGTGTATTTCTGACTTACTGTCTGCAGACCTTCTGTTTTTCAGTCATAATGAAGTTGGGTCTAATGGGCAGGAGGTTTTGACAATTAGATTATACAATCCTATGTTGTGCTAATCACAGTCAGCAACCACATACACGGACTGGAGCAGACATGCGGCCTACAGCATCTGTAACACTGGCTGCTATGTAAATGATAGAAGTAACCCGGTCACGAAAGCCGGCAGACCCATGAGGACACTGGACTGGAAGATTGAACTCTGTCTCCATTTGGGTCCCGCTAAAAGCACACCACCAGCCACTTGTTTATTATACGTAATACAACTTCACTGCAGTTTAGTTTGTAGTTCAGAGCATCTAAAATACGTCTTGGACTAATTCCAGACAGTTCTAGATTCCAAGGTATTTGTTCATTTTTCCCAGGGCGTCACAGACAGTGGTGAGGTCACTGCGGAGGTCCTGCACCACGTTCTCAATGCTCCTGGTGTCCTTCAGAAGGTCGATGCTCTGGGTGTAGGGGTTGTAGTAGACAGAGAAGGGCCTCTTGATAGATTTGGCAAATTCCCTGCAAAGAGGAACCATAGCATCATGCAGTCCTTTGTCATTGTTCAAGCTCGCACATCGGTCCGTATGTCAACACTTCCCAATTTACTGAATCCTTTTATAAGAGTGTTTCCAAGAAATGTGAACTAAACCGCAAAGTGTGAGTCATTTTACCTCATTTTCTCTTTGGCTTCTTCAAAACTGTCAGAGACAAAGTACACGTCTTGGAAAGTTGTGATGAGGCACTCCTGGTAGCAAGTGGTCCTGGGGTCAAACGGCTTCACCACAGCTTTGTCCGACAATGCATGCTGTGGATTCACAAAAGGCTAGTTATGATGCTGGTAGTGGAGAGTGTTGACAATGCTAAATAAAGGACTATGCATGTACCCTTAGCTCTCCGATGGAAGACAGCAGTCCTGCTCCGTAGGCTCTCAGTTGGCCGTCTTGTTTGCACAAGCCGAACTCAATGGTGAAGAAATAGCACTGAACAGAAGATGAAAATGATGCAAAAGGAGCATTACAGACGGCAGATGGTGTGCAAGACGTTTTAACCATCAACCATGCTATGTGGATAAAAGTATTGAGACACCTGCTCATTAATTGTTTCTTCTGCTTTATATGGACCTGTCTCTACTGTCCAAAGAAGGCTTTCTACTAGATTTAATACACATAAACACATATACTGTATACTTTTTAAAAATAGCTCCAAGCTAACATGCAATGCACAATACAATGGTCCCATAAGCTAGAATGCAGTTCAGTTCAATGTCCCAGTCTATTGTTTTCTAAAGTCCCAAACCTTACTTTAAATATTCCAGGCTGAAATTGCCCCACACTGAAGATTAAACTCAATGCAAATGCGCCGCTATAGGGCAGATCATGACAGTGGAAAGCTGGTTAAATGCCACCACAAACCCCTGTGACCTTCTCTCTTTGGTATAATCACTGTATTTTGATGAGAGTCTGTCACTAAGGTAGGCTTGGTGACATTTAAAGCCCCACACATGAGATGAAAGCCAGCTTTTGCTTGCACTTACTGTAGCGAGCTTCTGTACATCTTCATCTGAAGCCCCCAGAGAGGCCAAGCCAATTTCTTGGGAGAACTGGGCGAACTTGGGATCTGCTAGAAGGGGCACATGGCCCAGGAGCTCATGACAGGTGTCCCTGAGAGCCAAGTGTGAAATATGTAACACAAACTATTCAATAAAACTGGAAGAGCACAACTGTTTTATATGTATGATAAAAAATGACGAGCAATTTGAATATTTTGACATTTTGAATTGCACAAAGCAAATACTGTCTCAAACCTAGGCTATGAAATGACACTCAAATGGGAAAGGATGCAATGAGGGTCCGGACAGTACTCACGGCTCTGGTGTGTAGAGTGGGTCAGTGCTGTGGCGCACATACTGAGTGCAGTTGAACACTCGATAGGCCAGTCCAGCCAGGAAGTCTCTAGGTGACAGGTATCCTGCCACAGGTCGCACTGTAAATCCGGACCGCTCTAGAAACAGATGTAATGGCTTTACGAATTAAAATTTTTAAACACTCATCAGCCATAACATCAAAACCTAAAAACCTAATGCCTGATATAGTTTAGATTTCCTGTTTAGCTAAAATGGCTCAGAACTGGACATGGACATGGTCTCCACAAAACCTCCACAAAACCTCTGAACCCTGTTAAAAGGATCTGATACTAACCCCAGGACACCTGGTTGCTTGAGAAACATTTGGAGGGTTGAAACTGTGGAGGAACCTCTTAAGGTGCTTTGAGGAACCTTCAATGACAAAACCTTTTTCTTCTAAAAACGAAATTTCTTAAAGGTTCAACAAAGTACCTTACGAGGTTCCTCCACAGTTTCAAACTGAAGAACCTTCAAATGTTCCTCAAGGAACAAGGTGTTCTGTGGTTAGCATCAAATCCAAGTCCTGTAAGTATTTCTTCAAACACTTTTGGTAAGTACTGACCCACTGCATACTGGGAACCTCCCTCAAGGCCTGCCTGATGTTTTGAAGATGTTCTGACCCAGCTGTCTAACCATCACAATTTTGACCCTTGCCAAAGTGGCTCAGATCTTTATGCTTGCCCATTTCTCCTGCTTCCAACACGTCAGTCTTAAGAACTGATGTTTCACTTGCTGCCTAATATGAAGATCCTACCTATTGACAGGTGCACCTGGAACCAAATAAACAATGTTCTTCACTTCACTTCACTGTCAGGGGTTTTAATGTTATGGCAGATCGGTATATGCGTGTGTAACTGATATTAAAACTGTAACTTCTAGAATCTTTTTAGAAATTATTTAGAGCTCTGCTTACTTATGCAAGTTTTCTGTTCATATTATTCCTGATCTTACAGTACTGTGTAATACTTGTGTAACATCCTAGTCATTTACAGTAATTGTCTAAATTCCTTGTAGGATTCTTATAGGACTGCTGTAGATATTCCTGTAGCAACTGTTCTTTTTCATGAGGGTATAAATATCTGCATGTTATATAATCTCAGATGGGATTAGCGTTGCATGAAGCACTTACCTCTTAGAAAGAGAGACACATCTTCTAGCTGAGGGATATTATCCTCTCTGTACCCACAGTGCTTCGTGAGCAGTGGGAGGTTTTTCAGATACTCGCGGCAGGCGTGGGTGGGGTACAGTTTAGTCAGCTCCCGGAACACCACTCCCCAAGTCTTCACCTCCTCTGCCGTATACTCGATGCGTGGGATTGGCTGCCCACTGTGGCATAAAAAGAATTTGCTAAGCATATGGATAGGGTCACATGTAAACTATGTGTGGACTGACCGCCTGCACTTTACACGATGCCTGCCATTGGGTCATAAAAACAACCCTGCTCTACAGAGCTCTGATACTACCCGTACAGAAATCTGATATATGGCCATGTATGCCCATATGCACGAGGATTGGTCATACATTTTGTCATACTGTATCAAGTATCATATGCACACATACATAATGGAAAATACATATCTTTACATTGGTATATGTACATATACCACATGAAGTAAATATTTCCAATGACAGTGTATATATTTAATAAACACTGTGTGTCCAAATTTTTGTGGACACCACTTCTAATTAATGTGTTCAACTACTTTAAGTTGCACCAGATGTGCAAATGCACACACACAGCTTGTCTTGCTCCGGTAGAGACGTACTGCCAATAGAATAGGACTTTCTGGAGCAGATAAACATAAACCTACTGGCATTATGCCTCTTAATGCCAAGCATGGTCTAGAGGGGTATAAAGCCCCCCAGCACTGAGCTGTGCAGCAGTGGAGCTGTGTTCCCTGGAATGATGGATGGTGGTGCTCGATCCAGTACTTTTGGGATGAGTTGGGGAGTTGGGGATGAGGTAGTGCTATTTATCCAATATCTTGACCTCATTAATTGGCGCCCTTGCTGCCGAATGCAATCAAATCCTTACAGCAATGCTCAGACAGTTACTCCAACAAAAGTTTTAATACCCATAATTTCAGAAGAAATCAAGAAAGAGCAGGTGTCCCAATAGATTTGTCTATGTAGTGCACGCCCAATATTTAAAAATGCCCAATATATTTGAATATGTAAAATAATTACACATATTTTAAAGTCATATATTTGACATCTATCCGTGAGTTACTAACAATTTGTAGTTCATTGCGACCTCCACAAAGTACTTCCTCCTCTGCCGATATACGTTGTCTTTAAAGCCCTGCAGGGAGAGGAAACATACGTAAACCTATGTAAAGGAGTGGACCAAGCACATTATTGCTTTCATAAATGCCCTTGAATTTAGCAGTTTACCAACCGGATGGTCAGCATCCAGCTCCGAGCCATACATGAGCACTCTGTGAGAGCACTGGTCCAGCTCAAAGATCTTCTGGGGAAACCAGGGCACTCCTTCCCCATCTGGCAACCCACCCAAAACACACACACAGTCCAAACAGTCTAGAATAAAGAGTCAGGAGAAGCATTATCACAAGTATCACAGCCATTCACTGTAGCAATGTCAAACTCTCTGTGGCAGAATAGCAAGGCCTTCACGTGTTTGTACAGCAGGATGGCTTTAGATGTTCGCCTCAGATGCAAACATGCTGGTGCACATGTCTCATGTCTGCAGGTGACAGACTCACCGGTCTCTGATGACCACACATGTTGAGGTGTGTTGTACGAGATAATGTTGACGTGATCTTTGAGGTGCTGCACCAGCTCATTGAACTCCTTCTTGGTGCAGTTGCACTCTGCGTAGATCTCCACCTCCGTGGTGACCCGCTTCGATTTGCGTGACTCGATGTGGGCCAAGTTCACGTGCTTCTCCTACAGCAGCCATGCCAACAGAACGTTCACATGAGCAATACATCCGTAGGTTGTCGTTCACTAATAATGGGAATTTGTCCCAGCTTCTAGTTTAGTTATTGGGGCTGGAAAATAGGTGTGTGCAAAAGTTTGGGCACCCCACATCCTGTACATCCTGTACATCCTGTACATCCAGGTACAGCAAGCACTTTAAATATAGCATTTTTCTGCAAATCTCTGCTCATTTCTATTCATTTCTGGAATTCACCACACGCCACATCCCACTAATGGTAAGGCATTTTGTTAATACATTTGCTTTTTACTTAAGCTGAAATGCTTTTGGACCTTTACAGATACCTCAAGTACATTCTTGGCTCCATACTTCCAATTTAACATGAGTAGGATTTTGATACAGAGCCATACATTCACTTAAATTCCTTTGTATGTAAAGTATAAGTCACATTTCCATTGTTTTCCCCTCATCCCACCATCTCTCCTGGGAAGCTGAGATGGTCACTAACCTGAAAGAGCCGCAGGGCCTTCACCAGACAGCCCACTTCGTTCTTCAGAGAGAAAATCACAGCTGTCTTCCCAGAATCGAGAATGGAGCCCCCCTCTTTGTCAGGTTTCTCATCTATGCGACTAAAGGACGTCCTACGAAGCTGCACAAAAGTGTGGGGAGAGTCTGGCTGATGACTGATGTCTATGGTTTGACTCTTACCCAGAGCTCCTGTGAAGTCTGAGCACAGTGATGGTTCATACCAAAATAATGAGACTATCGTTTTACAGTAGCAGTTACCTGTCCGTAAGTACCATACTCTCAGACGCTTCATCTGTAGAATAGCAGGAATGACTTCTGACTGAGCATATTCTTCATGTTGTGCAAAAACCTTGTATCTCCATTTCTTTTTTAATGATTTTTACTTTCTGACATAATGTGAATCTGGCAGTTGTTCTTTATATTAAATGTAATGATAAATGGACCAATAGAAATGCTCCAAAATGGTTCAGAGTTAAATATTTTTACATTGACTTACCATTTTAAAGTTGCTATTTTAGAGATACACAAAGGGTTATATTCCAACATGAATTATGGAATTACAAATTAATCATAATAAACAAAAAATGTTTTACTAATGTCAGATAATGGCAAATCAATGATTGTAAAGCAAAGCTCATCCCAACTTTTTTTTCTATAAAATAAAAAAGGAAGAAAATGCCCTTTGATGCATTTTTGACCCTAAACCCTTCACATGCTACAAGGTGTTCTACACAAGTCCTACCAAATACTGTCAGATACTGGAGTCTCAGTCTTTCTGCATAAAGACCTCAGGACCTCAGTTACTGCCTGTAATCTCACACTCGACTCCATCTGGGATATGCAAAATAATCAGAAACTTTGGAACACCACGGGAGCACCATCCTAATCCTTACCATATTGCTTCCGAGGTGCTGCTGATCAAACATGGCAGAATCCAGAGATAATCCTCGGCGTGCCCAGTACTTGCTGGAGAACATCATCATAGCTGGCTGCATCTTCGGGACCGCTTCCTGACCCCTCTTCCTCAGCAGTCCCACAGGCGACTTGGGGATCTCTGGACCCTTCTTCTGGTTCTGCAGGTCAGCTGGCACAGGCATAGTGTCTTGGGGCTTGTTCTTGCCCTGCATTTCGGAAGACATGGGGACTGCCTCAGATCCCTTCTTCTTCTTCTGCACCTCTGAAGCCATTTGGGAGAACTGTCTTGGTGAGCCACTCTACCTTGCACTCCACCTCCCCCGGCAGTGGCAGAGCAGGGCTTATATAGCGTGACGAAGGATGCTGATAAAACCTGATAAAGGTCTCACGTCTCACACTGTGGTGCTTATATTGATTTCAGATGGGCTGGTGCCTCCTTCATTAAGAAAAGCTGTTACGTCAGTGCCCTTACTCATCATGTAATTTCAGCGTTAATTCACTTTACGTAGATCTGCACAACAAAGCCCTGACCAGATCTGAGTACTTTCTGCTCTGACCAATTAAAAAAATCCCAAAAAACTAAATGCCTGAATCAGTTAATGAGGTACCTATAGTGACAACTGTCATACAGTCAATGCAGTGAGAATCTCACATTGAGAGGGTATTCTTAGTTTGACATTTTGGAGTAAAATGAGGGCACATCCTCTACCCCTTGTACACCAGGCACACTTTAAATACCGCATTTCAGCAAATGAATAAAATGTGCTCTAGAATTAGCAGGAAATGCTATATTTAAATTGCCATATTAACTATTATTAATATAATTTCTGGACATGACATTTTATGTTGTTAAAAAAACAGTCAATAAATGCACTAAAATGTGAAGTGTGTTGTCTGTCAAGGATGTGTATTTACGTTTGTACTTGTACTCAAGTATTATTGACATGGAAACCTTGTACCTATCCTCAATTGCATTTACAGGAGAGGAAATAGTCACTACACATGTTAAATGATTAAAAATAAACACCCCAACTATGCTGATTTATCTTTGGGGCCAGTTGTACACATTTTTCACCACAACTCATTCCACTAATGGTAAGATAATATATACATACATCTTACTTTCATATACTTGAGCATGTTCCACTGGCAGCCAAACTCTCCAGTGTAGGATGTTACCACCACCATGCTTAACAGTTACACAGGGCCCTATCTTGCTATCCTACACCCCGCCAACAGTCTATTTTCACGCCTTCCATCTAAGCCGTTTAAACAGCATCACTACTTGCGTATATATCTACGCTGATGGGCGTGGTGGTCTCGAAATGAGGTATGTTCAGGTCAATTTCTGGGGTGTTGCTATCTTGGCATCAGAAAACACAGGAGCGCCACTGACTGAAAACAACCTAGGCAGACGTCAACAGTCAACAGTGAATTGTCAGCACAGGTGCGTGCAGCCCAGCGCGCGTACACCCCCGATTTGCACCATTGAAATAGCAATCCGCCAAAGTCAGACCGCACCTGGCTCTTAAAGGGAATGGCAGGTTACACGCTGATTGGTTTATTGCATGTTAAGCCCAAAACACACCCATGATTAATTAGGAGACCTAGTACATGCCTTTTGTGCGTTTTGAGTGGCGCAAGGCGTACTTGTCCCGTCGTTACGATAGCAAAGACACAAACAGACAGCACAATCATGACTGACCATGAATCCTTCCTCCAAAAGTTCTTCCTTCCTTCTGGTCAGTGAGTGCTAGCCAACATAATGGGCTTGGTTAAGCAGTCTGCATGTGAGGATACTTTCTCACCAATGCTTTTGGATTTTTCAAACTAATATCTATGAGTATCTATACTCAAATGAAGCTGGGATGAAAACTACGGGCCTCCCTCCTTAAAAAATGACACAAACTATGGGATTATCACAGTTTATATAAATGAAAATACCCAGAATTAAGGAGCATCCACTGCTAAACTGGCTGTACTGTTCATTATGTCAGTGAACAAAAGTCAAAGCGAGGGACGTAAGAACTGATGCTAAGCATTCTGCTCTGACGCACACTGTTTTGACTCTCTGCTGAATGAACGGGGTGTTTGCTGTAGTGCAGATTGCAGGCGTTTCTTTAATGAAAGAAAGCTGGAGGAAAGATAAAATTACAGCTCTGGGGAGAAAGCTATCAGTCGGCGCTGAGGCAATTTCCTGTGGGACAGGAAATGAAAGTGCTAGGAGTTGGGGAGGCGATTCTGGGTGTCTTTGTTGTGAGCATGCAATCCTGTTATGAGCCGATAAAAGATACTATGGTCCTCGGTTAGGATTTTCTCCCCTCCCCTTTCTTCCCCATCACATTTCAAAATGTCACCGACGGAAAAGAATGTCAGAAACCAGTCCGATACATCAAACAGCCACAGTTTAAATGCCACTCAGATTTCCAATTGTGCATTTTTAGTGAAGAAGCACAATTCAAACTGACATTACTTAACCCAGTTCATCATCTGAAGTGGCACCTCAGGGATAGATCTACTGTTTACTGTGCCTATCACGTACGCCACCCAGCCATAACATTAGCACTACCGGCCTAATATTGAGTAGGTCCACTTGTGCCACACAACAGATCTGATCACAAGACCTCTGAAGAAGGTCCTTCCTGTGGCACCAAGACGTCAGCAGCACATCCTTTAAGTCCTGCAAGTTGTGAGGTGAGGCCTTCATGGATCACATCAATAGGCCTTAGGTGCTCATGACCCTGTCGCTGGTTCATTAGTTATCATTTGCTTGGACCACTTTTGGTTGCATATCAAAAAGAAAACCCACAAGCCCTGCCTGATGTTTTAAAGATGTTCGGACCCAGTCGCCTAGCCATCACAGAGCCCCGGTTTTTCAGCTGTTATCACATACATCACCTTCAAGAACCGACTGTTCACTTCCTGCCTGATGCCATGGTAGATAAAGATAATCAATAATCATCATTTTTTGTCTGTAGGTGGTACTAATGTTATGGCTGATTGGTGTAATGTACTACTCACAAACATATTTGTTGGAGATACAGCCATCATGGACATGAACATAATGGCGACGTTGGGCTTAATGTTTTGTGCTGTTATTTTCAAGTGCAGAATCATTATTAGAAAAACAAATTAGGGGGATTTCAACAACAACAGGTTAATAATATACATAAAGTATACGTTAATTGCACCTTAACCAAATGTGTTTGGAAGCCACCAACAAGCTTCTGGCAGGATTCTTCTAAGCAACATTGTTTCAATTTCAATTTCAATTGTTTCAATTCAATTTCAATCGTAGTGGTTGGTGTGGCGCAACAGATAACACCACTACCTGCCACTAAGCTACCACACCATGTGGGAGACTGGGGTTCGATTCCCGGTCTGGGTGACTATGCTGCGCTACACCAATAAGAGTCCTTGGGCCAGACTCCTAACACTACACTGACCCACCTCTGTAATATGAGTAACCTAAGAGCGTCAGCTAAATGCCATAAATGTAAATGTATTACCTGGCACAGGTCAGGACTTTGCGAGGGCCATTCCAATCTTAATGCTATATTACGCAACCATCTTTGAATTGTGTCCAAATTTAAACCATCTAGCTGCTGGTTTGAGATTATGCTAAGGAGTTCTGAGGTAGTCCTCCTTCTTCATTATTCTCTCCACTTGTGCAATGTAGCAGTTCCACTGGCAGCAAAACAGCTCCAGAGCATGACGTTACCACCACCACCACCATGCTTAACAGTTGGTATAGTGTTTTTGGGGTTGAATGCCTCATCTTTATTCCTCCAAACATACCACACCTGGTCATTGTGGCCAAACAGCTCAATCTTATCACTTTGTGTCCTTCATCTGGAATGTTTTTGTGATTAATTTGGGTGTGTTCAAATTGTATACATTCATTTTAAATGTTTTATGGTTAAGTGATCACCATTCCTTCAGGATACATAAACCTTCATGCAGAACCACACACAGTCGCTGTCAGAATAAATCTTATCTCCATTTTTGCCACTTTTTTACCTTTTGACATCATTTTAAACTGGCAGCTGCACAAATCTCATGACAACTTGACCACTGGGAATGATTTTGCCCAAAATGACTTTTGGAAATACTTTTTACATTGATTTCCATTAAAGTTTGTTTTATAATGTTTATATTTTAGAGATACAATGTTTTGTACTGGGGCAACAACAACATTTTTTTTTAAATAATTTGGCAATTTTTTCCCTTTTTCTCACAGTTTAGTACTGCCAATTAACCCACCCATTTAACTCCCAAATAACTCCTCCCAGCACTAGCAATGCTCCCAACACTAGGAGGGTAAGAATGTCCTCATTCTCAAATACATGCAAAGCCAGACACTGACACAATACCGCTGATGCAATATTGCTGGATAATATGGGTGGGTCCCCAGCTCCACCGCATCAACTAGCAGCATCAACTAGCCAACACTGCTTTAGAGTGATGAGGGGAGAGAGTGCCATCTACCCACCCGGACAGAGAGCACGGCCAATTATGCTCTCTCGGACTCTAGACGTTGACAGCTAAGCGGTATGGCTCGACATTAGAACTTACGACCCCCAGGCCATAGTGGTAGTGCATTAAACTCCTAAGCTGATTTATTTATTTATTTATATATTTATTTATACATAGAAATATAAGTCATACTTTCCAAAATATACCCAAACACCATGAGGAATGAGGAGAACAGGTTTTAATTAAATCAATTTGTGATGATTCAGAATAGAGTAATTAGGGGGTAAACTAAATCAGCACTTAAAATCAGCAATGGAAACTCCCATCTTAACATTTTGAAAACTTTATACAGTGAGAAGGAATGATTATTTCAATGAAAGACAATATGGTACAAGAAAATTACAAAAATAATAGCTTTAGGATCACATTCGATCCTAGTTTTACATTCATACATATTCTTTTATCTTTTTATCAGATAAAGCATCTGTGATGCTTTATAATGTGACATTTGGTAGCAAATATCTACATGATACCCAATACTGTTCATCTTCCTGGTATACAGGAGCTAAGAAAAAAAACAAAACAAAACCTGTAATAATATACATGTCACGCTGTGCACTATGAAATGAAGGCTACTTTACATCTGTTGTGTGACGCTTCTTGTAAGAGTCCATGGCCGTTGGAAAAGGCCTGGTCTTGTCTGTGCGCAGGTCTCGGTGAGGACGGAGGTGATTCAAGCACTCCATACTCACTGGTTTCTAATGTAGAGTTGTTTGTGACTGCATTCAGGCCCAGAATGTCACTCACTGAGTGGGGCAAGTCCTAAACATTCATTGGAGAAAAATTAAGGGCAAATCAGAAAGTATCAAAAGAACCAAAACTTAATACTATAGTACCTTTAACAATTTATCAAAGTATCAAAGAATTCGGCCCTTCAATACCCCATTTCAATATCTAAGCAGTCTTATCAGCATCTGTGAGCCGAATGCTTGTCACAAAGAAGAATGCTTGTCACAAAATCTATACCAGCCATGGGCTGCCTAAATTATATCATATACACACATTATTAGAAATGCATTTGTTTCTAGAAGTCTACATTCAGTAAATAGTCTCACTTCCTGTATCACACTGGTTGTCCTTTAAGCCAAACACTCGTTGGCCTTTCATTTTAAAAGAAAGAAAAGAAGATTATATAATTCGTAAATCTACACCCATGTAAAGGTACCTGTATTGGTTTCATGATATTCAAACATAAGCTCTGCAATATGGTATGGCAGGTACACCATTTACATTACAACTTAACCAAGATCATATCTTTACATTGTAGCTCCTTCTCTGACTTTTCACATTTTCCCGAGGTCACAGACATATTAGTTAGGATTACAAAACAGTCTTACACACATTAGGTGTTTAATGATATGTCATCACAGTCATTTAGAGAACACAGAAAGCTATGGACGAAGTTTCCACACTGTGGGCAAAGACTAATGAATGCAATGCGGAACCAAACAATTACAAGCACAAGCACAGCCCGGAAACCGTTAGCAAGTAAAGACTGGATTTGCATGAAATTTTGCATGGTATCTATTCTCTCTGCCATACAATAACTTAAAAGCATCACATTTCACTGACATTCTGGCCTTTGTCCTATTAATTTCAACCCATTAACATCATGCTGGATGAGACCAGGTATTGGTGTTTTTGGACAGAAAGTTGTAAATTTCTGCAGGCTATACCGAATACCTAAGGGGGGGACAATACCATACTAGGATGAACAAACTGTAACTTTTACGGCTGTCTGTTCAAAATAAACAAAAGAACCCTAGCCTTATGCATTTTGAGGTTTGTGTTGCTCCCCCCCCCATCCCCCCATTGAACTGTGATGTCCAAATCATGTGTTGTACACCGTTACGCCCACATTTTAAAAACATACCTTGCAGTTAAAAACACACATCAAGGCAGTGATTTAAGACTTACCTTACAATTCTTTATTTGCATATATATAGCCTCTGACTTGATAAGAATTTCTTCAATGTCCAGTTTCATGGAGAGTTCATTTATATGCTGTAAAAACATTGCAAAAGACTGCTATATCACCATCACTGTAACTAACAATGCAAATAACTTCAAATAACAAATATCTTTAAGTGGGAGTCACCTTACCTTAAGGATTTCATTGAATCCATAGTGTCTGTCCATTATTTTCTGCTTTTCTGAATCCAAAATGGCACAGCACACCAGCAGGTGGAAATTATGGCAAGGCAGCCCCGTCCACATCACCTTAAAAGATAGACACTCACTTCAGCCACATGCACTTCTATTTAATTCATTTTACCAAACATATGTAAAAAAAAAATAAAAAAAAAAAGCTAATGTGTAGCTATTTGAAATGAAGGGTGAAAGTAACCAACCTCCCAGAGGCGAAGTACATCCTGAAAATGGAGTTCTCTCTTGAAGCGGATTAGTAACCACCGGAAACAGAAATACAGGTAACCTGAATCTTGAGCCTCTGTAAAGACAAAAACATGGGCCTTAACACAAAAGGAAACTTCACAGCACATATTTACTAAGCCACTGAACATGTTCTTCACCAGACCACTGTAATGGGAGCTTATCAATAATGCATGTGGCAAATCATATCACGTTATGTGCGGCTTCTGTAAACGGCCTCTCCAGAGTAGCTTACCCAGATAGTTCCAGAAGGCTAAGTCCAGCAGCCGCAGCAATGTGCTCAGCTGGATCAGCTGGGTCTTCATGCCTTGCATCTGCTCCTCAAAGTTCTCATGCTGAAGACCAAGGAAACAGCTGCTACTTCACTTAAATCACTATACGACTTGATAGCTTGATAGTTTGGATAATAACTAACTGTTATACATATAAACCCTATACATAAGACACAAAATAGACAAGCTGCCAGAACCAGAACATAACAGAGAGCATACTGTATGTCAATGCATGTGAGAGGAGAAGCTGATGCCGTTACCATCTGATCCATGAAGGAGACAAAGCACCAGAAAGCATCCACCTCATTTTCCATCACATACAGGATTGGAGACAGCAGATCACTCATGCCCTGCACGTACCCTGCACCAAAAAGTGGGTTAAATGCATGCACACGAAGGAGCAAACTCTAATTAAGCACCAGTCTCACCCTGAATCAAGGATGAATAATTTTACAGGTTTTTAAAGCCAAAATGACCAATTAATCAAGTTACTCACAACACTGGTAGGAATATGTATATTTTATGCAATTTGTTAGAGTTCTTTATAATATGTCACAGCATCACTTACCCAAATCAAAGTCATACATGCAGTATGTCATAAGGATGTCATGCAGTAAAATCAGGCCAGGGTTGTCAAGGCCCTCATAGAACTTATTGGTTCGGTCGGTTCTATTGACATCTTTTTCTGGAAAATAAAGAAAAATACACAAACTTTCCATAACCTGTATTGCTTGAATATAGTTTATTAACTATTATTATTAATAATAGTTAGCACCCTTATTTAATACTCTATATATATATATATATAAAAAACAACAATATATAGCAAGTTTTCAAAAACTAGAAGCTGCATTTCAGCTCGTACCAATAAGGCTCTTATAATCCCGTAACCTTGAGTTCCTCTTCTCCTGCTCCTCACTGACTGACTTCCACTGCAGTTTCATTCTGAAGTACTCGTCCCTTTAGCCCAGAGATAGAGACATAAACAAGCTTTGTTACTTGCGTTGCTAATAACATCACATCAAATGATTTCTACAGCTAAAGTAACAAGAGCCATCTCCAGAGCTTCATCTACACTAACGTTTTTCGTTTCTGCAGGTTTTTCCTCTCTTCATGAGTGCTGTCCCAGGGATAATAGCCCAGCAAAAACTTCCAGGCTTCTTTCCTCATGGCATGGCACAGGCCCTTAAGCACACAAAAAGAACAAGCACAAATCAAGAGATGTTAAACACATTTGTATTGACTTGATTCTTGAGATCTGAACTCTCTCTAAGTGCAAATCTCCTAGACACAGAAAGATGAAATCGTACTATACAAATATTAATAATGTCGGTGCAATTTAATTGATGGTTTAAAGGCTAAAAGTAAAAAAACATAAAAAAAAAAAAGAAGACCAAGGCTTTCTCTTTAGTGAATGCCACAATGACAGCCCTGTGTGACTGTACACTATGATATTATGGTCATTAGAAAAAGGGTGATGCTGTATTATGGCTAGGAACATTAAGACATGAGGGCTATAAGTCATTAGAATACATACAGTTTCAGTCATGATTAGGGTTACCCAAATTGGTTCCTGAAAGGATGTGGTGCCTTTTGGTTTGAGCGCTCCGAATCAAGCGCACTACAGCTTAATTCCGCTAATTAGATTTCTACCTTTGTCAAGGAAATCAGCTCATTCCAAATCAAGCACACCACAGTTTGATTTCCCTAATTTGTTTTAGTTGAGGAAGTCAGCTCATTTGTGAAACCAGGAGTTGCCGTGTTGTGTAGAACTGGAATAAACCTGCAGACATGGCAGTTACTTAAGAACAGAGAGGAGTGTCCCCAGATAGAACATCTTTTCCGTAGATGAAAAGACGAAGTTGCCGGCTTCATGTGACTTGGAGGAAGCACATGTTAGCTTACACCCTCCCATCCCTAAGTACAGGGTGGGAACTGGACATGACTAAAATCTGGATAATAATAATAAGAAGAAGAATAAAAAATAAATATGCTAATATGCTTATAAATAACTTATTGTCCCTTGAAAAGGAACGGCACTCAGCCATGTGCTGTGACTATTGTCTTCAACATGTATTATGTGTTCAGTAACAGGTATTAGGTGTATACCAATGCCTTAAAACATTGTAATACCACAATACAAAAATGTGACTATAGAGAATAGGCATTCTGTTAATTGTAATTTAATTGTGAGGAGACGGGGTGGAGGGGGTGCAACGCTTGCTTCACAAGGAGTTGGACTGAGAAACGGGGGTATTGGGGCTGAGAAACTGGCTTGGGGCCAGGAGAAGGAGTTTGAGGCGTGGCCCTTCTCCCAAAATTCGAGTTATTTCATGACTCTCACTTTATGAGCATATCAAATTCTGAATTAAAGTGTGTGTCTGTGCTGATTCAAATGAGGTAAACCATTTGGGGATGATAATATATCACTACTTTCCAGTTTAATATAACAAAACATGTGCAGATGGCCAGTGAGATGTTTGGGAGAGAAAGCTTCTGAACAGAAAAGAAAAAAGCTCTATTTTTTTACCCCTTTGAAAATGAGGTGTTTTAAGTGAGGCACATTGGACACTCTTCCCTCTGAGTCTTGGTGCTTTGCCCAGTCCTCCATCATCACTGGCCCTCTCCTCTGCACTTCTGGCCTTGTACCCAAGTCAACCTGTAACAAACAAAAATACACACACAGTTTAATTTACCAATAAAACTGGATAACTATTCACTATAACACTGCTCTGCCCTGAACAGGACTCTCCCTCCAGAAAGGGATCCACTATGACTTGACCAAGGAGACACAGTTACGTGGTTTATATGTCATACAGCAGACTGTCTATTTTAAGAGAAGTTTAAATCAACCTCAAAACCAACTTTTTTCACTTAAGAAATCTAATGAATCAGACCTTTGGACCTCTAGCAGTATGTCTCCCTAAGGCAGTTTTGTATCCACAGATTCTGGACCCCTTTGGTATAGGCCCTGAGGGAGCCAAACGTAAAAAGAGATTGGATTCTAAGGCTCCCCAAGAGACGCTCTGGGTAGAGGCATCCATAAACTTGGTCTTTAGCTTCTCTTGTGCCCTGTTAAACTGTCACTGTTGGCTCAGACGTTCGGTGAGAAAATCATAGGAAGACACTATTGCGCTCTCCACGGACTCTGAATATGTGAGAGGTGTAGTATTTCATGATGCATCTTAGCAATCATGATGTAATGATGCATTGTGTTTAAGACAGGGCCAAACAGTGTGCTCAGTTCATTTTCTTGCAAATGGGAAAAACAGTGTAGGCAGCAACTTGTCCTTCTTGTATCTTCTATGTTTTGCTTTTGTGATCTGCACTCCATTCCAGTTCACTTGCATTTGATAGCCTTGTTTTCATTTGACAAGTTAGGACAGAGCTATTCTATTTGGGAGATCTCATGCATTTCGTAGTCTAGTGTAGTCTAGCTTCTTCGAGACTCGTGATATGAGACGTATTAGCTTCTACTGCAGTCTACAGTCTTGATTTTAGAAGCCTTTAACTGGGTGTTCATGGAGGAGTCCATTTTTTTAATGTCCAAAAGGATGTTTTTTTTAACAATACGTCCTCTTCGTCGACGAGAGGGTCAGCCTGGGTAGCTGTCATACAAACACTGGCCGCATGGTCAGTCGTGGTTGGTTAGCTTGCTATCTGATATAGATTTGTTTTAATGATCATCATTTAAGGGAAAGTTTAAGGGATATTTAAAGGTAAAAGCCACATGACAAGCCAACAATTCAAGTCAAACCGAAAGTCTGTTGTCAGCTGTGATCAAGACTAGAGTATCAGCATATTTTCCAATCTGAGCCATAGTTAAAGGTAAACAACCCGAGCTATAACTGATGACCTGTTCTAAAACAGAAACGAAGACAAAGCACATTCTACTCACTCTGGTGATGACCTCAAAACCAGGCTCCTCCTGCTGGTTAATCTCCAGTCCAGGGATCAGCTCCCCTAAAATGTCTGCCATTTCCTCAACAGGCCGCTGCTGGCACTCAGATTCGGAAGGCCGGAAAGCATCAAAGAAGTAGTTTGTGACTTTGGAGAAACCACCCAAAGTTGTTGTGTAAGGATCCTTCTTGAATTTCTGATAAGAAGAAACGAGTTTTCATAGTTAAAGGAGAACGCTGCGTGCAGTGCACTCATAGACAGCAATGCAATGTAGGGGTTTTATCTAAAAATCTAATCCTCTCATACCTGAACAAGGCCATAGTTTGTGTCATCTAGAAGATTCTCAAAGGACTGTGAAAAGGCTTTGCTGTAGGCGCCAACAAGCAGAACGTTTTCATCATCTGGACTCCTTCAAAGGCAAACAAAGAGGCTCCTTTATTTCATACGTTTGCATCAGTAACAAGCTGAAAGTCACATCAGTGTGAAAACAACAACAAACATTACTTAAAAAACCAAAAAGACAACAACAACAACATGGTCATTGGTTATATCCCACTCCTTGTTGGCATGAAAAGCAAAGACAACAAAGCCAAGCCCACATTTCATTATTAAAACTGAGATAAGAACTTTAATAACAGCTATCTGTTCCTCAGCAGCGCTGCCTTGAACATGCTCGTGGCTTGATTTTAATCTGCTGTGATATTTAACGGCGTGGAGACGAAGAGCTCGTTCGTCTCTCTCATGAAGCCTTAACTCCAAATGGACAGCTGCTGTCCTACCTGACACCAGCCAGTCTCATGCCCTTTCGCCTTCTCTCTCTCTCTCTGCGAGACACATGCCATTTAGGAAGCGCCTGGAGAGGAACTGAAATCCCCAGCAAAAGTCCTCACATTACCATACAAACTGTTTTGCATTTAAGTCTTTACTGTTTTACAGAACTAAAAAAAACACAGTTGACTCAAAAGGGGAAACTTAAATGGCACACTCTCTGGCTGCTTTTGGTGAAAATGTAGATAATCCTTTAGGTTTCAGCCATTCTCTTCATCTGAGCAATTAAATATGCTGACTCATATTAATAGCTCATTCATAACATCTAAAGGTCATAGTACCTATCCATAACACAAGACTGCACTCTGCTGGACAAATACTGGAGTTACACCTACTCTAAAAACAGACTGATAGATGGAAAGCCAAAATAGCACAGTCCCAAACAGTCAGCTGTGAACCTGTGGTCATATCCAGGTCTGTAAAGAAAAAGGACCTGCCCTTCAGCATCATTCAAAGCCAAAGCCACAGGTACTGATGTGACAATAATTCAATTTATTGAACTATCCAACAGAATCGTAAGGTGGAAAACCAACGCACCATCAGGCCGCCAGTAAACGAATCATGAAATAAAGAAATACGAATCTCCTGTTGAATTTTGCTCCAGCGGCATGTACTCACTCGCTGAGTTGCACCGATTTCCTCAAGCCATCCAGAAATGCTTGGCTGCCTCCCTGATGAAAATGAATGGCTGGCAATGTTGTGTCATCTCTCAGGCAGAAAATCAGGTACGACCAGCCTTCACATTTGACTGTGACGGACCTGAGATCGGCCACATTAAAGGAGAAGGCCCCCTTGTTCCGCTCATTCGAATGGTTTGAACCACCTAAAAGAAATGACAAGAGAAACACATCATCGCTTGGTTCTCAGCCCTGGTCCTGATGTACCCCCTGCCTTGCACAATCAGAGTGTTCCCAGCTTTTTCCAGCTCCCAACCCAACTGATACAACTGATCAGTTATCTATCCCTACTCTGTTCCGTACATGCAAGTTTTTGACACACTAAAGAGTAAAGTGTACTTCTATATGTACATACTAGGAGATATCAGGCCCTCAAACATGTACATAGATAATGTCTTACCTTCTCCGTTAGTGTGGGCTTTCCTCTTGAAGGAGACTGTGTTGACCATGTCCCATTCGGTCTCATAGCTTAGCTGCTGGTCCACCGGGCGATGAGGCCGCTGTGTCCACTCCACCACTGAGCTGGAGTCCTTCATGCAAGAGGACAACAAAAGAGCATGTAAATGATATCCTACCAACCAAGAAAACAGCTGTTTAACCCCTAATTCACACACAGGACCTTAATACTGTAAAGTCAGCAACAAGACCAACCTTGCAGGCACATAGCATATTTGAGGGATCAACTGTATCCTCCAAAGGCTTATATTCCACAACTGTTTCTCCATCCTAATGTAAAAAAAGAAGAAGTTTCATGTGAGTCTGCCTGGGAAGATTTGCTGTCTGGTCTTTATTTTTGAAAGAACGAACATATTTAACAGAACTGCCCTTCAGTACATGGATTGTACAGGAATATAAAATAGAAAGAGCTCAAAAGTTACGTTGTGAAATCCTGTATTACTACTGGTTTTGTTACCTACAGGCTAAAATGTGCAAGAATTCAAATGCACTCACGTTATCTTCAAGCTCAAAAGTTAACTACTATCACAGAAGCACAAGAAAAAGCGATGGGAACACAGTAAAGTTTATTTCCTGTCACTGACAGGCCATCAGCACCTTATCGACAATCCGCAGGAACCCTGATATTAGCGAATCCTGATCTTCCAATTCCTCTGTGTTCGAGTGGATAAAAACTCCTTCGTGTTCAAATATCACCTGAAAAGATGGAAACACAGAACAGCACCGTGAACTTGTGTCTTCTCTTCCCTTCCTGTTTCCTATCCCCTAAGGCAGTCCCTCCCTTTTGCAGCATTCAGCTCAAACCTGGACAGACGAGTAAGTTACAGGCCTGGAGTCTGTGGAGGAATGTGAGCCTCCACACCTGTCAGAGGCACTTCTAGGGTAAATAACATATCCTTGGGGCTTTAGTACAAGGGGTGCATCCGAGTTCATGTAAATATGCTAACCATACTCTTGACTATTATTATTTCCCAAACAACTCTGACAGTGTAGTGTAAGTGATATCTGCAGAAAGTACGGGGTCACTCCAACACACCCATCCTAAGTGAAATACAGCCTTTTTAGGTGAAACGTCAGCAGCCAGGAGAACTGTCGACAGTCACCAACATATGGACCTCCATGCTTTTGGTAGTTGTACAGCTGTCAGTGTGTAACGCTGAGCTATTAAAGCATGACTTCTTTCTTAAGATAGCATATCATGTTCATTATGGGCACATAGTGCTAGATTGTTGAACTGTTCTGCAACTAGCTTTAGCTACCCAAACTAACTGGATACAGCCTCCTTATATTTAGACTAGCAAAATATTGATTAGTACAGAGCCCCTACAGTATCAAGGTAGAAAAATAATATTTAGATGCTTAAAACGTTTATTCGATTTAATAAAAAAATCTCTAAATATGACTTTTCTCAATACTCAAGTCCTACAGGGTTTAGATACTTTTATTGATTGTGTTTTATATATATATATAAAAAAAAAACAGAGTATACAGATACTGTACAGCTCACTCTGCTAACGTCAAATCAGCTGACAAGGAGGGCTGGCTGGCTAGCTATAGCTAACCAAGCTAGCCAGCCAGATAATGTAGCTAACCTTTCGGGTGAACCCACATGTATAGCAATAACCTGCTGTCAGACTTCGTTAGCTACAGAATTCAGACATCGTTCAGTGCTTAGACCGGTTAGGTCAATGTTTTTGTTTTAGCTAGCTACACATCAAGCCATAAGCCCTTCCGTGTGCTGTGTAGATGTGTGTTTCTGACTGTCTGCATGTGATCGTTGTGCCTCCGTGGCATTCCTGGCAGAGGACGGCTGTTAGCACAACATTAGCACTAGCTCGCTAACTTAGTGCTGTAACGTTACCGTGCAGTCTGCTAGTGCTAGCTAACTGCTAACCGCTAAAAACAGTAGCTAGCTAGTCACTCACAGCCCTCTGCTGGCTTTTGCTCCTGGCCATTAGCTAGGACAAACACTCATGCCACGGCACCCACGGCAAAGTTTAGCCACTGACATTCTATAAAAGAGTGGAGCTGTTTTTCTTATCACCGCTGATCCGACAACAGAGGTCCAAAGCTCAGTACCTTGGGAGGAGTTGTGGCCGCCATGTCCACTGCGCCGTCCGCGCTCCACTACAACACCGACAGCTCAGCTTCCGCAGCACCGACACTCCGCAGGCGCACTAGTCTGACCTGTTGGGTGTCAAGTGTTTCGATTTGCCCGATTGTTTTTGATATAATATTGTAAATTATATATATATATATATATATATATATATATATATATATATATATATATATATATATATATATATATATATATATATATAAATAGTATGTCTACAAGATTACATATCTAATGTCTCCAAGAGCACTTTACGCACGTGTTCTTTGTTT
This sequence comes from Salminus brasiliensis, assembly GCF_030463535.1. Lineage (NCBI taxonomy): Eukaryota > Metazoa > Chordata > Actinopteri > Characiformes > Bryconidae > Salminus > Salminus brasiliensis. Next base: position 9,582,676 of record NC_132890.1, read on the forward strand.
TATATGTAATTTGTTTAATAGAAGTTAGCTATATGTACACAATAAATTAAAATAAATTCTATATTTAACATAATTAAATATATTTGGTTTGACTAAAGCGTCAACATGAGGGGATAATTTATTAAATCAAACGAACGGCTTATGTCTCTAAATATTATTTTCTACCTCAATAATTTAGGGGCTCCGTAGCTACCTTCGCAAAAAATAAAATTAGTAGTTAGCTATATTCTATTTTATCACCTGCCATGTTACATTTATATGATATATGATGTATAAAAAAATAAGAAAAAACTTGTTTTAATTCCTGTAATCCAAGTGACACTGTTTGTAATATTGTAATAAACATGTTTTACCTCTATTATGTCAACTAAATTACAGGCTGCATCCATTTGTCAGTGTAAATTAGCTAACTAATTAACTAACTTTTTTTCTTGAATTTAATTTAATTTAATTTAATTTAATTTAATTTAAGTCCTGACTCAAATGTCATTTAGTTTAGACTTTTATTTTGAAGGTCTGTGAAGGTTTGCAGGAGGTAAACACGGCAGGTCGAACTGGCGGGAGACTTGAGGGAAGACAGCGCCACAGTCTTGCTCCGATTATGGTTTCTACACACATATATGTGTACTTTACTGTCTTATTTACTGTCTTAAACGACTGTTGTGTTTATTAAGTAGTTAAAAAAGAAAACCACAGGCAGAGATTCATCCGAAATCGACTTTTAGCTAATTTAACTATACGTAAAAACACGGTGAAGCTAGAAGACCCATAACATGGTTCAAATAGTCATCTCAAGGTAGGTGTGTAAAAAAGGTGTGCATTTCATCACGAATTGTGGTGGGAAAAGAGAAGGAATGAAGGTCATCTGTACTGTACCCTGTTCCCCTGCAGTAAGGCTGGGGAAGGTCCTGCTGAGTGGTTGTTGGTCGAGTTACAAGGAGAGATGGTGTCGAGACAAAACACTGGCCTGGCTGGAAATCTTATGGGAGATCTGCACTACACGAAAGAGGTACCCAGCTCCACTAGCTAGCTACATGTGCTGTAACCCTTTCCCCAGCTTTACAGCACAGTAAATGGGATGTAAATGTCTCCCTTTTTCTATATGGGTGTCACCTGTACATGTGCTTTAAGTATGGAAGAAGAAAAAAAGACAAGTGTCTAATTCTGTGTAAAGCGTAGAAAGATCACTGCGAGAGAATCCAATATCCTATCATACCGGGATGGGTAACATGTCTAAAATGAAAGGTTACGATATTTTTTTAAGGTAGTATTAAGTATGTAAGTACATGTAAAGTCAATCTACAATCAAAATGAACCTTGTAAGTTCATGTCCTTGTTCATGTTCAAGCACTGTCCATTGGGTCATGTTATATAAAAAAAAAAAAAAAAAAAAAACACTTAATCATCATCTTTCATCAAACTGTAGTGACTTACCGTTCTCTACAGCCTGATGTATGGCTCAGTCAGTGCATGTCAGGTTGCAGTGATCCTCTCCTCCAGTGTGGGAGCAAGAGGTTTTGCAGGATGTTAGTAGGGCTGGGCAATATGACAGTTTTCTTTATATTGTGATGTATTTTATTTTGTTATTTTTACACTTTTCTAAGCATATTGAGGATATTGTTAGTGCCTAATAAACACAGATCAGCTGCATGTTTCATTACAGTGTCATTAGACTGGCTTAATTAGATGAAGTGCAGCTGATGTTGAATAAAAATAGTACACTGAACACTGAATAGTAGTGTTTAAGAATCTGTTTCTTAAACACACATTTATTTTGTCTGTGATTACATGTATTGTGTATTGTGAAATAGTATTTTAAAATGTGAAATGTCTTGATACAGTATTTAAAATATTGTCTAGCCCTAGTTATTAGTCCTGTGGTCGACTATAGACTATTGTCCAGGTCAGATTTTGTTTTGGAAAGCTCGCTTTTCAGGATCCAATCCAACCCAATTGTAAAGTCATGTCCTACCTATAATTGTTTCTGCCCTGAAAACACATTTGTGCTCTGACATGCATCATGTTAAGTACAATTTCTAATTTACCCTGACTTTAAAAAGCTCAGAACAATAGCCTAAAACCACTATACTAATGAATGCACATCTAGTGATGCTACCCTGTTTTTGACATACTATTAAGATTCTGGTTTTTGGTGTTTGAGGTGTAATCAATCACAATAACAATAGATTGTAATTTTGCTGAGCCCTACTGTGATCTGTTTTGCTGTATTGTTAAATTTGTTGTTCAGTAAATTCAGATAGTATTGATTCCCACAGACTTGAGTCACATTTTATCTTCTGTCCAAGGGAGTACCAGTGCTGATAGTGGGGCATCACATCCTCTACGGGAAGCAGGTGAAACTGGAGAAACCCTTTGCCGTCCTGATGAAGCACTCTGGCCTTCCTCAGGATGATGAGGTAGCCATGGAAAGTAGCCAAGAGAAGCCTACCACCTACACTGTTTCTGCTCTTATCAAAAAGAAGCTCATCTTCAAAACCCGTCCTAAACCCATCATCACTAATGTGCCTAAGAAAGTTTAGCAAACAGCCAAAAACTCTGGTCTGTAGGGAGACAAATGTCTATTCCAACAACATGTCATTCTCAGAAGGTATACTGAACTCCTCGCGCCATCTCATCAGATGATAATATGGTCTCTCAAGCTTGTTGGAGTGCCTTTTTTTTCACTGTTCGTTGGGCTAGGTTTTTGTGAAATGTTGAACATGCACTGCAGAAATCATGTTCATCACACACAGAGCAAAAATACATGTTTCAGAGACTGGTTTGTTGGACGAAGTTCTAGTTGCATGTGCATCAGAAAAAGCTTGATTCAGAAAAGTTTATTTTTTTAAAAAAACATTTTAAAGGTGTAATAAAGATATGCAAAAATAAACACAGTTAATGCTGCAATAGTCATATCAAATGTTTAAAAATCATTTGTTTACATATTTAAGTATTTACACAATAAATTCATTTGAGGTCAAACAGTATGACTGCTGTTTTCAGTTGTTTACACAAAGAAAGTCGTAAGGGGCTGCTTTCCCAGACACGTTTTAGCTAGCCTTGGACAAAACTGCAAAGCCAAAAGCCAACAATTAACCACTAAAAATGCGCTTTAGTCTAAACTTAGGCCTAATCTGTGTCTGGGAAACCAGCCCATTGTCAAGTCCCAGCAGACCTTGTTCCATTATACCATAAAAGGTTGGTGTAATGAATGAAATAGCTTCTAAAGTGTCTGTTAGTTACCTATTGCGGTTTTTGTAGGTGTTGTGCATCGTGAAACAGGCAGTTGACTGACCCACGCTCTGTTTTGAACTGGAATGAATTGTTCAGTGGATAGTTTCCTAAATGCCTCACACCAGAGCATCCTAGAATGGTAGAGTATACCATTTTACACTTTCTCTAAACAGTTCAGATGACAACCCAGGCCCTGGCCAGTATATCAATAGATCATAGCACACCATACAATGACAAAAATACTGTAAAATAAAGTGTAATGGAAATGTATTCTTGCACTTGTTTAAAATATTTTATATTAAAAATGTATGCAATGCATAATTTACTTATGTAAGTTATTTGAGACAAAATAGGGAAAAAATAAACACTGAATTGAGGGACAAAGCGTCTCTCCCATTCCACCTAATCCAAACCATTGACCTTATCAAAATAAGTAAAGAACTAGTTCAGTCAACACTGAATTGAACATCAAGTTGGCAAAATAAGATCTGCATATGGCATAAAAATGGCTATTTTTTTATTATGGTAAAGCAAATCTACCTCTAAAATGACACCCCTTTCCATAATGCGTTTGATACCCCTGGTTCTGTGGTGGTAAACCCTTGTTCTTTCCACACACCCTGTATGTATTGCCAGTAATTCATTTTTGAAGAGATTCTCAAGTTATGCTCCAGGAAGAAATGTCCACCAAAGGTCAAATAATACTTCTAACCCACTGTCCAGCATCTGTAAGCAGGCAATCACTTCCCACAAGCCCACTACTGAAATCAGTCTACAGGCAAGCACACTAGTCACAGTGTTCTTATAGATATAGGACTCATAGAGGGGGAGGTGTGGAGGCATGTATGAAGAGGTGCAATCAGCAAACCCACACATTTGGCACTGAGAAAGCTACCAGAGGTTTAGTTCAATAAATGAGCATCAGTACTCTGCTCTATGTCTGCTTCTGCTCTGCCTAGACACACTGCATGTCGAAGTAGTAACTAAATATTAATACTGAATCCCCTTTGTTTATATACTTAACATACTGAATGGACATTTGGACAGCCAGCAAATTGAGGTTGAAGCTTAAATTGTGAAAGAAAAGAGTGAAAAAGCTAATCTAACTGATCTCCCAGATACAAAAAAACTACCAGCATTTATTAGAAATGGAATTCTACCTCATTAAAAAATGGCATGTTCTCTACCATTACTCTTCAAGAACAAACCTTGTAAACATACAGTATTATGTGTCTTCTTTGCATGTTCAAGTTTCAGTTTGCATAGTCACCCTCTATTTTTTCTCGCCATAGACGCTGCACTTAATGAACACGAGTGCTTAATGAACTTCTGTGATAGTATTCCTGAACTGCTTTGTCTCCAGCTTCCTTCTTCTAGAATAAAAATGGGCACAGAAACTGAAAAAAGGCTATTCTAGAAAGGAACTATAGACTGTGGGCTGTGGTTCATTATTATTATTTATCTAAACCATAACATTAGCACCAGGTCAAATGAAAATTATTAATTAGCCTTATCTACAGTGGCATCTTTCAAGGGAATTTGTGGGGATATATTAGGCAGTATGTGAACGGTCAGTTCCTGAAGGTGATAAAGATGTTAAAAGCAGGAGAAATGGGCAAGCATAAGAATCTGAGCCACTTTGACAAGAGCCAGATTGGGATAACTAGACGACGTGAGAAGTCAGAACATCTCCAAAACATCAGGCAGGACTTGTGAGTTTTGTCTGGTATGCAGTACCAGGTCAGTACCTACCAAAAGTGGTCCAAGTAAGGACTACCGGTGAACTGGCAACAGGGTCATGGGGCATATAAGGCTCATTGATGTGATCCATGGAAGCCCAACCTCACAAGTTGCAGGACTTAAATAATCTGCTGCTAATGCCATGATGCCAGATACCATGGGTTCACTTCAGATGTCTTGTGGAATCTATGTCTCAAAAGGTCTGATCTACTGTGGTGGCACAGGGGGAACCCACTCAGTATTAGACTCAGTGGTGCTAATGTTATGGCTGATTGTACATTAACATTAGGGGAACTGAGGAATGATGGGAGTGTCTAACTAAATAAATTATGACAAAATGGTATTTAATGTTTGCTAGATTACACTAGGGTCCTGAAACAGGGTTCTCTGCAGAGCTGGTGCCCATCTGACCAGTCTTGAGTGTGTGATTCACATGCAGAATGTCCAAGCACTAGTACAACTCTGCTATTGATTTGATTTGCTAGTGTCTAATCTGTCTTTATATATTTGATTTATATATATTATTATATAAATTCAGCACCTTTGCTGGAAATTTCTTGAATGTGTGCTTTTTATATTTGGAAGCACAATTCCATGGCTGGGCCATCAATATGTGACTGCTGGTAAAAGACAACCTTCAACCATCTTGCAGTCCGAAGGTGTACACACTGTCGTTAATGAACTGGATGAGTATAGCACCAAGAAAGAAGAGGGCAGCTTCAGACCAATCCTAGTGATTTTGTCTGGCAGCACCATTGAAGTAGTGTTGAATGGCATGCTAGGCCTCAGCATAGGGCAGATGATACTGTTCCTCTCTCTTGTTACAGCGCTTGGCCACTATAGCCAAATAGAGCACCAGGAGTATAAGCCAGTAGCAGGCGTACAGAATGGTCCCAGCTATGAGCAGTACCTTCTCGGTCTCACTGAAGGGCTCCTGTGTCTCACAGTAAATGGTGTACGCCACTCCTCCGAGCAGAATGACCGCCCACACGGTCACAGGCACGGCCCCAATGAAGTTCACGACAATCTTTTTCCTCCCGGACGTGCCCCATCCTGCTTTATTAATAGTCAACAGGGCAAAGATCTTAGCTGGCAGAAGGCTAGACATGTAGAGCAGGGAGTAGAGGGACATGAAGATCATCACCAGGCTGCCCCTCAGAAAACAGGCATAGGTGGCCTTCACCATGCCCACCAGCTGCACCGTAAGCAGGAATAGCAGAATGTTCCACAGCCGCCCACGGTAGAAGAGGTGGATCACAGTGGCCACCAGGAAGAAAGGGAAGAAGCCTGTGACCACTGACTCGTAGGTCATCCAGAGGCTGTGCTTATGGAACCAAAGAGCATTGTAGAGCCACTCCCGGAAGTAGGACTTGCTCCACCGAGTCTGTTGGTTAAGCCAGCGTAGATACCGAGTAGGAGTCTCTGTCTGACACTGTGAGCGCGCTGTAAACTTTGTCTTGTATCCGAAACTGAGCACCCGGTTGGTAAGGTGCCGGTCGTCACCGAAGCTGCACTTGCTTCCCAGGAAGGTCTGGTGATACCAGGGCTCCAGGAACTGCTGAAGGAGGGAGTTGCGGTACATACCCAGAGGGCCACTGATGCACTGAACACAGCCAAAGTAGGACTGACAAGCACGCTCTACGTTAAAAGCCATCCAGTACCGCACGCTGCTCAGGAAAGATATCCAGGAGTCATACTTGTTCAGGATCTGAAACAGTCAAGTTTGAGAATGGTCACATATTTTGATTGGATGAAGATCTTCTGTCAGTCTCAGAACACAGCACTGATTATTGCGTGTACCTTTTCATCAGTTCTCACCTGTACATCTCCTCCCACTCCACCCACCTCTGGGTCCTCCTCTAGAATTTTCAACATCTCGATGGTACATGCTGGGTCCAGGACTGTGTCTGAATCACACACCTACGGACAAACAAAAGGGGGACTCATAACGGCATAACATGGAAATAATATGTCCCAAAGATGTCAGAGTAAGGGGTTTCCAAGTGAAGATTCACTTCAGTAACTCAAGCTCACTACAGATGTGAGTTTGGGCAGTTTTTCCAAAGGATTTCCAGAATCAAGGGTCGTTTGAAAAGACTCAGCATTTACATTATCTAAATTAAGAATGCCCAGAGCTTATGAGAGGCTAAAGGTTTGGTAGCAGATGTTTGAAGGTATATCTGTTTTCTTTAGCTCTTGATCACTGGCTGGGCAGGGGCAATGAGAGGTTGCTGACAGTGCACAGGTGTGTGCAGAGCGCAGGTGGAAAGGCAGTGGAATGACTTTTTGACCCCTATATGACAGTGATCCTGAGCACAGGATGTAAAGCAGGAATTAAGCTGCTCTAATGAATGAATAGATTAGGTTAACCTCAAAGTAGTAGTGAAATTTAAGCTTATTCACAAAGTTTTTGCTGTTGCAGAATTTTTCAGTAATGTCATTGTAAGGGTCTGTGCTAGTCTGCCATGGTTTTTCCACCATTATTTTTAATTCATGCAGTTTTCCCAGCCTATTTTATACATCTCTCTTATTTTGAGGAAGCATTTTGTTCTCTGAAGTCCAAAAGTTTGACTCACCTGCACGTAATCCACCGAGTTCCCCAGTGCTTTGAAAGCTGTATACATCACCTCCCTCTTCCCACCCCACTCTTGCATTATGCAGGAGTAACGACAGCCACGCACCATCCTGGCCACCCGTGCCGCCTCCTCTGCATTCACTGAGCCGGACTCCGTGCCCCCAGCCCCGTCGCTGTGGTAGTTCCCCTTCCACACCATGCAAGCAGTGTGCTCCGCTCCCCCCATCACGTCCCGAAAGATGTCCATCATGTAGGCGTCTTCAGGCCGGTTCCCGTCCACCACTAACACCACCTTGAGGCTGGGGAAGGAGATGCGGCGTATGCTACGCAGGCACTTTCGCAGGTAGTCTGGGTCCTCCTGATAAGCAGCGATGCAGAGGGCCACGGTGCGGCGCAGGTGGCACGGCCGTGAGGGCTCCCGCATGTGCCGGTGCTCTAGGAAGGCGAAGAGGCTCTGCAGCAGCAAGTGCAGCGAGAGGATGGCGCCGTACAGGCCGAAGGAGAGGTGGTGTTGCTCGGTGTGGATGAACTGGTAGCCGGTCACATAGGCCAGCAGGATGGCAAAGAGTACCACAGCTGCAAATAGGGTGGTAATGAAGATCCGCACCGCTGTGCCACAGCGAGAGGGCATCTGTGGAGAATTGGAGGGGGGGGGGTTAGTTTGGACTGGCCTCAAAGTAAATTTGGATTTCTCTTGTACAGTCTCTTTCCATTTTTCATTTTCCTTTAGGACTAGCAATGCTCCCGGCACCAGGAGAGGTAAGAAGGTCTCCTCAGATACATGCAAAGTCAGCCACCACCTCTTTTTGAACTGGCGCCAACATGCTCAGAGCAAAAGCCCGGGTCCCCAGCTCTGCAGAAACAGCCAACAGACGCCTGTGCCAGCCAGCATTGCTTCAAGAGTAATGAGGGGAGAGAGCACAGTGAAATGTGCTCTCTCAGACTCTGACTGCTGATGGCCAACCGGCAATGGCTCAGGATTCGAACCTGTGACCACTGGGCCATACAGGCAGCGCAGTAGACAGCAACTCGGAGCCCCTTTTTCCATTTTCTAAAAACACAAATGCAAAATGTCCTCAAAATGTCACGTTTTGGAACTGGAAAGAGAAAGATGGGTGAGGTGAAGGAGGAAAAGCTCTATGAAATGCATCCAGTATATTCTGACAGAAAGCTAATGAGAAAATAAGAAAGTGAAGTGAAGTGTTCAGGATTGATGGAATTAATTTGCTTCAGTTTTACTGATATACTTGATGCTCAAGTTCCATAGAGATGTTAGAGAGCGTCTGTATTAAATTCAATGAGGATAGATAAGACGTTAATGCAGCCATTGTTCCGTTCTGGGATGTACTGGACTTTTGTAGGGGAAACGTATTATGACAGACAGTTTCCTTTGTTTGCAGTTTTATGTACTAGCTTCCTCATAATCACAGCTGTCGTTCATGGCCTGTCTCTCTGTAAATAGCTATTGTATGTCCGAAATCTGAATGTAGTATGAGTGACTATGGAATTAACGATCAGGCTGATCTTTTCATCTCCCTTGCTCAGGTTAACAACTTAATTAAAGGCTTGGAAGGGCTTGGCCGCCACTCCGTGGCATCCTGAGCAGAGAACAATCCCCCCATTTATTTCTCTCTGCACCCCCTGCCCACTGGAAGAAAGAGCCTCACTCACTGCTCACTGCCCTAATATCATAACAGCCAATCCTATTGATCAGACTGAAGAAATGAAACCCAACTGCTCCAAAAGTGGACATTGTTTTCTCTGACAAAGGTCTTGTCCTCAAGGTCTCTTACAGATATCTAGGGTTGTTTCAAAATAATGGCCTTCTTTGCATTGTCAAATATACTCAAATACAGAGGATCATTGTGGACAATTAACCGCAGTGTACTCAGTTGTCAAAATAGTGCCAGGACCGTGCATGTCATGGTGTTGCTAATAAAAAGAGAACAGTCCCACTGATTGTTTCAGAGAGCTTACCTAAGCTTACAACCTTAAGATTGATAGACAGAAGAGGGAACACTTATGAGTGTGTTTGACCCTGATTAGAGGGTTGGCTTTTCTTGAGGCTTTTTAGTGAAAGAAGAAGAAAGAGCTCATGTCATACTCAAGTGCACCCCAACAGTTATTCTGTTACTAAAGGCTGTACACACAGAGACCCTGAGTGATGACGTGTAAAGAATAGTCTACACTTTAAAAAACGGCCTACTCTGTATGCCTCAGGACAACCTTGCCTAGTGTTTCCCAGCACCTTACCCTAGCCTCAGTGGTGTCCAAGCACCCTGAGCTAACCATCTACATAATAAGAATGAACATGTGATAAAAGGCCCAGCCCATAATTTAACGTAATTCAGCAAGGAATTACTCACATTGACCATAATAGACAATAGGAGAGCTTAGCTACTCTATATGTCCAAGTATTGGGAATCAAATTGAACCTTGACCTCAGATTTGAACATTGTGTCGAACCTGAAAATATGTGCATTTGTTAAGCCCCTAGTGCACATCCAGCTGTGGACATAGTGCAGACATAGACATACACTATATGCCCAAATGTTTGTGGACACTCCTTCTAATGAATGCATTCAGCTACTTTAAGTTGCTACTATTGCTAACACAGATACACACATACAGCTTGTCTAGGCACTGTAGAGAAGCACTGCCAATAGAATAGAACTCTCTGGAGCAGATAAACATGAATGTGTTGGCACTATGGGCCAGAGGATGAGTTGGGATGGTGGTCCTCCAACATTCTGACCTCATTAGCACTCTTGTCGCTGAATGCAATCAAATTCTCACAACAATGCTCCAAAATCTAGCAGAAAGTCTTCCCTGGACAGTAGAGACAGTAACCCCAACACAAGCAGGATTTTTGCTTTCAGAAGAAACAATGAATGAGCAGGTGTCCCAATACTTTTGTCTTTATATAGTGTATCTAACAATCACTGATGTAGTTTTAAAATCTACTAGTGTCTAATTTCACCAGTTCTGTGTTGTCTGTTGTCTCAGAGTGTGTGTTACCTCTGGAGTCTCCAGAGAAGATACAGGTACGCAGGTCTTCAGATGAGTAACTTAAGGAATCCGACAGGAAAGAAGATCCAGCTTGAGGAGCGATGAGAATGTTCTCAGATCCAGTGAAGGGAGGTCTGCGATAAACACGAAGCCCAGTATGTATCCAGTACAAATTGCCCTGCTCAGATTTGATCAGTGGGAGTAGCGTAGTTAAGCCCCAGGTGGAGAACCTTTTCTTTCCTTTCCACAGGCTGTCTCACAGGTGTGGGACTGAGTGAATGAGGATTTTGGCTGTGGGACAAGACATTTGACCCATGGAGGAGAGGAAGAGAGGGAGGGCTGAGAACAAGAGGATGAGGAAAAGAGGGGTGGCAGGAAAGAGGTTGGTGGTCGATGTGATTGGGTATTCATCAACTCCCTTTGGAGATTCAGACTGTGTTGATGCTTTCTGTCAGTACCATGTTCAAAAATGAACTTTGAGCACCTGAGGTAGTTGGAGGTACTGTGTAAGTTTTAGAAGATCCACTGATTAGAAACTGGCTCAACCATTTAAATAATCCTCAATTCAGGAAGGCAAAAACTGAAGAGAATTGATCAGGATATGACAAAGACACTGGAAATCTGCAGCTGGTGAAAAAGCACTCTATAGGAAGTCTTCATCCTGCCAGGATGCCTGAGAATACCATTTCTTGCCACTAGGAGGCACGTGCAGAAACATCTAACTACAACAAATTGCAGTCTGCCACCCCTTCGACTAAATGTGCATTGCCTGACCAACATTTTGGATCATTTGGCCGTCTTATCAAATATTCTGAGCCACTGTCCTACTGTTCAGTTAGATGCAGATGTTTTGCCTAAATAATGACTTGACTGTCCTAAAAAGGCATGGCAGAGCTTCTCTCAGGAAAGCAAGGAGATCAGTAAGTTATCAATGCATGCCTTTTGATAAAGATGAATGACGTACAACCGACCAGGTGAACTGACTAATCAAAAGGTACCACACAACAATAACCACAGAGTAACCGCCAAGGTATTCCCAGCTATGACAAGATCAAAGCGGTCTCTGGTCCTTTGAAAAGTCGAGCCCCCACTGGGCTATACTGTTAATGAACTGATATGTCGGAGGCAGGCCTGGCTGTTAAGATCTAATGTCTTGACTTGTAAATCCCAGGAGGGTCTTTTCCTAAGGCCACCAGGCCCCTGTGTTAAGTCAGTCTCTCATGACATGGAAAGTTACACAGGCCGCATTTTCCTTGGAGAGGTCCCACATCTTCAAACAGAATTCAGAGGTGTTCCTGTCTGCTCCTGCCGTTAGCAAGCCAGCCTCGGGACACCAACAAGAGTGCCAGGAAATAGGCCACGTATCACAGAAACTGTAAATGTAGTAACTCTATAGACAAACACCCTAACAAGATCACTAATGCCTTCATGAATACCTAGACACTGTATAACACAAAAACTGGCCATTTTCAAAAGAGCAATTACAGAACCCCAGGTCTGCCCAGGTTTTCCTGCTCCCTTTCTGTACACACAAGATTACAGAAGCCCATTTGTTCCAGCTTGAGCGTGCACACCCTCCAAACTGTCAAAATCCACACACTGTGAATCAAACGCTTTCCTATAAACTTTATAAGGACTAACATCAGACAATGTAACAGTACCCCCCCCCCAAAAAAAAAAAAAAAAACCCCACCAAAACCAAAACCCAGACACAATACACACACATGATTAGTCCAGCTGATGAGTTTCATACCTTCCCAGCCCTGTGGCGGTGATGGTGGGCTCCCTCTGCCTTGGCGGAGTCAGACTTGCAGGGTGTGTGTGTGTGTGTGTGTGTATATGTGTGTGTTGTCCGACTCCACTCTTCTCTGCTGCAGCACTACAGCGCACTCCTTGTTCTGCCTCCTGCTCACACTACATCTTTATTCCACCAGCCCTTAATTCAGGAGATCCCTCATCCAAAAATACAGCACCCTCACCCTCCTCCTTCTCCTCTTCTTCCCTGTTGCCTCCTCCTCCTTCTCCCTCTACCACCTCTTCTCCTTCTATCCCCCTGCACAGTCCTCAGGCATGAAGGCCTCTCAGTTCAGCAGTGAGCCCTCCAGAAGGCAGCACCATAGAGAGGTCTGTGAGAGAGTGCTGCACTGCTTCCAGCTCATCTGGTCCTTGGGAAGCGAAACGAGACGGAGCACGCTGCCGGCAGCTTCCAGAACCTCCAGAACCTTAAGTGGAATCTGCTCTGCATCCAACTTACCTTGTCCTGGGCCCGGCATGCCTGCGGATAAAGGCGTCCTGCCTAGGACAGGCGCAGGTGCTCATGGGTGCTCTCTCCCTGCCTTAGTCTGAGAGCTGTACTGCAGTGCCACCTTCCCTGCCTTCACTCTACACCTCTCTGCAGCACAGCACAACCTAAATCCCAGCAAACCCGTTTCTGCTGTCACACTGTCCTGCCTTTCTCACTCTCTCTGTCTCTCCCCCCTGCCTGCCCTTCACTTCTCTGCACTCCCTCTCTCTATCCCTCTCTCTCTCTCTCTCTCTCTTTCCTCTGCTGCCCTGCTCTGCAGTGCAGCCAGCTACCACAAGACTCAGGGCTGTTTGAGCGGACCCCCTCTCCCTTTGGCAAATCACACACACCCACACGCCCACCCTCTCAATGCATCCATTATGGGCTTATTTATTTATCTATCCCTCCTCCCAGCACCCCTGCTGCTGACAGCCTGCAGGTCTGACACAGGCTGATGAAGAGGTGGGAAAAGAGTCAATGAGAGAAAGAGTATTAGGGTATAAAAGGAAAGAAAAGAGGAGAGAGAGAGAGTGAAAGAGAGAGCACGTGCAAAAGAGAGAGAGAGATGGCTACATGGTATGCTATGACAATCAATATGCACTCTGAGAACCATTGTCTCCAAAGCATTCCTATCTGGGTGCTAACCTCCATTTTTAGCCCAGTAAAAACGTGCAGTTTTTAAAATAGATCCCTCAAGAAATCATCACCTTTTCCCCTCTCTCTATCTCTCTCCCTGCCTGTGCAGCATGGCAAGCAGGTAATTATTGTAATAGCTCTTTCTTGGCTGGGTAGCAGTGAAGACTAGAGCAGGGTCACTGAGGGGAGGGGTGTGAGGGGGGGGGGTGTTCTGCTTGGCTTCTGAGGTTTAATTCTGTAGCAGCATCACAGCAGCCCCCACGTTGAGCGAATGTCCTTGGCTCTGAACCAAAGTCAATTCCTACTAAGGGCAAAATGAATTTGAAGTCATGATGATATACTTTTAGGACTGTGGAATATTAAATATATGATGTAAAATGTATTCAAATGTATTAATAAATATATTAGATGTGTTAACAGGGCCAAGCAGGGGACAAACAAATGTATGCACAGTTACTCAGGGCTGAGTCACCAAGGGGCAACCACAAGTAAGCATTTTTTTTGTTCAATATTTTTGATATTATTGCTGGACTGCCTAGTGGGTCAGCCTAGAAGAGGCAATTCTGCTCACTGACTGACTGATGGACACTGATGGACTTGTTTGCCTAGAAATGGCATTTTCTCATACTGACAGTCTGAAGACTAAAAGCTAACAGGTACTTGCGCTGCCGAGAGGAGATTTTAAGTAAATCTTAGGTAAGCTTAAGTTGTCTCTCCTTACTTGAAATATTACTGTAAAAGGAAGTGGTGCAAAGACATAGTGTGGCATTATTGTGTATAATGGCACTCACAGGGCTAACTCAATATCGCTACTGCAACATTAGCAGCACACCGGCCTCGCCCAGCATCGCTACAGTTCTGGCTGTCAGCTTCAAACAGCATTGCTAATACTGTGTTTTCATCGCTATTGCGACGACTGCCAGCCTCGCCCAGCATTGCCGTTAAGACACAAGCCATGTTCATGAGGTCCTTGGCCCTTCACATACTAGTAAATATGTGGTCTACATCTTAGACTCTGAGGGCAAGGCTTACGTTAAGGCTTAACAGCAAGGCTTAAAGTTAATTTTCACAATGAAGAGCAGATATTTTGGTCCTAAACTCCCATTTGTTGCAGTGCCATTGCTGAGTTTATGCAGCCAATGGCGGTCCGCCAAAACTAGGCTTGGCTCTTTTTTCTTGTTTTATTATACACTATATTGCTAAAAGTATTCGCTCGCCTGCCTATGAACTTAAGAACTGTTCTCCTGGCAACCACCAAACCCAGACTTGTCCATCGGATTGCCAGACAGAGAAGTGCGATTCGTCACTCTAGATAACTTGCCTCGACTGAGCCCAGTGGCGGCGTGCTTTACACCACTGCATCCAACGCTTTGCATTGCGCTTGGTGATGTAAGGCTTGGATGCAGCTGCTCGGCCATGGAGACCCATCTGTGAAGCTCTCTATGCACTGTTCCTGAGCTAATCTGAAGGCCACATAAGAGTCGACGACCCCTGCGCACAGTATGCTTCAGCATCCGCTGACCCTGTTCTGTCATTTTACGTGCCCTACCACTTCATGGCTGAGTTACTGTCCATCCCAATCGCTTCCACTTTGTTTTAATACCACTGATGGTTGACTGTGGAATATTCAGTAGTGAGGAAATTTTCACAACTGGACTTGTTGCACAGGCGACCCATTCTTTGGAATTCTTTGGATCCCATGGAATTGACTGAAACACCTGAATTCAATTATGTGTCAATATAGTGTATAGGAGTTCTTCTAGGATTGTGGGTTCGATCCTCCCACCGATCACAGTCTGTGAGGGGTTTACCATGTTTTCCCCGTGTCTGCCTTGTGCACTGACCCAGGGCATTTTCTCTTGGGTTTTAAAAACACACATGATCATGCTAAATTAACCCAAAGTGTGAGGGTGTGAGTGGTACCCTGTGATGGACTGGTGCTTTGTCCAGGGGGCATTCCTGCCCTATGCACAGTGATTCCGGCTAGGCAATAAAGGAAATAAATGAACAAAAAAATCTGAACAAATTAACAATTATGACTGCTGTAGACCCCAGGTTCGATGGCACCCTGTGTCTAAATATCTGACCTCAGTATGATTTCATGCAATTCTGTCCTTTCATGATTTGCATAAGCCTATGAGAGGAGTCATTCTCAACCTTCAGAGATGCTGCAATCAAACCACTGGTAAATATATAGCAAGTTCACATGAATATATGGCAAAGCACCTGGTGGTAGCGGCCTATACATGAACGATTTTTCCCCAAACCTGTGATCATACTGCAGAACAACCCAAAACAAGCTTCCAATGGTTATGTGGTTGTTGCGTTGCTCAGTGTGTGTCAGGGTACGTTTATGGAAAAAAAACACAGGAAAAAGAGGAAGCACAAAAAAATCTGGAAAATTTTATATTTATTTTAGAGCTCTCCTACATACTCCCAATGCACAATGATTTCCCCCTCATTCAATTAAATTTATGAGACAGCAGATATGTTCATAGATAAAGTTCAGAATCAAGCATTTTTCTATATCTTCCATCAGGTCAGCAGGAAGGACATAGGCATGTGGACTGCAGCCATGGAAACTTTCAATACCATCAAGATGGAGCATGGTTCTTTTACAAGGAGTGACAAATCGCCCTGCCTTGTCTTACAATGTTTCCTGCAATATCACAACCCTGCTTTTTCTATATGTAGCACAAACAGTGAGGAGGGGAAAAAGGCAAACAGGCACTATTTTACTGCCGCGGAGTAGAATGCTGACTTGCGGTGTGTGCAGAGGGAGGCAAATATTGCAAATGCTGTGCTCTGCTTTGCTCAGTCTGCTCTGTGTACTATTTGCCCTATGTGTCCTATGACAAAAGGCTATTTGCTGGTTTCTCAGGTCTTGACGGGACCACCTGGTTTGAAAACTGAGAGACCCAATGGTATATGATTTTTATTTATGACTGAACATTTCTCAGGTTCGCTGGATAACTCAAGCCTGGATTACTTCAGCCAACATTGGCTCACCTTAGCTCACCTTTTAGTGGACAATCCGTGTGTTGGCTTGTGTTGTCTAGAGAATAGAGATATCCTGCTTTTGAGAACTGTCATGTAACTGTGAACGAGAACAGTTATGCGTCCAGACTCAGGGCAGAACCACTATCTTCTTCTCCAGTTTCTGCTGAGGGAAGATGAACCTCCTCATGACATCATCCAGCTCTTCCAGGGCCAGCTGAGCATGGAGCACAGCCACCTCGTCAGAGTCGGAGCGCACCACCCACTTCAAAGCTCGATAGAGTTCCAACAGAACATCTCCCAGGACCTGCAAAGAGAGAGCATAATAAACAGGCAGTGAAACAGGGCAGGTAATTTTACACACCCCCTCAGGCAGGTGGTCTACTGTTTCTCTCCCATAGCTGGAAGAAAGAGAAAAGAGAAAATGGGGGGAGGGGGGGAGGAGATACTTTGAATCTGCAGCTGTTTCTAAGCTCTAAACTAGAATCCACCAGCGCTCTCATCCTGCCTGCTTTTGCCGTATCATTACTTACTGCAACAGCTGCAACCAGTCGCAAAGCCACAGCTATAATTACTCACTGCAGGAGGTCCTTCATGAGTGTTCGGATATTGATCTAACAGACAGTGCCTGCAAAGCAGAGCCTATTTAGCCTAGCCCTTGGAACGTGAATCCCAAACAAAAAAAAAGAAAGAAAGTAAAGACTGGCTAAATATCCTATCGTATGGACAGAATATACAAAACTGCCATACCAAGGATCAAGAGGGTGGTTAAGTGTGGTCATGGGTGTAAATCAGAGGGTCAGAAGGGTGAAAGGTCTTATTTGAGATTCATGCTGGGAAGCAATGCTATAGCAAAGAAACTAACGGCTCTGGATGGGTCAGAAGGTCAGTGTGGATCTGTTTGAAGAGCAAGTGTTTCAGGTGTAAACTGGTGTCCCCAAGGAAACCTCAGAATTCCAACTGATAGGACCTGAATTTTGGCGAGGGCTCCATGGGCTTTACAAATACACTCTGTATAAGACATTTGCCTTGTTAAAGACCCTTTGGTGCTTTGCTTTTCTGTCAAAAGCTGTAATACCAGAAGAGCCATCTGGAACAATAACACTGTATGGAAACTTAATAAAAACCGGTAGGTTCTTGAGGTCCTGTATCATGGACTGCACAGACCACAGACTAACTCAGAAGACCTCACGCATTAAAGAAAGAAGGCTATCTGAAGGAGTAAACACGTTGCTGGTGGATGATAAGCAGTATTTTGAGGAATGTAAACTGCCAAGGCTTTAATCGCTTCACTTTGAACCACTTTATGGTAACCGCAGAAGTATGCGTAACTGCTGTCTCATGACGAGAGCTCTGAATGAAGACATCAGAAATATCAAAACAACCTTCTACTATTAACTGACACAAACTACATGGTGTTTTCAACAGCAGGAACTGTGGGAAAGCTAAGAGCACCACTGAAAGTATGTTTGAGTACAGAAGTAATCCGAGGCATCTGAGTTTACCAGACTCTGAAGGCTTAGAAACCAAAAGTTCTCAATACTGAATCAATAAATCTAAAAATATAAATAAATAAATAAATGTGAGATGTTTGAGATGATACTCCCAACCTAGGAACCAGAATTTTTCACCAATCAGCACACTAACACACAGGCACATGCTTACTATGTAACAGGATTACCTGAATGTAATAGAATAACTTTAGTCTGCCAGACTGGAATGCCAGTTAAGTGCCCAGAAGTCAACCACTTCAATCACTTCACAGTAATGGGTCTGGGTACCAGTCTTGGTTAAATGTGTTACACATAAAAAAATACAGACACAGCTGTCTTCTTCAGTCGCGCCAATACAGGCCATGAGATCAACCCCTGCTTCATACATCATCCCAAAATCTCCAGACCCTGGCCCATTTTGTTTACCTTTCTGGCCCTTAAGCAAAGTATACATTGCCGTTATAGTACTGGTACATTAGTATGAGCTCCGATTTTGCTGTTTTGCACTTTTTGGGGTAATTGAGGGTTGCTAAGACTTGTGAAAGACACATGAACATGATGAAGATGGTATTTATAGGATGTTAGATTGTGAGGAGGCACTTCAGGCATGTTCCTCCTCCTGAAATTTTGGTTATTTCATAACATCCATTTTTTTTTATTATTACTATTATTATTATTTTATAGTTGTGTACATTTTTAACTAGCCATATATTAGAATGACTGTACTAAGGCAATGGTTAAATAAGGGGGAAAGCAATATAAGATAAAATGCACTTTGCATGTAAAAGACAATGACATTTATCTAGATATGCAATAATAGCAACTATTGACCCAAGGTTAGCTGCAGGCATCAGTCTCACATCTTTCATGCAAGTCTTCCGTCAGACTGTTAAATGAAGGCATTTACATGATCTGATAAACGTAAATAGATTAGGTCCGGGCCAGTCTTCTTAATCCAGTTACATTGCAAATCATAGTTCAAATGCAATACAGTACTTGCAGCTCTACTGCTGGGTTCTGTAATCCAGCAGTGATACTGTAGTGGGTGTGGCTTTGTGCTGACTTGGGGAGTACACTGGACCATGGGAACCACACTAAACACAGATGAGGACAATTGCAGAAAATACACGTTGTTTCAGTGAGGGCTAGACTAAATAAGAGAGCAGTAAATGACAGCCCCCCTTCCACACGTCTGCCTCGTCCACGTTTCCAGCTGCCCACTGAATTCCTCCCTCTGAACCACGTGTGCTGGTCATAGGGGTTAAAGGCACCAGTACACTGAACCCCAACCCTTGTTTTTTTTTTTTTAATGCATCTAATGAATGATCACATTCATTCTCTCACACACAGACACACACACACACACTCACTCACATACAGTTGTACCCACCTGAGTGGTTTTATCGCTGAGGCCCCTCAGTAAAACAGCAATGGCGTGAACTGCAGCTCTCCGCACCTCTGCCTCTTTTTCAGTCTTTATCAGGGCTGTGAGACATGTGCTCAACTGTAAGAGACAACACACACACACACACACACACACACACACACACACACACCTTGGAGATAAGTCATGACTGTATGTGTGCAGTACAGACTGCAGTGCTCTGCAGTGCTGTGGTCCATGTTGATGCAATGTTGAGTCGATTGATGATTGAGCACTCTCACACGTACACAAACACACCAGCGAACATACAAACAGTGTGTGTGTGTGTGTGTGTGGAAGCAGCCTGTTGCAGACTGCTCTCTTTTCATGAATAAGCACCCCTGTTAGTAATAGTGACAGAGCTGCTTATTCATGAACAGCTCAGAGCTGCCCCACCCTTCTCGAACTGTACCTCAGCCACATTTAACAACATACCATATATACACACACACCCACACACACAAACACAACTAAATGAACATATCTGATCATACATTCACAAAGAGGCAAATATAGCTGGAAGAGCAGGACACAAACTGGTGGTACATTAATCACATTCTGCAATACAGCACAATTTTGAAGCATATAAAGAACACACAGTAAGAGCTAGCCAGGCTAAGGTACTGGTGGGTTTTGTTGCTATGCAGGGTTATAACTAAGCCTCCTGGGATAACCAATGACCGAGGAAATGCAACAGTGGGATTTATGGGACTTTTTATGCACCAATATGTCAAAATCATTATAGATGTCAATTAGAAAAGTGCATTTCCTAAATGAAAAACAGAAGAGCAGAAGTGTTGCACAGCTTAAGTGCTTCCCACTGTCAGGCAGTTGCTAGGCTGTTGTGGTCATGAGGGTGAAAGGGTGATATAATATTTTTACCATATCGCCCAGCCAGCCCTATTTGTATGTATTGAGGTTGGGATGCATGTCTGGTTTATACAAAACAAAACTGAATAGTTTTAGCCATCCTTTTTTAGTGACTGTTACAACTATCCCCTCAGTCCGTAACAACGCCCCCCTAATTCAACCAAATTGCCAATAAATAGCAGATATGTACTGTCAGCTTGCGTAATCTGCATTAATCTTTCTCAAATACTTTTACAATTATTTACCAAAGACTAACTGCATTAGGTTGTGCCTGCTCACCTACATATTCACACTTTACTTATATTCTGAGGTTTCTCCAGCTCAGATACTGATGGAACCAGTCAAATTTGACTGGTTCACAATTACCCTTGCCCCTTTTCTTCACCAAAAAAAAAAAGGTTCTGGTTACTAGGGCTGCACTATTAGGAAAAACTGACATGGCTGTAGTTTTTATTTATTTATTTATTTCCATTAGTGATGTCAAAGGATTAAAAAGTTGAATTGCGTCCATCACAATAATATTCTGTGATTAATTCTGATTACTCACAAGTTAAAATGTGTCTAATAAACTGTATTGAGGAGGTTTTTTAATAATATCTTAGTGTAGTTTAGATAACTGTAGCCTCAAACACGACGAAGCTCGGACACAGAAGCTTTAATAAAGGAAATGACTGAGCAGTAATTGGGCTGGATTAAGCTAAGAGCTAAGAGGGGAGCATCTGAGGGAGATGAGGGAGGGGTGAAAGAATAAAAGTTAGTTATGAGATTGAATCCATATTTCAGAATAAATAAAGTAACAATCCACCCTCCAAGCTCAAAAGTAGCGATGCTATGTTTACATCACTAAATAAAACCCGCTAATACGTCACTAGGCTCTATAAAGAGAGGGACCTAAATGGGGGGGGGGGGATAATATTATATAATATGCAAGCTGATGTGTGAGAGCTGAGACATGATTTTATCCCTTCATGATCAAGGCATGCCTGCTGCTCACACCTGCTGACCACCTGACCTTGCCTTGACCCTCACTCACAGTCTAGACAGCAGCTTTACCTGGCCAACCTCAACTGGAATTGAAGACTCAATGATGACTAGTGACAGATCAGCTGACAGCGACAGCAGACTGACTGACAATATAATAAACCAGTTCTAAATTGACAGGCTAATCTTCTTCAATAAGGACTAAAAGTGTCATAATCAAATGCAACAGCAGGTCGAATAGCTGCATTCTGCTGCCGTCCAATGAAAACCATGTATCTCCGTGTTTGTCTGTTTTTAGTTTTCTCCATGGTTTGAACCCTGTAGCTGCTTCTGGACACTGTGTAAATATTTCTGGATGAATAGACCAATAGAAATAGACTTTCATTCAAAGTTAAGGGCGTTTTTGCCATCTCCTGAAAAGTCACCATGTTTTTTTTTTTTTATTGGATCGTGATGATACCTTTAAAATGGTTGTAATATATATAAAGATCCTAAATTATACTGAAATTTTGAAATTTCATTCAATACAATGATGATGTCTTAATATGGGCCTGAGTCTGTGCCTTGTATTCATACACTGTATGGACAAAAGTACTGGGACGCCTGCTCATTCATTGTTTCTTACCAAAAGAGTATTATAATAAAAAATAAAAAAAAGAACTCATCTCAAAAGGAAATGATGCTGCACCATCACTCCGGAGAACACAGCTCAATGCCGGGGGGGTTTGATACCTTCTAGCCCATGTCTGGGATTAGGAGGTATGGTGCCAATGAGCTCATGTTTATCTGCTCTAGAGAGTCCTATTCTATTGCCAGTACTTCTCTACAGGGACTAGACAAGCTGTGTTTGTAGATTTGCACGTTTGTGTCAGCAATGGGTGCATCTTAAAGTAGCAGAATGCATTTAATACAAAAAGTGTCCACAAACATTTGGACATACAGTTTTTACACTGGGGTATAAAAAGCCCCTGTCACTTGACTTACTGCATATCTTAACAAATCCATATTTACAAATTATTTACAAAATAACTAATCTAATCTACTGTCCAGAAGCGGGACTACTGGCTTTTGGTGAGCAGTTGGCTATTACCTCTTGTGCCAGGGGGCTGAGGGAGAATTGAAGGCGCTGGCACAGCTCGCCCAGGTTGGAGAGGCAGCTGGTGCGTACGCTGCTGTCCTCGTCCCGCGTGCCACTCAGGAAAACACCAATCAGAGGACGGCCATAATGTGGCGCCAGGTCACCTGAATAAGGAGATACAGCTCAGCTTCAAATTCAATTAACAAGTAAAACATACGCAATGTGTCCAAATGTTTGTGGACACCCCTTCTAATAAATGCATTCTGCTACTTTAAGCTGCAACCACTGCTGACTTAGACATGCAAATGCAAACACACACAGCTTGTCTTGGCCCTGTAGAGAAGTACTGGCAATAGAACAGGACTCTCTGGACCTCTTGAACCTTTTGGCACTATGCCTAATACCAAGTGTGGGCTAGAGGGGTATAAAGCCCCCCAGCACTAAGCTGTAGAGCAGCGGAACCGTGTTCTCTGGAATGATGGTGCTTCATCCAGTACTTTTGGAAGAAGTTGTGGAGTTGGGGATGAGGTGGGGTGGTGATCATCCAACAACATGACCCCACTAACGCTTTTTTCATCAAATTCAATCAAATCCTCACAGCAAACATTTAATTTTTATTTAACTTTATACTCTTATGCACCGTGAAAAATCCAGTGATGCAAATGAGTGCTCACTCCATCCAGCCCTGCTGTTAATACTGTCCTCACTGTGCATGCTCCCCTTAAGAACATACTACCACATGTGTAGTCATGTGAGCAACTCCAGAAAAATGCTGTGTCTGTCTTTCAGTAAAATAATTTTGATATTGACTTGATGTCATCTCGCCCAGCACTTTGCTGAAGCTCTACAACACAGAGGCTAAACAGCAGGAGCAGATAACTACCAATACCTCCTAACTGGACTCCACAAGTTGTCCGAAGTCTCCCAAATTATTTAACATTAATAATAACAACAACGACTAATCATTCTCTTCCTTGTTTCCACATCTTTAAAAGACCTGCCCTCTGTGAAGTCCACAGCTGGCTTATCATTTAGTGGCCTTTTTTCAGGGGGAAGAAAAAAAAAGCCTTTCCATTATCTCACACTCAGCGCTGTTCCACTACATCAGCTCTAACACACACTGATCCTTCAGAGAGCCACGGTTCCAGTTCCGTCACATATCACACAGCTTAGGTGCTGAGAGCTGTCTCGCCTAACCACACAAACACACACACACAGCTTTGAAATCACCACTCCTCTTTCAATCTCTCCATCTTTGTGTGAAAGTCTGAAAAAGACTGAGGTGCATTCCTGAAGCATGAGCTAAAGGCTAAACTGGTACTCTGTGAGTTGTTCAGCATAATTCTGCATAGTAACAAGCCGGGCATTTAACTAACATTTTTAATGACTATACATGCTTTCACAGGCCTCAGTGTAATGGGCATTAGTGCTTCTATGCTCACAAGCAGATGTTGATGCAAGCCAGTATTGCATCAACTACCTGCAAGTCTATGCGCCATCATGTGCTCATCAGTCTGAGGCAGCTTTGATTCAATGTTAAATGTCTGGCACTTGGCCACCTTGAATGGGAGTCAACCCAGGTGGGTTCAGTGGGCTTGGGCCCCAACAGCTGACTACTCTGGCCTGACCTTAGAGAGCCCCGTCTGCGGTGCTTTTAGACCTGGCACAAGCTTCCAGAACCCCTGTGGCTAGACCTCTTTTGAGGGAAGAATGCAATCTGATTGCGATGAATCAAAGATGATCGTAGATTCACACGAGTCTCTCAAAGCCATTATGAGTTGTGGCCATCGTGCCAGGAGCAACAGCTCCACTGTGGTGATGGAGTGTGTGGCAAGGCTCAGAGGTCTGTGGGTTGCTGGTGCAGTGTAAGGGAATTGATGAGGAACTGTGTGTGTGTTTTTGGGAGCGAGCAAAACAGCTGTTGGACTCTTTGAGAGCATGTTTGAGGTGCTTTCAGACCTGGTACGAGCTTCCAGGACCCCTGTGGTGAGACCTCTTTGAGAGAAGAATGCTATCTGATTGGGATGAAGGATGATCGTAGATTTACACAAGTCTCTTCAAACCATTGCTAAACAACTGCAAGCTGCAAGAGCAGCTGTCGCAAACATGGGAACAAGCTCATGGAAGAAGCCCCTACTCCAAATATATGTGCAACGACTAATTGAGAACCAGATTAGTTGGCAACTAATTTAACAGTCGATTAGTTGGTGACATCATCATGCATGTTTTTCACGCCAACTAGGAATGGTTCAGGACCCGCGTGAACTGTTGATTAATCGGCAAAGTTGAACCATTACAGTGTGAAAACATACAGCCGGAGCAGCTGTCTGTCACGTGAACTGAGCATGTGGATAAAACTGGTACATTAGGCAACTGCAGTCATTAGGCAACACCCCCACACATCTGCAGCGCCATCACTCTGGTGTGTGAGAGCAGTGTAGGGTTATCTCTGTGAGGTGAGGGACTCTAACAGTAAGTAAACCCAGAGATGCTATAAACGAGGAGAGCGGTCACTGGTTAAAATCTAAATGGCCGTTCTTGTGATGATCGGCGTCTGTTCACAGATCTCACCCTTCAACAAAAGCAACCAATCAGTTTGCTGGTTATGCCAGTAGAGGTGGAAGAGTGGCTCCAGCCAGACCGTGTCAAAAGAAAAGTCACTAATAGAAGCATAACAGTAACATAAAATACTTTCGAACTGAAAGCTAAAATTACTGTCTCAAATGTGTCTCCCTTTTTTCTTTTTGGCGGATCTGAAAAATTACAGAAAAAAATGATTAAAGGAAAATCTATTTGCTTGATATTTTATTTTAGTTTATTCTATATATTCGCATAAAAGTGACTATATTTAAAACAATGAAGTTATTTATTTTTCTTGTTAGTCAGCAAATGCATAAAACAACCTCAATCAAGAATCCAATACCTTCAACCTTGACTGAGTTAAGAACGCTGTACCATCTGTTAAGCATGGTGGTGGTAGCATCATGCTCTGGGGCTGTTTTGCTGCCAGTGGAACTGGTACTTTGTATAACGCAGAAAGAGGACTACGTCAGAGTTCCTCAGCACAATCTCAAACCGTAACCTATACAAAAACTACGTCACAATTGGGCGTTTCAACAGGATAGTGACCCCAAACACACATAATAAGGGGTTGTGGAATAGATAAAAACATGTGGTGCCTAAACGTCAGCTCTGTGCTAGGAAAACAACATATCTAACTGAACTTGAGGTGACTACCAAAAGTGCCTGGTCAAGGTACAACGCGCTAAGGGACATTTAACCAAATATGAACTGTGGTGTATTTATATTTTTGACCTTTTATTGGTCATTTGCCCAAACCATATTTGTTACTGCCAGCTGACTACACTGGCCTAGCCACATAGAGAGCTGTAGGAGGTGCTTTTAGACCTGGCACAACCTTTCAGGACCCCTGCAGCTAGACCTTTTTTAGGAGAAGAATGTAACCTTCAAAAGCTGTCATGACACAAGGACGTTTTATCCACTATAGGTTAAAGGGAAGTGGAGAGCAGGTGTACGTTTAGGAGTGTGTTTAGAAAATAGAAGGAGTCAGCAAAAGAGTACCATCTCCCCTTTGATCCTGCACCTTCTGACGGTCACCATCTGTCTGTGCCTTTTCATTAGCTAAAGGTTTATATAGAAGTCCTAATCAAGACAAATATGTGCAGACAATTTAATAATAATCATAATAATAGACTATATGTGAAAGGGCAGCAACATCATCTTGTGGTTAAATGGCTATCGACTATAACTCTCAGCTGCATTAGTAGCGATAGGAATAGAAACCTCAAACTCATTAGATAATGCTTATGAGTTGTGGCCATCGTGCCAGGAGCAACAGCTCCACTGTGGTGATGGAGTGTGCGGCAAGGCTCAGAGGTCTGTGGGTTGCTGGTGCAGTGTAAGGGAACTGATGAGGGACTGACTGTGTGTGTGTTTTTGGGAGCGAGCGAAGCAGCTGTTGGACTCTTTGAGAGCATGTTCTGTTAGCTGCGAGGAGCAGGGCCAAACTCAGACACCCCAGGGCCAGAATGAATAACCCACAGACACAAAGACCCACATATAAACCCATGCTTGAGCTGGGGACCTGGCACTACCCTGAGCTGTCAGATAGGAACAGAAGGAACTGAGTGGAGAAACATGAACAGAAGCTCCAGCTCTGAATTAACCCCATAAACCCTAGGTTAATGATTCAGTCATTAATCCTAAAGTGAAAACTGTTGTATAGCTGTTTAGCTTACCAGATTTTGTGGACTCCCACAGGGTTCTATTTTAGGGCCTATGAAACTGACGTAAATTAAGACAGTAATGAGCTGTGGGCTTACATACAGGGTTTAAAGGGTTTTAGAAAAATTTGAAAAATAGTGTTTGATCAACATTGTCTACACTGCAAGTCCCAGAGCAATGGCAGCTAAGATACACAGATTTAGGAGGCAATATTTACTACTTTGAGAATACAATGATTCAATTAACCTGTTTCTCTTTAGGAAACAATTGTGGAATTAACTATTAACTAACTATAGTGCTACAATTTACAATTATGAATACACAAATAATTATATTTTCTACATTTGAAATCAGCCAGATTTTTTTGGGCCAAAGATCTAGCTGAATGGCTACTCACCCATAGCCCTGCTGGCTCTCATCAGAGCCTCTCCCACTTTAAGGCGTGTCTCTAGAGATCGCTCCCTGCTGGGTGAAGCTGCACTCAGCTCTCCCTGGTATTCGGCCAACAGCCTCTGCAGGATCTGCTCAGGGAACGAGTCCGCCAACACCACCAGCCCTGCACACACAGGAGGAAAATAGGTCACAACATCACTCAAAGTCAACGAGAATGACCTCAAATAAGTGTAACCACTCTATTTTACAACTACCCAGAGCAAAACAGAGGTCTTTCTACAACAAAGATAGAGAAAGAGATGCCAGCTGGTCCCCAGTGGCTTCTCAAGGACAGTGGGGTTGTGTGTACATCTGTATTGCACTGTATATCTGTATAGCTGATCGCTCAAAAAAATAATGCTATTTTGCCTCAATCATCAAAAACCAGTGATCCTGGAGGATACAAGAATGAGCTTAAGGGTCTTTTTCAAGGAATCTTTTGGGAAACATTTCAAAATAAAAGAGCTTGGTGTACATGTTCATGTTTCCAAGAGTGCCGCTCACTCTCCAGTTGCATAGACACTACCACAACCATGTTTACATGTTATTGGCCATTAATGCTAGTGTTGTTACTGCAGATGGTTTACAGCACACCTTTGTGCGACTGAAAGGTTTGGGTGAAAATGGTTAAACTAGAGCTGGGCAATATGGCGATATTTTATTGTACTGTGATAAATTTTGTTATTGTGATAACAATATGCTCTTCTAAGTTAGTACTGTTAGTGCTTAAGAAACACTGATCAGCTGCAGGTTTCACTGCAAACAGTATACTTAGAATGGTTTAATTAGATGAAGAGCAGCAGATGTTGAATAAAAATCACTGTATTTAGTACGGGAAAGTAGCTGAATAGTAGTTTATAAGAATCTTTCGCTACTGATGTGTTTAGTCTGTGATTACATGTGTTGTGATGAATATTGTGTAATGCGAAAAGTCCTTTTTATTTTTACCGTATCACCCAGCCCTAGGTTAAACACTGTATTGCCCTTGGCTGTCAGGAAGCAGATGAATCATTGCAATTTTCCAAAGGACACACATTCCAATACAGGCCATCCAATCAGAACAGAGGTCTAAGCATCCTTAAAAGGCACAGTAAAAACTGTCTGTTCAGTTCTAAACAGTAAGGCATGAAGAGGGGTTGGAAAAGGAGCACTGCTGTAAGGGTAAGCGTAAGCGAGCACCCCACCTCACCCTCAATTCTCCAACTCATGCTAAAAGTATTGGATGGAGAATCATCATCATAGAGAGAACACAGTTCCACGGCTCCACAGCTCAATACTCCAGAGAGTCCTATTCTATTGGCAATACCTCTCTTCAGGGACTAGACAAGCTGTGTGTGTGTGCACATTTGCCATTAGTGTAAGCAATGGGTGCACCTTAAAGTAGCTGAATGCATTCATAATAAGGGGTGTCCACAAACATTTGGACATATAATGTAGGATTGGGCTGCTCTGGTTCCGCTGCCAAAGCCAATTCAAACAGATTGTGTTCAAGCCTTGTACCTCTGGGGTGTCGCCAGACTTCTTCACATTATCTTTGTGAGAAAGAAGGAGAAAGAGTGACTTCACTGCTATTTGAAGCTGGGTAGATATGTCCCAAAGAACACAGTAAGCCAAAGTCCGGACTGGGATGATAAGACACTCCTACAGAATCCAGGAAAGTCTGTAGGATCGAGATAGCAACTTTCCTAAAACTCTCCTGCACACTTTCTAAAGCTCTCTACAGCTCCGAAACTAATGACGATACCATCTTAATCACTGCACTAGGGTTAGACACAATGACATTAATGGAAGTATTATACAAATCTGAGATGGTCAGTCAGGGACTTAGTGAGTTTGTCATAACAGAGGCCTTCCAGCTTTCATAATCTTGCACTGGAAGAAGCTAAGTGAGAGCGGGCACTGAATCCCAGATCTTCAGATAGTAGAAGACAATCAGGTCTCATAAGCCTTCGCTTCTTATAGTGAGAAAAGTTCTGGCGGTTCACCATGTTCAAAATGTCCTCTCTCTTATTTTAAATATGCTGATGCTATTTAGCATACAGTTGCATGCAAAAGTTTGGGCACCCCAGGTCTGGTCTAAATTTCTGTTGAGTAAGTAAAGGATGAAGAGATTTAAGCTCTCCAATAACTTTTACCAAGGTCTAAGGGCTTAATTAGCTCGTTATTAATATGGCTTGTTCATGGTCTTTCTTATAGCAGGTTTTCCTGACGTAAACATCATTGACAACCCGTGCATGGAAAAAAAAAAAAAGAGCAGTGCACGCAAGAGGGCCCAAGAATCTCACAGAACTATATGTTTTCTACTAGGAAGAATTGCCAAAAATCCCCCAAACATGACTTGAAAAGCTCTTGGCTGCTGCAAAAACAGCAAAAAGCTGTGATACTTGACAAAGGGCACTGTTACTAAGTATTGATCATGCTGGGTGTTTTTTTTTTTTTTGGTAATCAGGTCATCTTTTACTCACTTAACTATTCACAGTAGAATTTTTACAACATGAAGTTATTTGTACAGTACGGTAACAGTCTCAGAAATGATTAGTTTTACAGTACAGGATTACAGTATACAGTAATTCACAATTCTTCCTCTTCTTCTCCTTATTATTATTAGTATTATTATTATTATTATTATTATTATTATACATTGTCCCTTAAAAGGTTGAACACAACATTTACTATCATTAAAACAAATTATTAATGAAAGTACAATGTACAATGAAAGTAAAATGTCTCTCTTTGTGAGGTTGAGTCTTTTTGAACCATTTTGTTTAATTATGGATTAATCTGCCGAATTTGTTCTACATTAATCAATCAATTGACTGTTTGGTTTTCAAACTCAAGGAGTAAGACATTGGTGGGATTCTCTGTTCAGATGCATCTTTCTGTAATACTGGTATTGCGCAAATGTGCACTGTATGATAACCATCAGTTTTCATACCATGGTATACCTAAAACTGGTATACCACTGTAGCCCTAATTCCTAGTAACAAATTTCTCACCAGGGTTGCTCAAACGTTTACATGCCATGCAAAGAAAGAGGAAAACTATAGGAAAAGATAAGATCCGATTGACCTGATAGATAAGAGTCAGTTATGAATGCATTACACGACCCTGCCTAGGCACAGCACCTACATTAGACAGGTTATCTGCAATTACACTGTTAAAATGGGTTCATTCTTGTGTTACTGACATCCTACCTTGGATAGCAGAAAGATACACAAAGGAGTCTTCATGCTCCAAGTTCTCCAAAAAGAGCTGCAAGGGAAAAAATGTGTCAGGACCATGAGACAAAAATAAGAGAGGGATAATTAATTCCTTTGTCTGATTATTACTGGGACAATTCAAGAGGGCACCAGCTCAGTTCTCAGCATATCTTCAAGGTAAACTCAATAATGAATGCAAATTAAATCCACTGAATTGGTTCTACTTGTTCTTGTCAATGGCTGGAGGCTACAGCAGATTATAATGTGATTTCCAGCAAAGTCAAAGCTGTGATTCACTCCTTTTTGTGAGAACAGGAACAAGAATATATTTTATTAACCAGATACAACAATACACCAGTGCCGTTTTACCACCGATACCATCTCTAATAACTCATCCCTCACAGACATGGAGTGAGGATACCAACGATCTACATCCTATAAAACGACTGTATTCTTGCAGATATTTATCTGCAGGCAGACAACTATGCAGACAAACTCCAAAGAGAAGCTTAATGCACCAACACCCCCACTGGTGTCTGAGTGTGTGCACCCAAGGGGGAGGCATATGACAAAGAATATTAGATGAGTAACAAGATCATAAGGAATGCCCCAAGGACCTTTGTGTGGCTTAGGGGTCCTAGACACCAAACATTATTACTCATTCATAAAACATGTGCTCTACCAACCGGTAGAGTCAGTGGGTGGGGGTTGAAGAGGGTGCTCATACCTAAAGGATGTCGCTAGTGTGTGCGACACTACACAAAGCCGTAATCCAGACCAGTTAGAAATGTCCCAGTTATGGCACCAAAAAGAGACTTTTTTAACTGTATCGTTTTATTGATCTTAATATAAGGTCGACATAAACGTGCCTCTGTGCCATTAAAAACATCACACCTACTACATTAATGTAATTACTGCAACACACTGAATAATATTACTTACTAATGCGCACACTGGCTTCAATGGGCCAAAAACAAATAAATAAACAATTAAGCTGCCACTACAATCATTAAAAGTGGTGTCCACAAACTTTTGGACATATAGTATACACATTCTGCAGTCCTGCAAGGAACCAAGCCTCACAGTCAACCACTACTTAATCCCAGACTTACCGATAACAGCTTGTCCCGGGACTGTAGTGCCTCCTTGTCTCCTTCCCTTAGAATATGGGTGAGGGCCCGCAACGCCATGGCCCGGTTGGGGACATCTGGGTCACAGGCCTCCAGCAGCCACTCGGAGAAGGGCTTCTTGGGTGAGGGGGCAGGGGTAAGGTATGCAGGTCTCTGAGTGTTCATTCCACCAATTCCAGGTCTGGACGATTTTCCAGGTCTGTGTTGAGGACAAGATGCAGAACCTTGAGCTTGCTCCTTCATTTCATCAACTGACACAGCTGTATTGTGGTCTGATGTCTGCTGGTGTGGTGATGGCCCAGAGGCTGCAGTGCTTGAGGTGGAGTGTGGAATGCATGATGGCTGACCAGGATGAGAGGGGTCAACATGGGTGGAAAGAGTTCTGACACTTGTGTTCTGACACTTTGGCTGATTTAGCGTTTGCGTGGAGGCACCAGGGCGGTACTGTCCGGCGGCGTTAATCACAGAGCCTGGGCAGTAAGCCCCATGTGTAGCGATGGTGGCCCGCAGGTCTGAAGCCAGCTCTTGGATGACAGGATCAGGGTGCTGCTGGGAAAGCCGCTCCAGGGGAGCCAGCAGACTGGACATGGAGGAGTAGTCTTCTGCAGATAGCTGAGAGGGATCAGATACAACCACTGAGCAGGCAGTTAGCCCCATTCGGAAATGACACACTTTCTATTATACCACACAAACAGTAAATCACTGAGCATCCTTGGATTAGTAAATCAGCAATTAGGCCCATCCCCATACTGAGAGTCTGACACTCAACTGCATTCTCTAAACCATGCTCTGCACCTACACACGCCCTCTGCAGTCAGAAGCTTTGCTTTTTAAAGCTACATACACTTTATCCTGTATGAAATTCTCTTATACTAGTATTTGTATATTAGTATTAATAAACTAGCAAAGCATAAATGTGATGTTATTGTGCCATTTAATAATACATATTTTGATTATTATCTGCCTAAATCTTTTAAAATTGTATTATTAGAACAATTATTGTTGTTAATGTATGGAAAAAATGTTAGACATTTTGTTCACACTATAAAGATTCGGGTCTTTATAGAGTTAATACTACTACTACTACTAATAATAATAATATAAAAATGGACATGTGTGCAGCATGTGTGTGTGTAGTGCATGGTAGCTTTATTGGGCTGAAACACTGATGGAAGTGTCTCTGTTCCTTCAGATGAAAGACTAAAAATGCTTAAGAAATGTGTTCAATGTTACATAGCCTTTATTAACTGGTAGCTGAATTTTAAGGATAACTTCATTAATAACTGGCATATGATGGCGATTATTCATTAATATTTAGTTATTGAGGTTTGATTACTTATTAACAGCTAGTATTTATTGGGGATTATACATTAATAACAGGCATTTAAGGGTGACCATTAATAATTGGTATTTAAGGTTGAGTGTATTACTAACTGCCATTTAATTGTGATAATTCATAATATCGGATATTTGATTATTATATATCGGAGGTTTGATTATTAATTAATAATTTATTTAATAAAGTATTTAAGGGTGATTTTGAGATGTCTCCATTAAAAACTGGCATTTAATGGTGGTTATTCATTAATATCTGGTATTTGAGGTTTGATTATTCATTCACAGCTAGTATTTATTGGGGATTATACATTAACAACAGGCATTTAAGAATGACTTCATTAATAATTGGCATTTAATGGCCAGTATTCATTAATATCTGGTATTTGAGGTTTGATTATTCATTAATAACTTATTTATTAATGTATTTAAGGGTGATTTTGAGGGTGATTTTTGATTTTTGCATTCGTGTACTCATGTAGAAATATCAACACCAAGTATTTGAAGTTCACAAATGCCACAGGCCAACCATAGCTGCCCATAAGCACATAACATCTTTTGACCCAAATATGATTTACACAAGTAAAATGTGACAAAAACATGTACAGTAACAAAAATATTGAAGAGCTAGGTATCCTCAAATGTTTCAACATGGACAATCTAACCACACAAACAGCCAAATACTGAGCATCCTAGGATGAGGTAGCAATTACTGCAGTAGATGTGTTTAGGTGTGTTATACCTGTGCAGCTCCAGAGAGTAATGTGGCAATCAGGCCCATCCCCATACTGAGAGTCTGACTCTCAACTGCATTCTCTGAACCATGCTCTGCACCTACACATGCCCTCCGCAGCATGGACTCTATAAAGGCCACTACCTAGAAACAGAGCATGATGAAAGATGAATGAGAAAACAAGTTTACCATAAATATAGTCACAGAAAATAGCAGTGATTTAAATCAATAGAGGATAAAAATACACTGCAAACTGCAATCTCCAAACTGACAACTTTACCTGGAGATGAACAAAAACTTTCTTTCAGTGAAAGTTATTCTGGAGCATTTCTATTGGTCCATTCATCACAAAATTGTCAACTGCCAGATTTAAATTAAGTCAAAAAGTGAAAACCAGCAAAAATGATACAATAGCAACGATATGCCTTTCCTCCAAGCCTTCAAGAGAATTTATGAGCGTCTTGGTGAGCAAAATCAAAGATAGTGTGTGCTATTCTTAGACAGCTTAAAGTATGACACGTCATGCCCCATATTCTCTAAACAGGAACTCTCAATGGAACCAGGCTGCAAAGATGAAGACAGGCAGATACAGATAAGGAGTCTCCAGCTAGGAGTTTAAAAGACCAACAAACTTAACAGTGAGGAGCAGGGCAAGTAAAGCCGCTGCTACCAAATAAGGTCAAGATTTACTAAAAGTGTTCCCAGAGGATTTGGCCTTCTGATTGAGTCATAGTCCGGCCAGAACTGGAGCAGTTAATTATCTAAGTTATGCTTAAAATGCAGGTTTAGATCATTACGCCTGCGAGCCGATGCACATATCTGATCGTTTTATTTAGATAGTTGCTAATGCTCTGGTTTTCAAACCAAGCCCTGAGCAGAGGAAACAAAAAAAAAAACAGTCACACATACCTGTGTAGGTTTGTGCAGCAGCAAAGTGTGTGGCAGCCCTTCACACATAACTGCTAGGGTCTGCAGGACGGCCAGCCTTTGGCCATGGCCACGCACACACCCCACCAGGTGCTGCTCTAGCTCAAGTAGTGTCATGGATGATGTGTCCACTTCCTCCTCTGTTTCCTGCTGCTCTGCTGCCAAACCAGTCAGATCCTACATAGAGACATAATGGAAGATTTCATCACCTGGTTGAGGGGTTGCACCTGGTGGGAGACTGCAGGCAGACTTCACTGCCTCCCTTACTTTTTCAGAACAGCTTTTGTTTGTTGTCATAAAGCGATTCTAACCCACAATAACAGAGAAAAGGAAGAATGATGTTTCAATTCCACTAGACGGAGCTTTAGGGTTTACAACCCCTACTTGATCTGCTGTTAGCTAGCTGAAGAGCCTGCAGCCGGTTAGCTTTTAACCTTGCGTCCACTCTCTTCCCCAGGTTTGGCTTATCAAGTGTTAGGGTACAAAATTAGCGGGTCATGGGGCACCTATGGCTCATTGATGCGATCCATGGATGCTGCACCTCACAACTTACAGGACTTACAGGACAAGAATCTGCTGCTAACGGCTTGGTACCAGATACTACCGTCAACTTCAAAAGTCTTGTGGAGTGCATGCCAGCAATGCTCAGGTCTGTTGTGGTGGCACAAGGGGGACCTACACAATGTGCTTGTATTTCTAGATGAGACACTAGGTGTAACCACTGTAACTGGCATTTTTGATGTTATAGTAAGTGGTCTGTGCTTCAGGAAGTACAAATAATAATAAAGATCGATCTGGACGGGGGATCTGGACATTACCTGCAATGTAAACAACAAACCTGTGTAAACCTGTACTGTAAAGCGAATGCAGCCATAACGCTGCTAAACAGAGAGAGTTTACGTACCTGCAGAAGCAAGAGGAATAAGTCTCCTGGCAGGTCACTGTCTTTCATCTCAGACAACAGCTGCACAAGACACTCCACTCTCCACTGTTCTCCTGACACCTTCTCATACAGAGCATCGTCCTCATCTCTAAGTCACCCGGGAGAGAAAGTCATTTTAAATCTACTTGAATGAAATGATGTTACACGATAATGGTGCATGCCAGTTACCTGACTAGCTCTCGCTGGATGAGCCTGGCCCCGCCCTCACTGCCAGGTGAGAACTGGAAGCCAGGTGTGACCCCGCCCCCATCTGCCTGCAGAACACAAAGGCCCTTGAGCAGAGAGAGTGCTGAAGAGGGTTCAGCATGAGACAGGTACCACAGCAGAATCTCCTGACAGGGGGCACTGTGGAGCATTATCAACATCAACTGCTATTGAAGGTTCTCGCATTCTAGTCTACATTTTTCATGCATTTGCATTTTTTCTAGGAGATCCACTTATGATATGTGTGGAGTTTTATGTACCAAAAACAGTCAGAATAAAACATAATAAAAACAGGCTGTTTTTTTTGGCGCTGTGTCTTTAAGACTCATGCATGAAAATAACCCCTGTTATAGTTGGTTGCCGTTTATTGTGCCTTGTTCAAAAAGCAGTCCAGGCTGAAACACTCCTTAGAACTTAAACGTGAATGGGCGGGGTTAAACAATTAAGTTTCCATTTATGGACTGTAGTGGAAAGTGGATATTTTAAAAATGTCATAGGCAGGGTTTAGGACGATTCTAAGGGCTTGTAACTGATAAGGGCCTTAATTTATTAATACTTAATACTAATGAAGTGTTTTAGCAGAAGAGTTTTGGGGGCACAAAATCCATGGCAGCATCCCTGGTCATAGGCCCGTTAAAGCACTGGTTTAATGAACAAAAATAAGAATTGCTTATAAAAATTGCTGAGCCATCCCTTTAAACCATATTACTCACCGTAGGTGTGAGACATTTTGTTTTGTAAAACAAAACAGGCTGAAAATGGTGGGAACCACTTTTGCCAGAGCATCCAGCAGCATTCCTGATGGCCTGTTACCCACCACATAGATCTATGGGGAGAGAGAGACAAAGCCCTTAATTAAAAGACAGCCAATGCATTTTCCGCAAATAAGAACATTTCAAAATAATCAAAGAAACTGTAATTTTACAGCAGTGTGGACCTGACCTCGGACTAGATCTAATGCGTTTCATTCAGGCAAAATAAAAGTGCTTATTGGTCATCTCATACCGAATCTCTGCCTTTTTTTTTTTAACTTACTCACACACTTACTGTTTATATATCAAACTACAACTTTAATACTCAATGAATGCATTCTTCAGCATCTTTAATGTGCTTCAGCATGGAGCAGTTCCTTACTTTATACACATCCTCCACACAGCGGGTCAGCTCCCTCTCAGGCACTGTCTCCTGGGATACATCCTCTCCTGCAACACGGGTCACCTCTAAATAGATAAATGGTACAAAAAGAAGCTGAGAGCCAAGAAGAATGTTACATTTAGACTCGGGACAAGGATGAGCCCTTTCCAGTATCGGTTTACCAAACTGAAACCTGATGACACAGCTCCATCTGTCAAGTGACTGCAGGCTTTGCTGGACACTTTAACAGCAGAGAGATCTATACTCAATCAGTCAGTCCACTGAGAGCTGATCAAGCAGAACGGCAGTATCCCCCCCCACCCCCCTCCACACACACATATATACACACACAAACCTGGAACTGCTGCACAATGTTGTAGAGGTGAGAGGAGAGGAGACAGCAAGAAACGCTGGGCAAACTCAGGCTGATCTTGCACTAGTGTCAGTGCCACTGTGCTGGCCACTCGCTGGAACTGTTGCGCAGTTACCTTGTCCTTGAAATGCAGAAGCTCTAGTACCTAAAAACAGTAACTTGGTTAAAACAAACGCACACAATATACACATTAGGAGATTCCAGTCTGGCTGTTCACTACTAAAATGAAGCATCTGAGGCTGGACTGAAGTACCTTTACAAAAAACAACAAAAAAACAAACAAACAAAAACAACAAAAAAAAACAACAAAAAAAAGACAACAAAAAACTTTACATATTTTTTTTTTAGATATTTTTCTTCATACTTCAAACTTAAGATACATTTCAAACATAACATTTTTCTATAAAATAGATTTTCACTTTCCAAATTCCAAGAAACTCCTGGTAGTAAAAAATCATAAATTCCATATCCTTACAATCACCTCATGCTTGTTTCTTACACCTCATGTAAGAGTTTAGAGGTTCAGCCTCTATAATGATTGGTTTCAAGATCTTCAGAGATCCTTAAGTATTGTAAACTGGTCTTAAAATATTGTGTATTGCTGTTAAATTACTTCCTTGGGAGGATATCTGAGAGGTTTTATCTGAGAAATATCTGAGGAATTGCCATTAACAACATTCTTAGTGAAGATCTATGACAACTATGAGTACAAATGGCTTTCACCAGGACTAAACATGTAATTACTGTATCGAAACAGTTATAAAAAAAGGTCAATGTCATTGAAATACTTACAGAATCCATGATATACTCAGAAAAGCATATTACCTATATAATTTGTCATATTAATGCTATATTAAATATCATCATATTGCCCAGACCTACTTCCCATCACACTGCCATAGAAATTCAGCTTTGGACGCTACTCCTTACCTGTGGGCACACTTGGCTGTAATAACTCTCTGCAGAGAGGGACTGTTGTGGGCAGGTTGCCACGATCTTAGCAACAGCATCACATTTCCTCCAGTCAGAGTCTCCACCTAGTGGTCAAAGTGTTTAAAGACAGGCAATGTCAGACGTTAACCAGAGGACCAGTTTGTGGCCTTGGGCATATTAAGCATGATTTCTTGCTGTTCTCAATCCTTACATCTCAGTAGTCTGTCACAAAGATGAAACATTTACCCATGTCTCAAATGTTTTATGATTTTTCATACATCACCATGCATCAGCAAGCCCATGTTTCACCTTGCCCATCCACCACCCCTTTGAGTAATTTCTGGAAGTGTCCTTCAGTCTAACCACATTAACATACATCACCTACATGAGTCCTTACCTCCAGCCCCTTCCAAAATGGCCCTGACCACAGCTTGGACCCCATGCGGCTGTATCAGCCTCTCAGACAGCAGCTGACCACACAGACGCCTCAGCCAGGCAGGAGCTTGAGTGAGGGTCCTGCCTCCTCTTCCACCAACCCCAGCACTTGAACCTGGAGACACCTTGAGGCATATACCAGTGTAAGCTTGCGTGTTATGCCAAAGAAAAATGGAACATTATGATATATGAGGATGACATGACACAATAATAAAACAGAAACAGTAGAGAAAAAATAGAAAAAGTGGAAGAGAAGAAGTACACACCTTTGGCCCACCTTGCAGAACTAGCAGCTCCTTGATGACAATTGGTTGATAAACTCTTCTCAGAAGACAATTCAATTCTTGTTTGCAATTTTTCCGCTCTACAGTGAGGCCCTGTGTTCGTTATCATCACACACACAAAAACACTTGCTCATTAGATCACTTTTTTTTTTGTTATATAGAAATACAACAAATCTCCATTCATGAGAATTCCCCCTATCTCTAGCAATGTCCCCAACACTAGGGGGTGAAGACTATCACGTCTCTTCTGACACATGTAAAGCAAGCCACTGCCTTTTTTTTAACTGCTGCTGATGCAGCATTGCTGGGAAGGCGCAGCTCCCCAGCTCTGATACAACACCTATGCGGAGGAAGTAACATCAATCCATCCCTGACAGAGAGCAAGACCAATTGTACTCTCCTGGGCTCCAGCTGCCGATGGCAAGCAGCATGACCCATTCAAACCAGCGATCCTCAGATCATAGAGGCAGCCCCTTAGTCCACTGAACTAAGCCCCCATTATGCCAATTATGCCAGGTTTTTGTAAGACATTTGCAGGTCCTTTTTCTCACTGTTGCATCAAACAGTACAGGACTGTAAGGTAATCTCAAATAGATGGTGCACAAATTGACCAGTCCCAAACATAGGTGGATTTACATTTGGTAAACATTTGTATAAACCTTGCTGATACCTTGCTGTTTTCGGCACCGTCTCCTTCGGGACGATGGGGTCGATAGCCTAACTGGCACAGTGCTGCCATCAGATCACCTAAGTGGCGAGTAAAGACCAGAGTAGCCAGTGATGACAGCCTGGCCACTTCCATTAGAACAGTGGTGGTGATCAGCAGTCTGCGTTCGCAGGAAGGAGCAACCTCACGACGCACTGCTGCCTCTACCGCAGCTCCAAACGCAGACCGGCGATCCAGGCCCACTCCTACACCCGGGGCCAAATACGGGCAAAGGCCTAGGGTGACGAGGAACTGCAGCACAGTGCTCAGAGTCTTCTGCTGAGCCACACCGAGGACATCTGGAGGTAAGGGAGGGGCTGCTTCCGGGGTGCGGGGGTTTGGAGTGGCACGGCTCGGGTCGTGGTTAAAGGCTTCTAGGAGACTGGTCAGGTGGCGTGACAAGCAGAGCAGCAGCAGGAGGCATTCCTGCACAAAGCTCCAGGTCAGGTCCTCTGTGTCAGTGCAGAACCAGGACACCTCCTTCTTGACCTCCTCCAGTAACTGGCGGGCTTGATCCAGCTCTCCACCAGCCAACAGGCGCTCCCTCAGTTCAGACAGATTATTCTGGAGGGCAGACAGAAGTGCTTCATGCTGCGTCGTATGTGCACCACTCAGATGGGCCTCTGGAAAAACACAGTAATAGTCAGGGATAGACAAAGCACACAAATCCTTCAGTGTTTTAATGCTTTTAAATGTACTCAACCACAACAAGTAACAGAAATGGGTTCTAGCTTCCTGGAGCAGAGGAATTTGTGCTGTCCCATTTGATTTTTGGAGGGTTTCATTGGTATTGGGGTCTTCTGCACTGTTTAACCCATATTCTCCACTTCCTGTTACTCTGCTTTTCAAATCAGGTCTCCCTTCTTAAAACTCACATAAGATTTAAGTGTTTAACCATCAAACTGTGTAAAAACATGACATAACATGACATCATACCGTACTCATGACGTTGCTGTGCTTCCCAAAGTGTGCTAATGCTCCACTAAACACCATAAAACACCCACAGTTAGGTTTAACTACCGAGACAAAACATGTGGCTATTAAACGTGTCCATCTCATACCTCGGACAGGTCTGGTGAGGAGACCCAGGGCGCTTATCAGTGCAGCACTCATTTCCCTCACCTCAACGCTCCACACTGTCCAACGAGTCGCCTGTTTTTGGATGCTGGTGACGTAGGACTGACGGGCAAAGTAAAAGTCCTACTGTTATTATATCCATGTGATTTAAAGCTTTTATAGGGAGGGTAATTGCTATTCATTTTGCCATTGGGAAATAAAACCGTCCTTTTTTTTTTACCACACAGCAAAGCACAGCTGCAAATATAATAGCAGCATATTGTAGTTTGCTGAAGGTGAAACTACAACAGAACTACAATCCCCACAGCGTGGTGCCGACGCCGCTCCCACGAATGTGCGGACTTGACGTCATCAGCGCGACGGACTTTGTAGTCCGTTTTGGGGAAACACTTGTACGTAATATATATATTTATTTATTTATTTATTTATTTATTTATTTATTTATTTATTTTATATATATATATATTGATATATTAATTAATAATTAATAATTAATGTTCAAAATATAAGAACAAAAATATCTATTTATTGGTGTACAAAAATATCTATTTATTGCACTTTTACATCTTAATCCATTAAAAGTGAAAGCATGAATTATCCACATTTATGCATATGTGTTAAGACGTATAAACTAAATATGTATATTTAGGTATAGAAGTAGTATTATTAATTCATTATTATATTATTTTATAATAGTATCTCATTATTGTATCAATGTTCTTCAATTTATTATTATCCCATGTTTTAAACGCAGACAGCAGGGGGCGATCTGATCACATTCAGCATGTTAGAGAAATCACCAGAGACTGTTTCTCTACAGTCAAATTTTGTGTTTATATTATTTCCTGAATCATTATGCTATTCACAACATGGAGAGGTAAGTGTCGGAAATGTAAATTTTATTGAATCAAAAATACAGTATTTGCACAAGTCATAGCAAAGGAAAAGAGGATTTTCTGTCATCACTTTTACAACATTCACACTAACTCATCATTTCTCTGGTAATGCTTTAAATTAAGTCAATTCATAATACATTAAATATATTATATTAAAATGAATAAAATACAATAATACATCCAATGCAATACACATCAAAAACAAATAATTTAAATAAATAGTCAATAAATTATTAAATAAATAAACAGTAGTGTGTGTCAGACTGAAGAATCAGGCCAACATCATATATGGAAGACTTGCTACGTTTCTCTCACCTACAAAATGAATGTAGAACCTATTTGTTTTTTTTCAGCTTATAAAACCTAAGCTGAAAAAAAAGCATATCAAACAGTGTTATTTAGAAAACAAAATAACATCATTTGTATTTTAAAACAAACACAACCAGTATATGAGACATGTCTCTACAGTTTTTGTCTTAGGAAATGTTAACCTCCACAAGAGGTCACTGTTTGGGCACCACACATGTGCACGCTACAGGTAATGTTTTATACTCG
The DNA here is from genome assembly GCF_030463535.1 of Salminus brasiliensis. Taxonomy (NCBI): domain Eukaryota; kingdom Metazoa; phylum Chordata; class Actinopteri; order Characiformes; family Bryconidae; genus Salminus; species Salminus brasiliensis. Next base: position 9,624,538 of record NC_132890.1, read on the forward strand.
ATCTGTAAGGAATATTTTTTTTCTCCCTGGTTATTAAGTTCACACGGGACCTTCTTCAGAAACATCATCGTTTTGTTCACCTCAACAGAGTTGTAGTCCATGTTTTCTATGCCATTAATGATGCATCCAGAGCACAGGCACTTTGCCACTTGGTAGGAATCAGGGAACGTGTCAGGGTGGGGGTGAGATCTGCAAAACAGAGGGAAGACATCCTTAAGGCTGTGAACATACAGACAGACACTGCTCAGACACTGCTAACCCTGCACAGTTTCAGCTTTTCCCTGCCATAATAGGCCTTTTTACAAGGTGGATCAGGTGTGTTGAGATGGGCAATAGTCCATTTGCTCATCAAATACTGATATCCTGACTCCAATGTTTTTTTATTACCATATACCAATATAACCTATAAGTTAAGTCATATAGTGTATGTTTTAAAGCAGTGGTCCCTGCCTTGCACATTTGTTTTAGATCACCTTCAAGTCAGGAATGGCTTAAATAGCTGTTAATTAGCTGATACATACTGTATGTCATTTAGGCAGCCAATCAGCAACACGTATAGTAACTGGTGCTATTAAGACTGAAAGCCAGTGCAGTGGAAGCTGGCATTGCAACGAAGTGAAGACTTGTGATTGGCCAATTATAATTAATATTCTTCTTGATTATATTAGTGTATGTATTATATTACGATTATTTTTAATTAAATATTTAAAATATTAATTAAAAAAACATAATAAAAAAAAAAAAAAATTATTGTCATTTAAAACGCCAAATTATACATATATAATATAATATAATATAATATAATATAATTAGAAAATGATAATTAGTTGTATTATTTAATTTATTGTTCATTTATAGAGGAAAGCTTTACACCAGTTGAAAATATCCCACCGTAAAGCTTAAGGAGGAGAAATTGATCAGTGTCTGCAGACCACACGAAAAAGCTGTGTGACTTCAAACTACTCACATCAGGACCCAGGGCGACAGAGAGCGGTTCCTGGGCTCAGCTGAGAAGTGCATGCGGCTGAACTCGGAGCAGGACTGCGCTCCAGCAGCGCCCCCCGTTACACGCTCAGCTGCCTTCCCGCCAGAGCGCGCCAGCAGCTTCTTTGCACGTCTGACCAGTTTATCCTCAGGAAGGCAGGAGATCAGACTGCTGTCATACATCGCAGCGATGCCCGCGAAGAGAAGGGACACAACTCCGTAGAACAGAGGAGACTGGAAAGCAAAGAGACAGCAGAGACGGTTAGTCCGGACCGTTAACACGAGCGTACGGTTTCAGTACACGCGCCTGAAACGAAATCCAGTCGAGGGTCCTCTGAGGTTCTGCTGCAGCAGGTGAAGCCCACTACAGCCTACTTACCCACATGGCCGGCTGGAGCTGTCACTGTTAGTTATTTGCTGAATCCAAGCGCTGAGTGCTTCACACCTGAGCAGCCAGCCAGCCAAACCGGCATTATATAGCTAGCCTAGCTCACCTGGGAAAATCCGCTGTAGAAGGAAATAGATCAGTCCTTCCTTTTTCCTCCTCTGAGCATCATAAAGCTAAGAAAGCATCTGCCGTGTTTATGAGAAGGTTGGCTTTACCTGAACACACAACGGAACATAGCAATGAATCAAAGTAGAAAATGTGGGATTTTTGGGATTTTTGGGAGCTGGGTGGGGAGGAGACTGGAGGTCCTGTAACCTGCGAGATGACTACTACAGATAAACACACACACAGACACACACACACACACACACATACGTCATTGTCAATGCTAAACCTCATTGCTCTTGTATTTGCTTTGCTTCCATCATTTTCAGATCCTCAGATCCTCAACATCCCCAATGGATTCAGCGTGGGAATCTGAATGAGCCTAGGGACAAACAGGTGGAACAGCTAGGATGCACCCCAGGTGGGGATGGGGTGGGGTTATGGTTATGGGTGTTATTAGAATAGGAATAGAAATGGGAATGGGGACTTGGGGTGGGGAGGGGATGGGGTGAGTCCTAGGAAAGCATGACAGTGGTAAATAATATTTTCCTCAAAGTTTAGTATGAGGGCAGCAGAAGGTTGCTGGTTCAATCCACCAGGTGTTTCTTCTTCTGCTTCAATATTTAGGGCTGCGGTGTCCTTAAGCAAGTCGCCTAACCCCCAACTGCTCCCCCTATCCCAAGGTGCTGAGGTGATTAGTGTGGGCCATAGGCCATACTTTTATTTAGGGCAGTTTTATTTAGCTCTGCCTCAGCCCTCGCTTACCTTTGTCATATCACACTTCGGACATGTCCAATCCACACTGTGCTTCCAGCACGTTCCCCCCACATTACACAACCTCAGACTTTCATGATTGCCTTTTTTACAAAAGCTTCCAAAGGCTCTACATACTTTTTCTCTATGTACACACAAACACTTCTGTGATTTCCCTCAAGGAAATGCTGAAGAAAAGCCTCTTTATGTCAGTTGGTCAGTTTTGTCCATTAAAAGGCAGAAATCCTCTCATACATATGTATTATATTAGATCAGATTATTGACAACCAGTACACACACTGAAGCAAATACAGTTGGCTATGGAAAAAATAGCTGTTCTTGGAAAGTGTTGAATATTTGTTTTTGTTGTTTTTTGTTCTACATGTTAAAATTTCCCTTTTTTATTAGAAAGACATTTGGTACTTTTGTGGTTTGGGACTTCTTCCAAATAAAAACAAACAAACAAACAAAATAGCAGCATAATGCTGGAATATAAACCTTTACATGTTTTCAGTGCATCAAGAATAGACCCTGACTCACCTATTAAGCTAAATGTGAGAAGCTAGGACAAAAAAAAGCACTATATATACCTGAAGCACTATATAATCACTGTTACACAAAAAACTTGTATCTCCATTTTTGATAATTTTCTCTTTTTGGTGACAGTTGGTTTTTATTTATTTTTTTTTATTACATATTGTCAAAATTGGACAAATAGAAATGCTCCAAAATGCCTTGGAAGTAAATCTTTTTACATTGACTTCCAGGTTTTTCCTGCTGTAAATTTTCTTATTTGGAGATATAAGGTTTTTGCGTGACAGCGACAATTTACATGTATAGCAGTACCATCCCATTAGGTGTTTTTGCCATATGTTGTATAGTGTTTGTACATCATTGTGTTTGATGCTAGGCTGAATATGTGGTTTCAATCAAGTCCTCTAACTTCTTTCAGTTAAAAAACAAAGCCAAGCACAATAACAGATCAGATCAGCAGAAGCAGTATCTTCATGAATCCAAATCGCAGAAGTGAACGTCTACCCTACTCCTCACGTTACACAAACAAATTCCACAGATCCACCCACGGATGGTCAGTATTCAAGGCCTGATCATCTCTATGATCATCTTACTATGAAACACAATAGCACATCATCCACCATTTCATCATCACCTTCTACGTAAAACCAGAAAACCCTGCTATTGATAATAGATTCCTTGTATCTGACAGCATTGATGATCTTCTTTTTCCAGCCTCACACACTCACATTGTTGCTATATGCTGAACAGCAACAAACAATTGAACACAATTGTTAAAACCCAACATTAAAACCACCTGCTAAACATATTGTGTAGGTCCCCGTACGTCCCTGTGCCACCAAAACAGCTCTGGCCCATCAAGGCATATCTACCTCGGCAAGACTTCTGAAGTCATCCTCTGGTATCTGGCACCTAGATGTTAGCAGCAGATCCTGTAATCCTGTGTTCAGTCCTGTAGGTTGTGAGGTGGGGCCTCCGTGGGCATCAGTAAGCCATGATTGCCCACAGATCTGTCACCTACCAAATCACTTCTGGTAGGCGCTAACCACTGCACACCAGAAAACCCCCCATAAGACCTACCTGATGTTTTGGACATGCTCTGACCAGTCGTTTAGGCACCACAGTTTGGCCCAATTTTTCAAAGTGGCCCATTTTCCCCTGCCTCATTTTACACATTACCTTCAAGATAACCAGATAATTCATTACACTTATTTCACCTGTCAGTGGTTTTAATGTTATGGCTGATATGGTATAAATATAATAAGTTATATTTATACCATAGTAATTATTAATTATCTGGTTTCAATTATCTGGTTTCCCATCTAGAGAAGGAATCTACACAGCCTTCAGAGGTCTTGTGGAGTCCATGCTTCCATAGGCCAGAGCTGTTTTGGTGGCAATCAACATACAGTCAGTGTTGTGTACAATTTAGTCATGATAAGCAGTCTAGAGCACAAAACTTAGCCAGAGAGGAAAAGTTGATTTGAGCCATCTTTATTAAAGCCTTTGCTTTTACCAGCACACCCTTGCACTTCCTCTTATTTCACAAAGGAAAAAGACTATAAATCTAATCTCTATCTCTATCAAAATAGTTCATCTAGAAGCTTTCTCAGTCACAAAACCTGTCCTCACAAAGAAGCCTGCATACCCCACTGACAGCCTCTCTCTGAGATGAAGCTACAAAATAAAAATGTTGTATATAATGGGAGAGTGTGGGAACGGGAAATGTAAATGTTCACTTATTGCTAGCTAAAACACAGGCTATATTTGCTACAGTAACTTGCATTACTCATATAGACTAAACTACCATGGAAATCAACAAGGTCACTCCCTGCAACATTCCGGCATTCAGAGCACAGTGGCAGTTCCAGGTCAGTGGAAAGACTACACCCATTCTGCTCTTTATCAGGTTTGACCATAATATGAATAAAATAGCACAACCGTTGGAGAACACTGTATTACTGCATTAGTGATGGATTGTGTGAAGGACAGCTGTGAGCCCTGAAAAGACTGGAATGGAGGTCATTTGTAGTAGCACAGATCTGTCTGAACAACTGTTAGCAACACCAGCTTAGTATAATGTCTCAAATTTTGCAATTTTACAAAGAACTAAACCTGGTTAAACTAGGGCTGCAACAACCACTAAATTCAATCAGTTCAATTCTTATACTTATATGTAACCTGTAAGGCCTAGAAAGCCTTCATGGACTTCTTATTTAGTCCATCTTATTACTTTTATTAATAAGTCGTACGTCTTTATATTAACAGATTCAGCAGAAACCTTTAAACATGGTAGTCATGTAGTGTGGGAGGGTGTCTGAAGCCAAATTTCTGCTTTTTGGGAAAGATTTTTCTCACATTTTCTCCCCAGTTCAGTCATTTCCAATTCCCATCCACTAGCTAGGACTCCCCCTGTCATGATGCTACCCACACTGGAAGACTGAAGGCCTGCATGTGCTTCTTCTGAGTCACTGGACCGATCACGCTGTGAGGAGAGAACTAACTATCAGGACTGTTCAATCCTCTAACAGACGCCCACCCGGACTAGCTTTTTAATTGGGGAGGAGGGAAGGACATCCTACTCACCCAAAGAGAGCGAGACCAGTTATGAATGTGTATATGCATAATCCTCAGGTTGGCTACCAATCAGTTTTGAGCAGGAACCCTTGTGCTGCCACAACAGATCTGACCATTTGAGGGAAGGACTCCATAAGACCTCTGAAGGCGTCCTGTGGGATCTGGCACCATGACATTAGCAGCAGATACGTCCTGCTAAGTCCTGTAAGCTTTGAGGTGAAGCCTCCATGAGCTTTAATGAGTAGGTGATCATGTCCCTTTTTGGACCACTTTTGATAGGTTCTGACCTCTGCATACCAGAAAACCAGAAAATGTGTTGGAGATGTTCTCACTAAGCCGTCTAGCCGTCACAATGGCCCTTGTCAAAGTGTCCCATTTCTAAGGATTTTAACACATCACCTTCAGGAACTGACTGTTCACTTGCTGCATTATATACCCAACCCTTGACAGATGCCACTGTAAATGATTATAATCAATGTTCATACTTCACCTGGCAGTGGTGCTAATGTTATGGCTGATCAGTGTATATACACTGTCTAAAAGGATGGAAATACAGATGGATCTGTGGATGCTGATCTCAGTGGTTGTAAAGCCCTTTAAAGTTCAACACAATGGCTGAAATGGACAGACTCCTGAATTCCAGGTGGTTTGTGAATCCCCACCAACAGGCCATGAAAACAAAATACAATGAAACATGTTGTATAAGTTTATGATGTTCCAGGACACCTGCGTGAACACAATAGGTGGTTTTACAACCATGGGACAGCACAAATTCTCCCAGTATGCTTCAGTTGTTTTTTGTTTCAGAACAAAAACACAGAAGAACATGATATATAATCTATACTCTTGAGAAAAGGATAAAATGAAGTTTTTCTGTTAAATGAACTTACTATCTTGAGCAGTCACTTGACCCTCCATACTCCAACAACAGCCTAGAGCTGATCACACCAACTCTATAAATCTTATCAAAGATCTTACTCAGCCATCACATCAAATCTACACCCTGTAGAGTTAAATACTACTAGCCTCTGGTTCAATATTATACTAGATGTATATTATTATAGTAGTTAGGGTCTAGATTATACTGTTTGGCTCTAATACAACAGAGAGATCTCAAAACATCTCACCATTAATACATTTATACACCATTCCCCTTTTATCAAATGTATATTTTCTTAACCTCACATTAGCATTGTTTGTCTTTTTGGCTACATTCACACATCAGGCAAAGTGGCCCAAATCTGATTTTCTCACCAAATCATAGTTTTTTAGGCTGTTTACACACTTTTTTTATGTGGCCCCTAAACTGACACGCATGCCCAAAACAGCATTGTATTGGATTTATGTAAAAGTCGTGAGAATTCCGATCTCATTGCAGTGTATCACATATATATTTATATATCAGATTTTAATACCACATATGAAAGCGGTCCAAATCAGAACTAATTTCCATTCACACTTTCACACATATAACACATCTGTGTCACATATGACGAACAAGATCAGATTTCTGCCTCTTTTTTTTTTTTTACCTGCTGTGTGAATGTAGCCTTTGAGATTACATCAGCTTCCATGCCCACGCCCCCCCCAACCCCCCCCCTTCCTAGAATTGCCAAGGATTACTCTGGTCCCCTACAAAAGGATACACAGCATCACCACCATTGCTATTGGTGTCTAGGTAAGTACACACACACACCATTCACATTTCTGTGTCTAGCCGTTACACATGTAATGTGCTGTCTACTTAGAGTCTTTGGTTGGAGTGATAATAAACAGGTCTCTATAGTGCCCTGTAATATAATATAGTACAGTATACCGCCATCATCACACCACAAAAATAAGAATTCCAGTGGCAAACACTCTTTATTAAATAATGTGATAATGCTAATTTCTAGTGGTGCGTTATGGGGTTTCTAATAGCATGTTATCACTAAGTTAACACTGGTGCACAGTAACAATCTATTAAACACCTAAAGATTGAGCATACATTATTTATATGAAGCTGGTAACAGGCATTAACACATAACCTTGCATTGAAGGCTATGCAGTATATGAATATGTGTTAATGGCTGCACATCATTGTATTTTTGTTGTTATAACAGTATAAGTTTTTGTAAAAGACACATTATTATGGGCTGGATCATGTGCAGCGAGGGAATGTAGCATTTAAAGCCCAAACTACTGCTCTCCCCTGTGCTATTTGGATTCCTAGTCTTGTTTGTATTTAGCATTTGCTTAGACGTTGGCCTTAAATTAGCCATGGCTTATCTTAACCCAGACGCTGTGTTATCTGTCATTAGCCATAGCTGTTAGCTATAGCTTCTAGCCTACAGCCGGAGGGCCTAGTTTGGCCTTTTAGCTTCAGCTTATCTATTTTAGTTCTTTGTTCTCTTTTTGTTTATGTTTACCTTTGTAGTTATTGTGTTGGAAGGGTTAAACCATGCACTGTATTATCAGATAATCTCTGATAGATTCAGCATTTGTAGTGAAATGTAAACATTTTAGCAAAACATTAGCAGCTTTACAGTCAGCAAGCCAACTATGGAAGATCTGAATGCAGGATCTAATAGAGTTCATTTCTGCAGTGATGTCTACTGTTTGCCTGTGTGGGGGGAAATGAAAAAGTGAACCAAGATAAGAAAAAACAACAACAAAATATGTATTATTTTACCATCACACATGCACATGACCACACATGCCGTGCGAGACACCAGGTTTACATGCACACACAGTAGCCTATATATCCCTGGGTTTTCCCTTTCAGTGACAATCCACGTTCTAAACAAAGGAGACATTTTTTTAAGTATAAATGGAAAAAATAAAAAAAGGGGAACCTATAGAGACTAATGTTTTTACATTTGTAAACAAACAATTCAGTATACTAAGTTGACTACATCATCTGTTCTGGCCTTGGTGGTTTATAGTTAACCAAATGTCGGAGAGATGATGTGGGCCTACACTGGAAGTTTTATAAAAGGACCACCAAGGTGTGCACAGTCTGAATAACAGTGGGGTGTTCTACGAGTGTAGGACAAAATCTCATGTGTAAAACAATTAACGGCTATATAGCAATAGTAATAATACCAGTGGCCAACCATGACCCTGACCTAGACCAAAATGGTCAAAATGGTCAAAAAAGGTCAAAATGTATATTATGGCTGCACAATACATAAATATATCTGTAAGAATTTTTTTATTCATCACAATTATTGAGTTTATGTGAGAGAGATGCATAGCAGTGTAGCAAAGATTAAAAATATATATACTACTTAAATGATGATAAAAGGATGCAGATTTCTTTTTGACAATATCCAGAGGCCACCCAGATGCTAACTACAATAAGTACAGTACAGGCTAATACTGCAACTCCCTCCTAACCTTTTGAATCCTAAGTTTATTAATCTTAATGCAGAAATAACTGTGAATTATTTGGTAATAGTTGACACATTTTGTGAGTCCCACAGGGTTCTATTTCAGGGTCTTCGAAATTGATGTTGAGGATGACAATAATGCAGTTATGGGGTGAAGAACTAAAGTGTTGGCCTATGTACAGGATTTAAGGAATTAACTTCCCACCTATGTATGCCATCATGTATGCAATTGTTTCTGATCCAGAATGACATGAACGCCTACTGAAGAACCATCTATTTCAAGGAAAACGTAATTGAATGGAGTTGAATTGCACTTAAATGTCTTATTTCTGCAGACATTGGTATTGTATTTAGGAATCAGACACAGTAAAATGCATGTATCTAGCTGTTGGGCATTGTTGTGCATCTTTGTATCTAAGCTCAAAGGTTTCTCTGGACTCTCTAGTCTATTCACACTAGTTGAGATTGTCTGAGCGGACAACTAGGCACTTTTGTAAGTTGCTTTGAATGTCTGAAGTGCACCTGCTAATAATCAATGTTGTGAAATGTAAATGTTAAGATTATAAGAGCAAATATACAAGGTTATATTTATATGTAAGGTTGTACATACAAAAGTGTTCCCTTTTCACCCTATGGGAGCACAGACTGAGGTCTAGACTGATTCATTCTTGGTGAGAATAGGAGATGTCCAGGCATTCTCCTGTCTCTACCAGTGGAAGATTGGGGTACAGGCATCCTGTTATGGCCTATGATTAAGGAACTGAAAATACAAAAGTGCAAAAGAAGCAAGCAAAAGTTGCCTAACCACATTGTGTACGCATGCACGTCTGTATGGAGAACCCAAAATGTACGGGCTGAACTTTGATGTATTTTTTAGTGCATGACCTTTTATGCTCAAATGATTGCTCACTAGCAGTTCTCACATCTGCCTGGAGATAGTGTTACCATCTTGCTAAGAGGGGATGTTTTGGGTCTCTTTGGCTTTAGGAAGGCGCCTCTTATCATTGTCTGCCTCCTGCTTCAAATGTAGGACAATGTAGGACAACAGTTCCAATGGTAGACATTTGTATAAAATGACATGAAAGTAATCTCACTAAATAGAGTTGTTTCATTGTTGCGCAGGGTAAGCATTATGCCCTAATGTAATCCATATGCTCCCGGAGGACCCATCGATGAGGTGTTTGCAAACTGCCCAAGTTCAATTGAGGTTTTCTAGTGCAAAATTCCTGATAACCACAAAAAGACATAGGCCTGGGTATGAAGGACCGCCACTGGCTGCATAGAATTGTCAATGGCATTTTAACAATGGTGAGTTTGGGACCAAAATAGTTACTGGACGAGGCTAACAATGAGACTGCAAAGTTGGGTGAGTCCAGTGGCCACCATGGTAGCGATGCTGGTCTAAGTGGCGCTAACACCGTAGCAGTGATGCTAATGCTGTGGTTGCAATTCTAACTCCATGGTGCTGGGTGAGGCTGACATGCGGCTCAGTAGCGATGCTAATGCCGCAGTAGCGATCCTAATGCTGTGGTACTGATACTGGGCAAGGCTGCCGACTGGTGCGCTAATGTCACAGTGCCACGGCATTTCCTCTGGATACTCCAGTTTTCCTTCCACTTCCCAAAAACACATGATGGATAAATTAGATATGCCACATTGCTCCTAGATATAAGTGTGAGTAAATGGGTGTGTGTAGTATCCTGTGTGGATCCTCTGCAGGGGGTATTCCTGCCTTGCGCCCAATGATTCCGGGTAGGTTTTGGAGCCATTGTGAACCTAACCAGGAAGAAACAGATAAGAAGATGGATAGTTGGCTGGATGGATTGGACAATAGATCAGCTACAGTATACAGTTAGGGTTCCTGTATCAGCTCCTGGAGAAAAGTGAGTGCCCAACAATGACTGCCCAACTGAAAGGGTCTCTGTCCTAAGGTCATACAATTCCAAAACGATGTTGACCTCTACCAGACAGGAGAGTGTCCGGGCCCTTTGCTCATGAACGTTACAGTAACATCTCTTCATCATTGCATCAGGTACATCCCTGCTTCAAGAAGCATCCACCTCCTGTCTGTGTGAATCGAGAGATGTAGAAGCTTTTCTCATTTGCAGAAAGGACTATGCTGCAAATCATCTACAGTTAAAAGATGTCATGCAAGCAACAAATCACAAATATGCAACTAAAAGAAATTTCAGGCCCCAGTGCTTTGGTTTAGAGCACACATCCATTGCTTAGGACAGGGGAAGTTCTCTATTCAAAAGAAGAGAAGCAAACAAAGCATTGTATTTTATGATTTAAGTCAATAAATGTTTTGCATGGGAAAGACCAGAGGTGTGAAACCACCTACGACTCTATAAAGCTTTCCTGCTCCTATACTGGACAAATGAAGTTTGTTTCACACCTCTGATACATTCAGATGTGGAGGATTGACACTTTCTTTTAGAGAGTTTCAGTGACACTCTCAGCCTAGAGATCTAAATGTCAGACACTTGGAACAACATTAATTCATTAAAATATTTCTTATGACGACACCATTTCTCACTCTTCTTATAACCTAGTGATAACGATGTTGATAAAGATGACGACTAAAATGCCAGTGAACTCTATAACCAATGCATAATTGTGCATGAGATCAGAAAGCCACTGGATGTGGAATATTTAATAGGAGTCAATGAAGCCATTCTGAAGCTGTTTTCACACTGAAAGCTTTGTGCACTGTGTTTGCCGGTCGAGTGGGAAACACTCTCAGTAGCAAGGGAGGGTCTCAAAAATCTGTACTGGCTAGTTGGAGACAGCAAGTTAGCTTGCACGTTTATTCCAGAGGCTACCTCTCTGTAGTAGTCTTCGGGTGGAAGACCCGCTTGGGCTGACCTTTTATGATAAGTCACGATAGGTTTTCAGGCTGGTTTCTTCCATGTTGAAGGAAGCTCTCGTCTATTGGTCGCGCCGAGACTCAGCCGGTTCGCAAAAGTTGAAAACATTTGAACTTGTGACCCGGAGTTTCAGCTGCGCCTCTATTTAAAAATACTAATGTGTCTAAAAGCGGTGAATTCACAGCGGTGCATTTTCCATGTTCAGTGCGAAAATAGCTTCAGGCTCTCAGGGTCAAGTTCTAGTCATGTTGCAATCGACACTAGTCCTGTTCTCCATAAAGATAAAGGTAAGATTTCGAAGTCAGCTTGATGACGCAGGTTGAAGTGTATTCCAGAAGGCCTTGATTCCTTTCTTTTGCCCAGGGGGTAAAATCTGCATCTGCATCACTTGAAAAATACCATTCAAATGTTGTTATCGAGACCAGTTTCATATTCTGCTTAGAAATGGCAGTTAGTTTCACTTCACCCACAACGGATGACCTTCACTGACATCAAGATTTTACTATATAGCTAGCCCAGTCTATTTAATGCACAACATAAGATTTAGTGTCAACAATTTAGTGTTACAGGATAACACTGAACTCCCACATAAAACCTCATACTTTGTAGTAAAGGGGATTCAGGAGTTTCCTCAGGGAAGTCTTCATCAAAGGTTACAAAAATGACATAAGTCGACCCAAGTTGCTTTGTTAGCAAAAAACAAAAACAAACAAACAATAAAAGCTTTTTATTCCAAAGATCTGAAAAACCAGGATGGACCGCCTACATAGGGTATTCCACACACACACACCTACACTCCACAAATACAAAGCTGTGTTCTGTCTCACTAGACAGACACTGGATCTCATGCAAATTCATCCATAAACACACAACCCAACACATGTTCAGACAAACAAACCTACTAGGTGAGAGGAAAGAAAAAAAATACACGTAGTGGAAGATAAATCCTCTGTATGGCAAAGTACACATCCACCCACCCACCCACACACACACACACACACACACACACACACACTCACACAAAATGTCTTTCTTACTGTATACTCTTACAAATAAAAGGGTGCCATAGACGATTCACTTTTGTGAAAAAAGACTGAGGTTCTTCACATGTTTCTCACATGTCTTTTACAAAAACATGCTCTTAATGGAACTGTTTTTTTTTAATGGGATTGCTCAAAGTAACAATACTATGTGCAATACCCCCCCCCCACACACATACATACATGTGCAATTAAGAGTAATTTGCAATAACCTGTAAATAATATTGTTATTGCTTTTTAAATTCGTGTAAATTATTTATCTACATTTTTTGTAACTGAGTGTCTTGCTATCCCTTTCTGCTGTGACTCTGAGAATTTCCTCACTTTGGGACTAATAAAGGATTATCTTATCTTATCTTATCTTAAAGAACCCTTAGTAGCCCCCTATTTTTAGGACTACACAAACACAAAAGACACCAGGCCTGCAAATACTTAGCAGCATGGGTTTCTTCAGCTTCAGCCATCTAACTTCTCTCCTGCATTCTCTTCGCTGGCATCCTGTAGCTGCTGCCCACATCAGATTCAAAACCCTGACCTACAAAGCCAAGAACGGACCAGCCCCTCCATACTTGATGGCGACGGTCAAAAGCCAATCTGTACCAAGAGCCCTTCCAGCTTTGAGTACAACTCGGCTCGACCCGGCATCCTTTAAGAGAAAAAAAACAAGAGTCCAGGCTTTGTTTTCTGTCCTGGCACTGAAGTGGTGGAATGAACTTCCCCTGGGTGTCCGAACGGCAGAGTCACTTGCGGCCTTTAAACTCTGAATGAAGACCCACCTCTTCCAGGAGTACTTGAGCGAAGTTTAGTGTCGAGTATTATGATCCTAGTCTATACAAACTAGCTAAGGGTATTTTTGGAGTAAACAAGAGTGAAGCTCTTTTATAAGCCGCTCTGGATGAAAGTGTCCACTAAACTCCGTAAATGTAAATATATTAATGAAAATGTTATGCCGTGTCTCACATGTTTCACAGGGAGGTGAATGTAGTATTAGGATTCTTGCACAAGGATGTGCTTGCCCAGGGAACTAAACCCCACGTCTGCTACGAGAAGGACATTGTTGATACCTGCTTAGCTACACCAGCCACTCCCTCCTTCAATTCTTTGTTTTTGGGGGGTGTTTTACATTTGCTGTGATGTCCTGCTGATGTCATGCTGATGTCATGGTGCCGAGGATGGGACCCTAAAGTGCCTGTGGTTCCTCCTACCAGTCCAGTTCAAGCCTGTAACAGCCTTGCTTGTATGCAGTAAACATGATTGAAATGCAAAAGGTTGTGAAATTTCTCAACATCTCAACATCCTGTGAACTTTAGTTCTTGCTTTTCTAGGCCTGAGAAATCCAGAGTTCTAGTCTTGTTTGGCCTGTCAACTTTGGAGGTCAAACTCTTTGGAGATTGAGAAGTTTTCTCCACATCTGCTGTTAAGTAGTGACCCTGACTAGAAGACAATGGGACAGCTATCTGGGTTAAAGTGCTAGAAAGTGCTAGCGTAGCCCCCATCAATGTTGAAAGCCCTATTACACTCTCTATATAAGGGGTTAAAGCTCTACCCTATATTGACCCTATTAACATTTATAATTCTACCACTCTCCAATGCTCCTGTACTAAACTTGTCTAGTACAATTCAATGACAGAATACTATATTATTACCAATAGGCTCTTACTTAAAAAGCAACAATTATTTAATTAACATCTGGGAAGCGCCAATGCAACAATAATCATGACGTGCTTGTTGCCTTCCGGTATTGCTTCGTTTAGGGTTCTTTCCTGGCCTTAAGCACACCTCAGTCAATCATACGCTTGTGTGTACTTGTATTATGACATTCCCTCCGAAAGAATGCTGCAAGATGACTGCTGTGAAGTCGGAGATGATGTTAACAGTGCCACAATTACTGATACAACCAAACTCTGACTGGGTATCATTGTTTGGATGTGACCTTTCTATAAACCAGAAGGCGTTCAGAGTTCAGGTGATAGCTCATGGGTACTGGTGAGATTTAATATAGCAGCTTTTAAGGTCAACAAAACAAAGCTTTGTCTAGCACTGAGCACACGTACCTACATACCTGAGAAGATGGCACACTTAAGGTTTTCCTTGGGGGCTCTAAATTAACACACTGGATTCTGTAGAGGAACCGTCAGAAGGAATGCTTTGTACAACTCTGTAATAATCTTAACCTTCCTGGTTTAGGAGTCAGGTGAGCCAGTGCACTGTATTTCTGGTCAGTAAGGTAACAGTGACAGAATGTGAGAAGGAATAGAAATAAGGTAATGCTAGTAAATGTGCTCAGCTTATCTGATTTGATATGGCCTGCCAAAAAAAAGAAGAAGAAAAAAACCCAGTCTACTGCTACTTCGGGGAAGGCCTTTGTAAAAGACGGATGGAGCGAAGACATTTTAGGCATTTTCCTTATATAAACAAATGTTTGTCCTTGTAACGAAAGAAACATGACCTTATGCAGGCTGCATAGACTGCTGCTCTATATATCTTTTGCTTTTATTCAGGACGTAAACCACGTAGGCCCTCAAACCAACTCCCAGCACATTAACTTTTGACAAAAGCAGAACAATAGTCTGAGCAAGTGACAATAACAATAGCCTCTATGAGGTAAGAGGAGAACCTCCTACAAAAGGAGCAACACAAAACACTGCTTTCAGTTTGTAAAGGTGCCAGAACCAAAGGGCACGACAGCTGTACAAGCAGTCAGCAATTGAGAGAAATTCCTCCTGGATGATGCAATAAAAACAGCCTAGGCAGAGGACAGGTGCTAAAAATAGACAAAAATTTTTATGAAAAAAACATGTTGTATTTAGAAATGTAAAGTGGCTCTCTTGGAAATGCAATGTCCTGTTTTCTTTCATTTTAGTGACTGGCTGTGGGAGCAAATGATTAAACTCAGGAATAAACATGCTATGAAGGAAGTAACACTGTAAACACAATATTTGCATTAACACCTGGCAGAGCCACTTACATCATCCTCCAAAATCTATGTTTTCCACAAGTAGTGTTTCATGAAGCGTGTAATATTTTACCTAAGATAATAGGAAATATTTTAAAGATATAAGGTGACAAAAATAGAGCAAACAAATATAAAGAAATTAGTAAACATATGAAATCAAAGCAAAACTAGCGTAAAAAATAGCGTTATTTGACCCTTTGTATGTTATGGTCAAATTTAATTTTAGCAACACACCAGATTGTGTAATGCGACATGTCGACAATACTCCGCTTACCAATGGTTAAAAAAGTCTTGTTGTTGTAATCACCCCCCTCTTTCTGCTGGAATACTAACAAATAAGTTCTAACAAATCCTTCACAATGTCCCCCAAACCTGTGCTGGACACCAACCCTCTAGATGTATAAACAGGAAGTCTGTGATTTGTGAAATCCATAAAAGCCTATTTACAACCCTGTTATTTCACCTCAGAATGAAACAGGCTGTTTTTGCTTTTGATGGAGTGCACGTGCAAAAATGATGAGCTGTGCTTTGATTGGTTGGTGTTCAACATGGTGACAGCTCACAAGAGCTGTGTAGCATAGTATAGTAGAGAAGACCTCTGTATTTAGCACCAAAACAAATACATGGTTTTTTTTTTGTATCTGATTTTGTGTATCTGATTTTTGCCCATTTCCACCCTACTTTGGTCTGCTACTTTAAACCAACCTGTACGCCCGAAATATTAAGAGTATTTTGGCCGAATCAGTAGAGTTGTAGGGCCCCAGTGTCAAATCTTTTCATGCGGCCCAAATCCCAGGCTGACTGTAGCAACCTGTACTTCCATAACTAGCAGTCTGAAGGTGACGTGCTGCTCTCCATTGTTTTAACTGGACCACTATATTCTCCTGAAGTGCCAAAAGTGAGAGTGGGCTGGGTGTAGTTACATTATGGGGGTGTATCTAAAATGAGACAAGACCTCCCGTTTTCCAGCTTTGGTGGCTGAATTTTCTTTTAAAGGTTTGAGGTTCATGCTATGTCGATGTACTGAACTCTTCTCATACAACTACTATTTCATTCTAGGGCACCATAGTGCAGTTTAACATCTTATAGAAAGACTGAACTGTTATTAACTGGGTATAAATAAACATTAAATATACTATTTCCACTTTAAATCTTAATATTTTAATGTGTCCCAACAGACAACAGACATTTGCCCGCCAAAGAATAGCCCCACCAGTTTGTACTGAAGTCCCTGTAGTTTCTGCATAATACATCTTAGTGTGTAATAAGGTCTTCTGCATTAAGAGGTTAAATAGCTTTACTAGTAAAGAACGTATTTTGCTGCCTTTTTTACTTCAGATTTTTCCTTTTGACTTAATGATGAACATAAAATATTTGACAGACACACACACACACACACACAACTGAATCAAATAGTAAAACATTAAACAGAAAAGCACTTGATTTCCACTTGAAATGAAACTGCTGCTAGAAAGTCTGCACGTTTTCTAAAAGGTAGCCTAATATTTTGTATTAATAGGCTGTCATTTTCAAGTGATGATTGATTGGAATGTGCCAAGAAAACGTTTATCTGAGTAACCGTAACCTACCTGTCAGCTGAAACCAGTCTGGCCACATGACTGACAGATTAGATAATTGCATGAATGAGTAGACGTACCATACAATGCACTGATCTATAAATGGAGATGCTCTGATTAGGCACAAGCTCGGCTTTGCAATGATACATGTTATTAACACTTAAAGATTTCAATGTTTATGATGAAAATAGTACATAAGAAATAGAAGCTAATTCATTACAAAACAAGCTCAAGGATACCCCTTGAGGCCTTTCAATTCAGAAACTCTTAGTAATCATTTGGTCCAGAATATCTTGTGGAGTCCCACAGGGTTCTATTTTTGGGGCCTGTTGACTGTTGTTGATTACAACAGCAATATAGTTATGAGAGCGACAAAGAGAGGACATGCAGGGTCTAAGGGGTTCAAGTTTAATGGACATCAGCAACAGGAAAAGGTCAAAAAACATAAAAATGTAGCATATTAGCAAGTTTAAATTCTACATTCTACAACTGAATCACTTCACTTCATACTTTCAAGTGATTTATTTTGATATTGATATTTGTTTAATATGTGTTTAATGAAGAATGGATATGTCATTATGCAGTTATCAAA
Organism: Salminus brasiliensis; assembly: GCF_030463535.1. Lineage (NCBI taxonomy): Eukaryota > Metazoa > Chordata > Actinopteri > Characiformes > Bryconidae > Salminus > Salminus brasiliensis. Next base: position 9,642,285 of record NC_132890.1, read on the forward strand.
TAATAAAAAAAAAACATTATTAACTAGAAATTCCATCCTGTGTTCTAATGTAAACATAGTTTCTCCAACAAAAAGACTACAGAAACATGAAAAATGAACATCTCAGCATTAGCCAGGCAGAAAATGCAGCTATCCCAGAAAAACCTAAATCTTAATGTAAAGAATTTAGCGTATCACCGCTGTCCAATAAAAAAACAAAAAACAAATGGTGACTTTACAGGAGATGGCAAAACTTTGAATGGAAGTCAATGTAAAATAAAAGTTTATTTCACATAATTGATTTAATTGAAAGCATTTCTATTGTTCGATTTATCCCGAATTATTACCCAATTTTGGGATTCTGTTCTGTGGAGCAATAAAACAACTCAGGAACTTTTCAGACTTATGGATCAGCGGGATGTCTGGAGGAGAAAGAATGAAGCATGAATCCTCAGAAAACAGGAATCCTAGGAGAAAACATCATGCCCTCTGTGAGTAAGTTGAAGCTTGGGCATGATTGGACCCTCTAGTAGGACAATGATCCCAAGCATACCTCAAAGTCCACCAAGGCTTGGTTTCAGAAGTAGTCCTGGAAGATTCTAGAGTGGCCGTCACAGCTACCTGACTTAAAAACCCCATAGTAAATCTTTGGTGGTATTTGAAGAAGGTGGTTGCTGAGGTTGGATAATTTTGAGACTGTAGTCGTCATTAAAAGTGTCATTTAATGTTGAATTTGGAGCAAGCACCTGTTCTATTAATTATGTTTAGATATTTTAATCAGTTTTGTTTGCTTGGTTTATTGCAAACAGCTGAAAGTTTGTAAATCGTGCTAATCAGCCTAATTTGCAAAACCACAACTTAGGCCTTCTGGAAGCCCCTTGACCACCATGACTCAACCACAGTGAACGCTTGTGTGTCCCCGGTGCCCTCTGTTTTGAAAACCAAAATATGGTCACAGACAGTATATTACTCTTTTATTCAGACTAATGTGTCCGAACATTTGCTCCACTTTGTACTAATCTACCCGAAGGGACTTTCAGCACACAGTAGCAAAAGCTCAAACTCTGAATATGCCCTCAACCTACTGTTTTTAATCATTTACACTGCAGGCTTGTTGTTCAGCTCAACCTTTATTCAGTGGCCACTAGGAATTATTTAGTAAATTATTTATTTATTACCTTAAAAACAATTACAGTTCCGTAACACAAAGTGACCTCCCTGCTTCCCAGACGTCATTCAGATATGAAACTGAATAAAGGAAGTAGTGAGCTCATAAACACATATACTCAAACAGTAGCATTTTACCACAAAGGCATATGGAACAACAATAGTACTTCATGTCTGAAGTCATGTGTGAGGATGCAGTCATTGTTATATTAATCACGAGTCATTATGAATATGCATAAGGTAATCATGTCTCATGAAAGCCTGGGTGAAAATCATGTCCAATTAAGGAGTCAATATTGTCAGTGTCACAGAACCTTTTTATGGTTTTCTTGTACATCCTCACTGCAGTTATGACCTAAACTGTGGAAAGACCGTATGGTGAGTGACTGGCTATTGCATTCATGGGATGGTCACTCTTCATTCATACATCATCTAGGTCATGGAAAGAATGAATAGAATTTAGGACTAATTCCTAAAGCATAACCTCCTCATGATCATGGTTCATGATGATCATGAGGATTATCATGAACTACGATGTTTGTGGTGAAACCCAAAATATATTGTGAAATAATCTTCCCGTTATCACGGGTGTGTTGATGAGACAATAGTTGGGGAAAGTCATTCATTAATAAATGATTGAACACTTTAATAGTATGGGTGTGTGTGTATGTGGGATGGGGATATTTGTTTAATATGAAAGTATGTGAGATTTATCAACAGTTTAAGAAATGTATTAAGGTTTATATTAATTAAGTACACAGTACCACTTTCCAATTTCTCCTAGTTTTGCATATTTGTCCCAAGCAGTTATTATTTTTAAGTTTTGAAGGGGGGGGGGGTGGGGGTTACCTATTCACAGAGGTGCTAAAAGTGTTGAATTCAATAAACTGAATAATCATTTAAAAATTGTTGTCTGATTATATATGCATTGTCTTTATCTGACATTAAAAGAAATTGTATGACAGAAATACAAAAAATAAAAGAAATTGTGAAGAAATTGTGAAATACATGTTCACAGCACTGTAGCTGATTAAGTCAATAAGTGACAATAAGTGGAGTTATGTTAGGACCACGCCCGGAACTCCTCTTGACCCTCTTACCCTTAAGATACCCCTGCCTCTTAGTCCAACCACTTCTCGAGCAAACTTCACACCCATCTCCTCCTTTTCTTTCCTCACTCACCACATCAATGAGGGGCCTGGCTTCATGCGCTGCCCACAGCCCAGCCAAGCCGGACTCCAAGCCAAAACACTCAAGAGTCCGCCCTCCTGTTCTACCTCATACCTGGTCTGCATTAGCGAACAAAGAATATAGGCAACACAACTAAACAAAAGCTTGACACATTGTTTTTAAGGGAGTAGAGTAAGCAGTGTTTCCAGTGTGAGTGATCAGGCAGCTTCCAGTATAATCTGGTTTTAGCTGGATTTTTCAGCTGGATTGAATCATCTATCCTGAAAAATCCAACTAAAATAATATAATGATTTTGATTGCATAAGTAATGGATTTCCTCTAGCATTTACTCATCAACCCTCTAGCGCTAAACAAACAGTAAACCCACAATGAAGTATTGTTTTAGTAACAAAAGCATTTAACACTTACTTCCACTACTGAGGTGATGATTACCAGGAAGAACAGCATGACATTGAGAATATATCCTGTAAAAAAAAAGAACCATGAATATAGTGATCTGTTAGCTAGACAAATGCAAAATGCACATTAATTGTAATAATAATAATAATAATTAATTAATTAATTATAAGAAAAAAAAATCAGCTCAAGATCAGTTTTTGCTGGTAGCTGGTTTTAAATGGTCTAAGCTGGTCTTTGATGGTCAAGGTGGTTGAAAAGCTGGCAGACAGCAAAAACATACCCTGTGCTGGTAATCTAGCTATACCAGTATAGTATACACACGTGGACAAAATTGTTGATACCCCTCAGTTAATGAAAGAAAAACCCACAATGGTCACAGAAATAACTTGAATTTGACAAAAGTAATAATAAATAAAAATTCTATGAAAATGAACACATAAAAATCCGACATTGATTTTTAACCAGCTTTAACAGAACTATTTTAAAAAGTAAACTGGACAAAAATGATAGTACCCCTGAAAATAATGTTAAATCAAGGTGTGTCCAGTAATTAGCATTACAGGAGTCTACAATCTTGTAATCAATCAGTGGGCCTATATATAGGGCTACAGGTAGTCACTGTGCTGTTTGTTGACATGGTGTGTACCACACTCAACATGGACCAGAGGAAGCGAAGGAAAGAGTTGTCTCAGGAGATTAGAAAGAAAATGATAGACAAGCAAGTTAAGAGTAAAGGTTATACGACCCTCTCCAAGCAGCTTGATGTTCCTGTGACTACAGTTGCACATATTATTCAGAAATGTAAGATCCATGGGACTGTAGCCAACCTCCCTTCTAAAGAGATTAAAGGTGAACTTCAAGCTCAAGGAACATCAGTGTCAGATCACACTATCCGTCGTTGTTTGAGCCAAAGTGGACTTCATGGGAGACGACCAAGGAGGACACCAGTGTTGAAAACAAATCATAAAAAAGCCAGACTGAAATTTGCCAAACTAAATGTTGACAAGCCCCAAAGCTTCTGGGAGAATATCCTGTAGACAGATGAGACATAAATTGAACTTTTTGCCACATCAGCTCTATGTTCACAGATGGAAAAATGAAGCATATTAAAAAAAGAACACTGTCTTTACTGTGAAACATGGAGAAGGCTCTGTTATGTTCTGGGACTGTTTTGCTGCATCTGGCAAAGGGTGTCTTGAATCTGTACAGGGTACAATGAAATCTCAAGACTATTAAGGGATTCTAGAGAGAAATGTGCTGTCCAGTGTCAGAAAGCTTGGTCTCAGTCACAGGTCATGGGTCTTGCAACAGGATAATGACCCAAAACACACAGCTAAAAACACCCAAGAATGGCTAAGAGGAAAACATTGGACTATCCTGAAGTGGCCTTCTATGAGGCCCCCCGGGAGCAGAGAGGGGGAAGGGCTTTGCTCAACAGCTTGCAGAGCCTGGGTACCCACAACCCTGTCATCAATAGCCCGGAGCTCTAACTGCTGAGCCACCACTGCCACTGCCCTGTGTCCATATAGTATAGGTCAAGAGCAGGACCTGCGACCTAAGTTTTGGAGGAAGGCCAAGATACTAAGGCCATGATATAGTACCCAGACCTCATCCATATATATATATATATATATATATATATATATATATATATATATATATATATATATATATATATATATATATATATTATATTTCCACACTTTTCCCATCCTTAACTATTACATTACATTAATGTTTACTCTTTTCTTATGTATATTCATAATTACTCATGCCATGGTGCACAATACATATGAATTTGTGACTTCTCACACATTACAGCATAATGTTAAGCTATTTTTACATACCCTCATCATAAAAAAAAACTATTACGCAATTCTCCCATAAATATTACTAGTACTGAAGCACAGCAGTGACATGTGGCAAAGTATCAACAAAACCACTGACTAACCACTTCCATTACACACACTAATCAGGACTCTTTTAGTTGTATCAATAGGACACTGGCACCTCATCAAGCCCAGAACTACCGACTTAATATACAACAGTCAGCTTGGTGAGACTGCCTTACAGGAAATGAGGAAACAGGACAAAAGAAAAAGCAGGCCTCAGGGAAAAAACGATTCACAATATGGTTTAGTTCTTGAGGACGTGCACAGTTATTACAAAATGTGGAAACAGGAATACAGCACACATCTTGTGAAAAAGCTCACAGACGTGCATCCAAACCAACTAAACAATAAGTAGCCATTGTTGTCTGTGTCATTAAGGATGTATCCCGAATATTGCCACTTGGCCAATTAACCACCTAGTAATTTGGAGGCTTAAGTGCATCTACTAAAAAAAGAACAGAAATTGATATGGTTAACAACACAGAGCCTATATATACTATAACCTGGTTTCCCAGACTCAAAGTTAATCCTAGACTAAGAATTTCAAATTCTGAGTGCCGAGAAACCTCTTCCTGCTACTTTAGGGTTTAAGAAAAGGCCTAAAAGAAAAACATTGGCTGCAGCACCATCACAGGCTGCCACCTTTCCAACAAGTCAATTCTTCAAACTTTTGCCATGCTAGAGCTGACCTTGTCAGCTGCCACGTTTCAATAGCATTACTTCCACAAATTGCTAATTCTCAGCCAAAACTGTATTTTCAAATTGCTACAATTTGATGGAAGAAAAACAAAAAAAAATCTGGCAAAAGTAACGGCATAGCGAAATTTGCATGTTGAACGCAGTGCATGTTCCCTGTAGCCTAAATTTCATATTTCCAATTTCCTTGCTATAGCAGTTTTACAGTAATTGCTGTTCCAGCCCTAGTCACTAAAATGACCTCTCCTTCATTAGTCTCATTAGTACCCACCCAACAGCTGTCCAATCCAAGCATTGAGCATTGCTCCACACTTGCACAGCTATAACATAATACATACTTGAGAAAATAAGTTCTCCTGTATTTCCCTGTTCCTAAATAAAAAAAGGATCTGCATCACACCCTTCATGGTCATTGCACGGAGTAGCTGAGCTGTGGTAGAACTTACACAAGCTGCCCTTTAACTGTTGAAACATTCCATTTACTGGTCAAACTAGAAATCCATGCCGCTTCTGCAACGTAAGCTCAATAAAGGCGGTCTAAGACACACTTGATCTAGAAAAAGAATGCAGGTCTACCAAATGAGTAGGCGAGTCTGGCTTTACCTCAGATTTGCCTGGTTGTAAACCCCCCTGTCAGTGGGTTTGTTATTACGAACATCTATTACCAAAGAATATCCTCACCAGTCTCTACAGAAGTCCCTGTAGTTACAGAGTAATACACCCAAAGAAAGATTTGTTTGGCTGTTTATGTCGGTTCTCTCCGGGACCTCTGCACTTCCTTCACAAAGAGGAGAAAGCAAAGCAGTCTAATCTCTTTATCAAAATAGTTTATTTAGAAGCTTTTTCTGTCACAAAAAGTGAGACGGAATTCTTCCTTATCTCCGAGTGTCCCAATGACAGCCTCTCACACAACTAAAAATAAGGGACAAAATAAAATACGTTTCTTTTTTTATGTGAAGAGCTAGGGAACCAAAAAAACAAAAACAAAAGAACAAAATGAAAATGCAGATATTATAAAAGCAATACTTCACATCACTGTCATTTGTTCTGTAGATTGATACACTTGAGACAGGTGGTTTTTGTCATCCATTTGTACATAGTGAGAAACAGAACAGAGCCAGGAAATGCTAAACGTACAGAAGTGGACAAAGAGCTCACTGGGTGAGATGGGACCACAATAAAGCCAAGGTCCCAATATAGCTGTTCCTAGAGTCTCTGAATGTATGAAATAGATGGCAGGTTTGTGTGTACACAAAACATGAAGCAAGGAGGCAAGCGTCCAGGATGGTAAAAACAAGAGTAGCCTCGCATCAAAACAGCAGAGCAAGATACAGAATACGAATGAAAAACATGGCAAGTGGGCAGAGAAGGGATGTGTAGCGCGACAGAAAGGGGCAGGGGGGTTTGGGAAAGAAAAAAAAAAGTGGAAGTGTAGTTTTCCTTCCGTCTAGAGACACTACAGTAAAGATTCCATCTTCTTGCAAAAACAGATGAGGGGTGTTCAACTGCCACCCCACTACCGTGTTAGAATATAAAATCTAGACAACCTCTTTCTGAGGGCAAACAGGCAGAAATGAGTCAGTGGTTTGTGTGTTCCAGGACATATATGAGATGGACAGCGAGCGTTTGTAATCCATGTCTAGAAGACCCTCTGCGTCCTTGGGTGACCGATGAGAGGTCTGGCCTGTTTATTTCCCAGGGATCTTTGCTCTCTTGCGGGCAATGGCGTCCTCCACGGCCTTCAGCTGTTTCAGCAGCTCCTCGCGGCGGGACAGGGTGCTGCTGGGTTTTCCTGAGCCGGAGCCAGAACCAGAGCCAGAGCCGGAGCCGGGAGCGGCGGGCTTGCCTGTAGACACAGCAGGGCCTTTCCCAGAAGACTTAGGCGGTGGAGATAGGGGACGCTTCCTGCAAAAATAAATAAATAAAAAAAGACTTATTAAACTAATTAAAACAAATATTGATCTTGTGTCCAATTATTAATTAATTAATTAATTAACCGCCCCCTCCCCTAATATTTACATATACCCAGTCCACTAACGAAAGCCCTTCTAGCCTGGAGGCAAAATCTGGGGAAGTGAGCGACTGCTAGGTTAAAAGTTACCCTTGGAAGAATCTCCTAGCTAAACCCATACCATGGAGGACATCTAGAGAACAGCAACACTATTCTAAAGTCTAAAAACAAAACTATGGTATGGCATGGAGATGACAGTGCATTGTTATTTTGGTAGTGTTAAATATTGTCTGTGAAGAACGGAAGTTCAAAAAGTCACAAACAAACGATGACCTATGAATTAGAAATTTTATTTATTAGTGATTAGTAGAAGTGCTAGTAATAATAGATAATAGTGCCCCTTTTATTTACTACAAAATTGTAAGCTATTGCAGCTATTTTAGACCACATCTAAAACCTTAGGTGACCACACATGCTGTGTGTGAAATCAGGTGCGCAGATGCTGTAGGCATGCCCACACGGTTTTCCCCTTTTTAAATGGCATCCCATTTTATAAACAACAGGTGGAGAGTCAGCAAATATTTTTCACTCAACCATGAACTCTAGAGTTTCAGAAAAGTCCTAATTTTCCTATAAAAAAATCCTAAGAAACACTTAAAAGTTCCCTTTCCAGCTTTCACATTTGTGGTTTGATCACATTTAGTTAATCAGTTCATGAAATATCAGGGAGATGACTTTGTGGAACACTGGGAATTTTAGAAAACTGACCACCATTGGTAGGCACAATCTGGACATAACACTGTTTTAAAAGCAGCTAAATTTAACAACTGTCGTATCAAAAGGTCCCTTTATATTTAATTATCCAGCATTGTTTTCCAAATATACAGGGGTGTGCTACGTAACTAGCCGTTTTAATCTGCATTTACTGCTTGATGTTATCACAAAGATATCCTGCAAAATTATCTTTGTTAGTGTTCTAACTTTTTTAGCTACGACTGAAGGTCATGGCTAGGCTACATTGCTAGGACTGATGCTTATTAAAGCAATAAGCCACGAGAGTTGGTGTTACTGCATCACACAACGTAGTCATTGTTGCCTAGTCTAGGCAACATGAGGTCGAAGGTTCATCTATAATAACGTGGCATAGTCACCTTCTCCAGTCAGTGTAAACTCTGGTAGCTAAGCAGTCTAACAGGAAGAATTAGACCTGATGTACCTCAAACGTTTCCATTTGTAATATGCTGTGGCTAACTGACTGGGTTTAAAATAGTGGTGCATTAATATGGAATTTTATGGAGTTCGAACACGGCTCAGCCAATCAGATGTTTTACAACAAATGATGCTAAAAAGTGAACCTCTGATACTCATTTTGTGTAATAATTCATATTTAAAGAATTTTGTTGATCTCCTAAATTACACGAGTCACTAAGGTCAGGCTTGTTTAAACTGTGACGTTCACAAACAGGATTGGGGTTTTAGCAGAAGGTCATGGCTGGAATTTGAACTAAGCCACTAAAAGGCATCCAATTCCATTCAATTGGTTCTAGAGGGAATAAAAGGTGAACAATGGAGAAATCCACAAAAGTGCATACCTTTCTCCCGGTGGGGGCATGGGCCGAGGTCCTTGGCCTCTAGGTCGATCCATTCTTGGCGACAGTGGGGGACGTCCGGGCATTCTCCTGTCCCGACCTGCAAAAAATTTGAGATGCAATTTTCTAATTACGGTATCAATATGTGGACAGTAAGCATCTGAACATTTAAGAAAGTTAAACTGCCATGGACAGGTTTCTCTCTGGTAGGATTTCCAGAAACCCTCGTTACCAAGGGCCTAACCACATTCTGTGCACATGCTCATATGGAGAATCCAAAATGCACAGATTGGGCTTCTATATGGGTATTTTCTAGTGCATTATCTTAACGTCAGGATGACTAGTAGCTTCTCACCTCTATCAGGAGATAACGCTACCCTCTTGCTGAGAGGGGATGTTGGTCGCTCTTTGTCTGCAGGGAAGTACCTCTTCCTATTGCTTCTGTCTGCCTGCTGCTTCAAATGCAATGTGGAACAACAGTTAACTATGCGGCAGAAGTAGACACGTCAAACAGCTTAAAGGGGGGGGGTTACAAACAAAAACAAACAAACAAAGAAAAACCCAACACCTCACTTAAACACACTGCTTACCTTGTTGAGAAGGGTGAGTTTGATGTCCTTATGTGATCCATACGCCCCTGGAGGACCTACAGATGGTGCATTCATGGGGTGTCCCCGGTTTCCAGGCCCCGATCTCGGTGCGCCTGAGTCAGATTTAGGCGGAAGATCAGAGGGGTCAACCCGTTTCCGCTCATCTTTAAAGGTCTCGTCCTTCTTTGGGAGCTTTCCTGTAGGGAACACACGACAAATGTGGTTGCCAGAAAATGTCGAGGACAACCAGAAGTACCCAGAAAAAACAGAAACTTGATCTGAAGTTTGTTTAAATAACTTGCCAGTTTCATTGATATGACTCCCCAACAAGTCTTTTGTTTACTTTGCTTTACATTACTTTATGTCAGGGGTCATCAAATTTGTTCTGCAGGGACAGTGTACAGCACAGTTTGGCGATTTCCTTATTCAAATACACCTGATTCGCCTCATCTGTGCCATAGAATTGTTTTTATCTTGTCTTGTATCTGCAAACTTGAACAATGAGAGTTCAGTCCAAAATAAGCAAAGAGGGGCTGCAAAATGGGACAATTCCCATTCCCATAATTAATTAGCATGTTTAGCAGGCGTGTTTGAACAGGGAAATCACTGTGCTGAATAAACTGTGCTGGACCATGGCCCTCCACTGAATCACCCGTGCTCTAGATCATCCAACCACAGAACTGAAGATCTAGTATAGTGTTCAGGTTCAAGCCACAAGACATGTGGAATTTGAGTCCCAAGGCAACGGGAACCCTACATGGTAAGACTTGTAGATGCCCTAAAACAATTAACATGCCCAAACATACTATTAAAAATATGAGGTAGAAATATTGTGTCTTCTTAAAACTATTGTAGGCTGAAGGCCAAAAATGGTAACCTACCAACAGAGAGATTTAGCCCTCTTTATTTGCAATAAGGTATTTCAAAAGGTATGCTCCAATCCAAAGTGAGAGTATGTACCTCTGTCCTTGTCAGGGTCCCGATCACGTGGGGGTGGGCGGTCACGAGGAGGACCACGCTCCTTGCGTGCGTGGCCTGGTGTAGGTGAGCGGGAGCTGGCTGAGGAGACAGGGCTGGCTAGGTCAGCATACATATCATCAGAGTCGGCACTCCGAACTGAGCTGCTGCTGGAGGAAGCCGACGACACTGAAGAAACACTGCTCACTGACAGAGACCTGTAAAACCAACACCACACACACACACATACATACTTACAGACTCGACAAAATATTAAGGGGGAAATTAAGTTATGAGATTCTTATCTCCATGTGTGTTCTCAAAGACAGTACAGGTCATGTATGTTTAATGTAGAGTTATTGACTACAGGTCGGATGCAGTGATCTGCACCTGGATTTCCGGGATCCAGACCGAGAGAGAGAGGCAGAGGACGATCGAGATCTGGAGCGGGAACTGGAGCCAGAATAACTGCTGCCACTGCCACTCACACTGCCACTTAGTGTCCTCCTTAAGGAAAGGGAGCGAGAGTAGGGGGCAAAAACAAACAGTCAAAATCTAAACACACAATCTAAGCACTGATGTTTTATTTAAATTTGGAAGAACTCATCAGATTCTTCTTTGCAGACGGCACTCCCCTTTTCCCGTGCCAAAACAGGGGAACAAAGACAGCATGTACTTTTACTTGTAATGTATGGTAAACTTAATAAGTGACCTTGTACAACCACAACAGATCTGACCTTTTGAGGCATGGTCATTCCACAAGACCTTTAAAGGAGTCCTGTGGCATCTGGGACTATATGCCCAGGACCCTGTTGCTGGTTTACCGACTGTCCCTTCTATGAACACTGACCACTGCATTTATCCTGCTTTTTAAAACACATCATCTTCAAGAACTGACTGATCAACTTGCTGCCCAACACATCCATCCTTAACACATGCCATTTTTTTTTTTTTTTAACACTTTGCCTCCAAGTGGTGTTAAATTTATAGCTCATCTATGTACATAAACCGGTCAACTAAGTTAAGGGCTAATCCCAAAAGACTCGTCATTCCTTCACATTACCCTCGTGTCCGCAGCCTTGGACCAATCTGGTATACCCCTACATTATAACTGACTAACATTTTCACCTTCACCAAAACGTGAATCCCTGACTCATTCAGCTAAACAGGCTAACCTTGGCATGTTTCGTCCTGTTTGTACATTGCATAACCTGTGCTCACACTGGTATAAAGGTTGTGACGACACACTCCAAGAACCAAATTACCAACTACTAACATCTACTAGCCAAGACCTTCAGAAAGTGCAAAAAGCACAATGGTCAAGTTTATGTAAAGATAATAAGGCTCCTCAGGGTACAGCACTCTAACTTTGAGCTTTGCTTTCAGTTAAGTGATTATAGGGGATTATAGGGAATTAAAAAGAAGAGAAGCAAAACAAAAGCATCACACTTTTATGGCTTGAAGCACGATAGAACTTTTGCATAGGAAAGGTCAACCATTAAATTACGTACAGAAGACGACCTCATCAAACACAACTTCAAATTCTGTACCTTTCCTGCTTCCTTATTAGACCATTTAATTTGAATTGTAAAGATATATGAATTGCATGCATGTTGCCATTCTTTCACTTGGGCAATTTCAGCACCACCACATTGATCGTGTTTTCCCTCAAAATACTATTTTCATGTATTTTCCACATTTAACATTTCTTACTCTCATTATGCTACTGGTAAAATTGAAGAAATGACAAGAAACCTAGAAAGTTAAAGCCAGCCAGTCAGCTTTTAGCCACGTCAACCAATTTCCTAAAGCCCCTGGGAACACTTTTTAATATACTGAATATGTAAATTTGGGTGTCAAGTGTAGTGTTCAGCAGAACGTTTAAACAGAAAACACAAAACAGAAATGTCAAACTCTCCCCAAGTCACGGCTCAACCGTTAGCTTTAGCTCTATCTGTTGCTCAGACTCGAAAAGAGAGCCATGTTATCCTTTTGATTGGTCAGGGTTATGCTGGCGTAATCATGACTACTTTTAGGACCGCCCATTCTACATTACGAGGAGGGCAGACATCAGTTAGACTTTGGGAAGATATTCATAAGACTTACTTCCGTACACTTGCACTGGGGGCCCTGAGGGGCCAGAATAATTTAATCAAAAAGAACTCTCAGATTCAGTTTCCCAGGGTCTTGAAATGTGCCGACACTGAACTAGACAATCACAATGATTTAACGGCTTGATAATGTTTAATATACAAACCTGCAGTGCTGTAAGCAGCCAGCTAGCAGCAGAATTTAATGCATAGCTTACAAATAGGCATGTGAAGCTTGTAAAATGCCCACATATTGGCATCACTGACAAAAATTACACTGCTCAAATCTCACAAAGAAGCTGGCTAACCCTGTGAGAGGCCCCAGTGAGAATCTTTCACGCAACTTTCTAAAATTCCATGTGCATTGTGTTTTAAGCACAAATTCAGTTCTCTATTTAGTGTCGCCTGATACAACCACAGCAATCATAAGGTTCTGTTGTTTAAATTAAGAATGTTTCGCAAAGTTCCTCAATTTTTTTTAGAAGAACCAAAACCTGAAATAATAATATACAGTGTTTTAATGGAAAAGAACCCCCTAAGAAAAGCAGCAGCACCCCTTACTGAACTCTTACATAAAAGCAAAAAAGGAATTCAGGAGTTCCCTCAGGGAAGTCTAAATCAAAGGTCACATGACTGACATTAGTTAACTAGTTACTTTCTTGACAAGAAAGCCAACAAAAGCTTGTTCTTGCCAGAGCTCTGGAAAGCCAGGAGGGACCGGAGATTTTCCACAGAGTCCATCAGAACGCCTACCACAACGCCCACATAGGGTATTCCACACATCCACCTACACTCATCTACAAACACAAAGAGCTGTTCTCTCTCTCACTAAGCAGACTGAGTTCATGCAAACACACAATCACACACACTGTACCTGCGCGGATTGTGCGGCTGGCGCTCTTTCTTGCGGCCTTCCCTTATGTTGGTGGGTTTTCCTGGTTCGCGGGGTGGAGGTGGCCTGCCTCCCTCGCGGAGGTTGGGGGGTTTTGCTCCCTCTGCAAACGTTTTTGGGGGTTTGCCTGGCTGGCCTGGCTGTGAGGGACTGGGGATCTTCTTGGGGGGTCCTTTTTCCCTGCGAGGAGGCGGCTGTGCACCAGGCTTCAGCAGATGACTTGGGGAGGAGAACACACTTATTTTAAGTGAAGAGACACACACACACACACACACACACACACACACACACACACACACACTACCACTGATATGATTAAAAATTAATAATTCATTTAATTTCATTTTTGACATTGAGTTTTATCAGATTTGAAAGATGGATTTTCATAGTTTCATAGTTTTTTTTTTTTTTTTTTTTTTTTTTACAGCTATTACGGCTTTGATCTCAATTATGCTGATTACTGGTTGGATTTGTATTATAGAAGTTAAATACACAACCACTGAAGAGGTCCTGTGGTATCTGCCACCATGATGTTAGCAGTGAGGTGGGGCCTCCATGGATCACAATACTGTGCCTAGGGCACCCATGACCCTGTTGCTGGTTCACAGACTGACCTTCCTTGAAGCACTTATGGTAGATACTGAACACTGCATACTCACTGCACACCCCACAACAGCTGTCGTTTTGGAGATGTTCAAACCTAGTCTTCCAACCCATCATTCTAATTAGGCTTTTAATCAGTCTTATGGACACGACGGAATGACTGATGAGCCCAAAGGTGTCCAATATGGCCTCAATCATAACAGGTATTTCTTAAGTTATAGCTCTCAAATTGGTCAATTTGTACATTGCTAAACAGAAATCAGAGTATGTTTTGATACAACAGTGAATTTTCAATGGAGCTGTAGATCACAGAGCCAGATGGACATTGGGTAAAGAGAAAAACCAATTATGGGTGATTGGTTTCTGTTACGCCATGGCAGCACAACAACATTGCTATTAAGCACCAATGAGTAAAGCACTTAAAAGGTTATTTACACATGACATGAGTTGCTAGTGAACAAGTACAATCTGTAAACGTGTGTTTTTGTTTTTTTAAAACTTGATTTGTATCTGTCCTTTCACTGACCCAGGAGGCTGCTCTGCCTTAATCTTGTTGGCATTCCTCTGAGCTGAGGGCGTGGGCGAGGGTGATGACGAGTAAGATCTGGATCTAAAAAAACAAAAACACACAGAAATGTAAATTTAGCTTCAACAAAAGGCTTTAAAAAGAAAAATGAAAATTGCTGAACCATTCACCTAAGAAAGCAATATTATACATAAAAGTAATTTATAAATAATTTCATGGTGATTTCATTGCAGGGTTATTTTTGGTATGTCTTCCTGGTAAAAGTGAAGCATGGTAGAGCAGTATCAGATACTGGCACTTACACACAGTATCCGTATCGGCAATAGAGAGCACAGATACCATGAGGTTTACGGACGTCCCGTGTTTTTTTTTTTTTTTTAACATAGAACACGTTTTTGCTTGCATACTTTGTTAAACAACTAGTAAAAGCCAGTCATAAATAGTTGTAAATAAATAACTTTACATTAGCACCACATTTTCATGTGGTGTTTTTCTGGTTCTGAAACACAAAGTTGGGTTTAAGCAGCTTGTTTAAAGACTTTTGACAGAGACATGTCACTAAATGTGAAATTTCTGCAAAAGCACTTTCTGTTTCTAAACTAGTATTTTTTTCCCCACTGCTCTAAAATGTGCAGTTACTCAACCAGTAAATGCTGTTTATCTTGTCTCTACACCTCTGGTGCATGCGAATATACATGTGTATCTTACCTGGATCGGCTGCCTGTGAAAGAGCTGCGTTGGGAGGAGTGAGAGGAGTAAGAGCTGACAGACGAAGAGTGTGAGCGGGAACGAGATCTCGACCTCGAGCGTGAGGAACCAGAACCTGTGTATGAAGACGACCGCGATGAAGACCTGAGGAGAGACCAGGTGGTTAATGCTTTCTTTTCATCAGGAGTTCACAACTCATAATGCAGGACATATATACATAAGCCCCTATTAAATCACATTCTAGCTACAAGGGTGTTCACAAAACACTGAGACGTTCAGATGATTGCTTCTGCAGTGAGGACAAACTATACTGTAGAGCGTTACCCCTTTAAAGAAGAAAACTCCTATTACAACAGTAATAATGATCATTAAAATGTCAAAACTAAATAAATAAAAATCATGACAGAAAGAGTCTACTACACTACGCAGGCATTCAATTCACTCTAGAATTCTTTTCATGATGTGATAATGACCGGACAACCATGTACAGCTCCATGGCAGTGTTCTTACCGAGATGAGTTGGAGAGCGACACAGATGAGCCGGAGGGCCTGTGTCGCCTGCGCCCACGAGGTGGAGAGCCCATAATCCCAGCCCGCCGCCTAGGGGACTTGGACCTGCGCCAGGGATCCTTCCACTCATCTGGTCGTTTCACCATGGGGGCCATCTCCTTTTTGGGCTGAGGCTCCATCGGTCCCCTGGAGAACAGAAACAGGTACATGGTAACCGTCATGTGTAATGTTAAGCCTATAGGATACTCTTAGTCTAATGACAATAATCGTTTAACCAATTAGGCTTGGCATTATAAAGCTCAAAACCTTTGAAGGGACCACATGTGAATACAACTTTTGTAGGTCACTCTGAAAAAGAGCGTCTGCCAAATGCCTTAAATGTAAATGTAAACTTAAGACCACATTCATGTTTCACAGGGGACAACGTTGGAATGCTTGAAAGCCTGGAGCCTGACTAGCTGTTGACAAACTATCCAATGATAAAGAAAAGCATAACCCAAAACAAACAAAAACAACAAGCTTAGCATTGCACAAACACTGACTCGAATAATGCACTAAATGAAAACACGC
This sequence comes from Salminus brasiliensis, assembly GCF_030463535.1. Taxonomy (NCBI): domain Eukaryota; kingdom Metazoa; phylum Chordata; class Actinopteri; order Characiformes; family Bryconidae; genus Salminus; species Salminus brasiliensis. Next base: position 9,658,595 of record NC_132890.1, read on the forward strand.
ACTATCAATATATATATATATATATATATATATATATATATATATATATATATATATATATAAAATTATGTTCCAATATTATTAATTTATTATTTTTTTTTAAACCGGTGTCATGGTAAAAATACTAGTGTCAGTGTAAAAAAAAAACCCACCATCATATGTATAAAAGTCTCCTATATATTCTTTTATACAGTACATCTTATGTTTTTACACAGTACAGTGGGAAGACTGAGTAACCCAAAATGACCCACTGTCTGCCAACAATCACCAATGAATTAAAAATGACTACTGTATTAAAAAAAAATATTACATGTATATAAAAAGATAAAAAGCAAAAGATTGTCTCTTATAGTGTAGCAATATATTAAATCGTAACCCCTTTATCACAGTGTGCATCACACTGTCACATGCTTGTCAATACACATCCTCTCTGATCTGTAACTTTGTACTGAAAACAGCAGATGATGCAGTGTCTGACACTTGTTCAGTGTGGAAGCCATTAGTAAAATACACTGGCGATTGTGATTCACAGTACCACTCAAGCCTAACACACCAATTACACATCTGTGTAATGGCTTAAAATACACCAACAGACTAAAAACACTTAAAAATTATGTGCCGTACATTGACCAGCTCAAATGACATGAACACCCTACTAAACAAACTACAGTTCACCTCAGCGTGCAGTGATCAAGCACTGAACTAGGACATGCACACTGCTAAGGTGTTGGGGGGGTATGCTGTCAATATGCTTCGGTCATAACCATAAACCTTCTGCTTTTAAAAAGGACAATAATTATATCACACTTCTAAATCAGTTAAGAAACAGTAGAGGAAATAAACCTGAGTTGGGGGGGGGGGGGGGAGGAGAGTGAACACACACATTGTAGGACTTTCCCTTATATAAGCCAAAGGTAAAAGTGGCACGAAAACTGCTGTTTTACTCTCAGCTCTATTTTTGCAATATACTGCCTATTAACAAAAGGCGGTTCGGAAACATGAAGTACATAACAATGGCATGAGAGACATCTAGCAGGTAATGGCAGAGTGGGACTATAGGATGAGTAACACAAGATTCTTTGGAACTTTCAGTTTGTAAAGCCTCTGGACAAAAAGGCATGACTGCTGTAAAGGCGGTCACGTGTCAGAGTAATTCCTCCTGGATGACGCAAAACTCAAACAGCCCACAGGCCGGCAGAGCGCTGGTGCTAAAAATAGAAGCAAGAGGAGCTATATTTAGAAATGAAAAGTGATCGCCGTTAGAAAAGTAATTTCCTGTTGTGTCTAGATGATTGCGTTTCGGGATGAATTAGGGGAAAAAGGAAGACAAACATTCTATGAAGGAAGAAAGAGTAAACAGATTTGACCCACAAAGAGAGCAAACAAGACAGGGTACACTCAAACAAATTAAACAGATATCGGATTTACCGTTTTACCACTTTAAACCGGCATCCAAAACCAAAACACTGGAATTACAGCTGTTTTTTACAACCCATACACATACTGAAGAGCAGGCAAGCTCCTTATTTAGGCAAGCACACAAGTAACTGTGTATATATACATACACACACACACACACACACACACACACACACACACACGTATGAAGCACACCACTGATAGAACAAAACGCCACCATAATAAAGTCTCCTTTAATAAACATATTTATACATAACTACATACAACCAGGGGATTAAATATGTTATGTCTAACATTTTTAAATACATGGACATTTTAATAATTTGGAGGTAATAAAACTTTCTTGCGATAATATCTCAGGAGGAAAAAGTTAGGACACCCTATACCTTAATACCTGGCATTTCCCCCCTTTGGATGAAATATCCTCAATTAGACGTCTCCTATAATGTGTTTCTCCCCACTCCTCCATGCAGAAATCTTTCAGCTGTAGTGTTTGGACAGATGGTCTTACATTTCTCTCAAGCCTACACTGATACAACAAATGTAGCCAATGATACCAATACCAATGATTCACCAACGAGACCAATGCTTGGTATGAGATCTGTACAGAATATACTGTTCCAGAAGTCCTGGCCTCTGTCTAGGTGCTCTCTGGGAAACTTTAGTCTTGCCCCAATTCTGTATATTCATCGGTATGCTAACGTTAAAGGCACACCTAGTTAAATTTCTTCTACTGTGAACAAACAAGCAAGCAAAAAGCAACCCAATTTATAGAAAAACAAAAAAGTTAATTAACATCTAATATTTTGAGCAAGATTACTTATTTGGCTTTTCCATCTCAAAATTATACATACACACATACACATACACACACACAGTCAAAAGCACACTTAGGAACAGCGTCTTTAAATTTAGGCCACAGGCTTTAGTTCTAAAATGCATCAGACTAGCTTTAACATTCCTTTGAAAACTTAATGTTTTAAATCTGAATGTTGTGATGAGGTTTATCTTTTCTTAACTCTTTCTAGCAACAGTACAAGCAGTTCTTGGCAGGTTTTCGTGGTCTTCCAGCCCTCAACTTGATCTCCATTCTTCTCGCTAGCTGCCATTTCTCAACTACTTTAAGGACCAAGAAAACTTCTACATTACGCTGCTTTGCCCTCTTCCTATAGCCTTCATCTGCTTTGTGGGCATCAATTATTTCTGTTAAGAGGAGCACATTGCAGCTGACTGTTGGGACAAGGCTGGCACACTGAACATGTTGCACTATGCAGTATCTTAATGAAGGTGTAGACACTGCCGGAAACACTTGGTGTTTACTCACCAGCACCAGCGACTTCCAGCATTGCTGAGTTTCTCTCAGAGCAGCCTGGAGGTTTACTAATATTACACAACATGAAACCCAAAATAAGAGCACAGAAACCATAGTAGAGGGCACATGCCACAAACAAACCGAACAAGCAACAGCTCGTTCTGGGCTTGACTGTTCTGACTGTTGTACACACTGTTAAAATCTAATGTTTACATACAGTCTATTCTTAAAAGCTCACAGCAGCATGCTGCCTGCCAGCCATGCCAGTGGGGATTACATAGTAAAGCGTTCCAGAACTGCTCACAGGTCTGCTTAACTGCCACTGTGGAGCCCTTGAGCAAGGCCCTGTGCTTTCTGACCCCAACTTTCTAAGTTGAGGGTTGCAAAGAAAAGGATTTCATTGTATTGTACATGTGTAAATGACCATAAAAGGTATATCATTGCTATGAATCCACTACTACTACACACATAGGTTTCAGAGAGAGGGAAGGAAAGTTGAACTGTCCATGCACACACTGAAGTAAAAGTACAGGCACTTCCCTGCCACTCCCTCATTACTCACACATTCAGACAGAAGCCACTACGATGATAGTGGCCCTGATTGCCAGTTTGTGACTTCATACAGTGATGAAACCCAGTAAAGGAAACCGTGATGTCCAGGATTACGAGATGCAAAAACTGTCAACACTAACAGAGAGAGCGTGCAAGCGAGAGAGCGAGGCATGAGGACAAAAACTATAATGCTACTCTACCGTAAACATGAGCACTGGAGCACAGCATATCAACCACAGTATCAACAAAACCGCTGACTAACCGCCTCAAGTAGACTTACCAATCAGCGGAGTTTACCCTCACAGCTCTCTATTAGCTGTATCAATAGGAAACTGGCGCCTCATCAAGGGCAAAACTCATTGTTTAGGACAACACTGTTTAGGACAACACTGTCCCTGTAAGTGTCTTCCACAGAGTTTACGTCAGCACATCACTGAGCAACCAGCGACCAGTCATTTCCTAACAGTACGTCATCAGGAACAGCAATTTATTTATCACTCCTTTTCCCCCAACTGTATCGCACGAAAAAGGAAGAGAAACCCAGTAAACTTACGGCATCCACTCATATTTTAAATAACAGCATTATGCAGCATTTGTATCCTAAAATTACAGCTTCAGAGTTACTCTGATGCTTCACTGACCTGTAATAAGGACATCATTGCTACTCCGGCCCGGCACGCCAGAACCTGCACTGTAACTCTGGTAAAAAGGTCAGGAATAAGCTTATAAGAACCACATAATGCTGAGGAACCAGAGTCAAATTCATGTAAAAACCTGTAATATGACCATACCAACACTGTCCACATGCTTCTTTAACTTTCAGTGACTCTTTGCATTTCTGGACAAGCTGAGAGATACCAAACAAAGTGTGTGCTTTCGTGGTGGCTAAAAGCATGAATTATACTTCCAACTGCAGGGGGAGCCAAGGAGTAAAAATGCCAATTCTCGCATTATGCCAATTAAAAACAGTTTACACCCACACCACGGTTCCATGGGTCATTGGACTAAACTTCAATAAATTCTTCTCGGTGCTGCCACGGGTCATTTCTAGCCCTTTTCTGGTTCTTTCTCTTCTTCTTTTGTTTAATGGGTGACAATGGCCTGTCTCAACTTCCTGTAATTGATCCAAAAGTCTGAACCACCAATAAACAATGTTTTCACACCGCAAACAAACTGAACCAAACTGAACCTCTTGTGGCCGAGGCACCTTTCACACCTGCCATTTTGTGGAATATGAACTACGGTCATTTTTTGTTCTTGAGGAAATTTACAACTTCCCAGGAGATCCAAAGTTATCATGTAAAGTGGAAACAGGTGTGCTTCCTTTTTTGTTTTGACCAGCATTCACACCCAAGGGGAACCCCCGACCACATTTACATCATTCAAACCAAGGGAACATGAAGTGACAAAGGCAAAAAAATAAATAAATACAATTAAAATAATGCCACAAAGAAATTAACTGCAGCAGGCCAAAAACACCACCAAACGTACATAGCTGAAACTATGGCGGTTATACAGATACATGTAGCTGCAGGTTTAAATGACCCTACAGGAGGTTAATGTCACACCTAAATGACTGTACAACTTGCATCATCAAACCCTTGCTAAATGCCAGAAACAGGAAGACAAACTCACGTAAAAAGCAGTGTCTGAATGACATAAGGCCTCATCTATTGCATATCAAGTCAAAACAAAAACAAGGATACTCCTTTTTCACAGCACTGCTTTCCTCCAATTCGTTGGCACAAACAAATAGCTATACTAATTGCCAACAAACTGAAAGCCTTGATGTCGCTGTAGATCATTACAAAATCATGCTGTCCCCAGACAACTTAGACATACAGATTTCTCTTCTAAGACATCCAGAGAATTGGACCCTTTATCTCTAGGGAGTCCACCCAAGTGCTCACCAAGACCCTAATCATCTCAATACCACAACTGGTCTTCCTCGGGATGGCATCAGGCCCTTACAACTGATCCCACAATAGCAGCACAACTGGTCTTCAACATTCTGACTTTCAGCCATGTCCCTCAATTGCTGTGTGCTCCTCACTGGCTTCCTGTAGCTGCCCACAAACCTGGACGCTGATCTACAAAGCCAAAAACAGACCTAAAGGCAACGGTCAAACCCAGTCATACCAAGAGCTATTCAAGATTCCAGTGCAGATCAGCTTGACCCATCATTCAATAACATGTACAAAAGAGAAGCAATTAGACTTTTAAACTTTTCTGGACACCTTCGTTTCTCGCTGTTCTTCAAACGTCAAGAAGACTCTGCAGTCTTCTTTTGTCTTACTTGGTCTCAGGCATTCTGGCATAATCCAAAAAAAGTTAGTAACTGTCTAAGGAGTAACTGTCTAACTAGTAAGGAGTAACTGTCTATTGTAAAGAGAAAGTTTCTACTGCTTTGGAGCACTGATGTGAGGATTTGATTGCATTCAGTAACAAAAGCATTAATGAGGTCAAGATGTTGGATGGTCACCACCCTACTTCGTCCCACAAGTATTGGATGGCTCACCATCAATCCAGAGAACAGCTCCACTGCTTTGTAATAAGCATTACAACCCTCTTGCCCATGTTTGGCATTAGACATGGTGCCAATAGGTTCATCCTTATCTCCTCCAGAGTCCTATTCTATTGGCAGTGTCAATTTAGGGCATTAGAAACATCTGGGTTAGCAACAGATTCACTGCAAGGGGTGTCCACAAACATTTGGACATAGTGATTTTAGTAAAATAAGTCCTCTTACTTCAGTATTTTATAAACTATCTGGATTTAATCAGCTCAAATCAGTGGGCAAAAAATAAATTCTTGTGTATTTTTGAGGCTGTTCAACATGGATTATATTAACCAAGATTTTAACACACAGAGTGATTCTTGGCCGTTCCTCAAACCAGTACTTTGCAAGACTGGACAATCAAGCTTGGAGTTTTATTTCTGAAGGGTAAGATTTTCATTTCAAAACTGTAACAATCATTTCCCTAGCTACACTTCCTAGAAAGAACTATTTTGGTCTACAATATAAAGGTACCCAAAAAAAAAAAAATCATCATGAAACTGAATTCAACCACCTGCAGCGAAATTCACCAAGGAGAAGCTTCTGACACTTGACATGCTAAAGGGGTTCTCCCTCTAATCTTCTAAACAGAAACACTAATGTCTAATGTTCTTAAGATAGTTCAGGGTTTTCCCAGGGTGATATCTGACAAAGGAATTTTGCATTTAGGCTACCTCTTTTTGATAAACCCACTTAAAACAGAAAGTAATGGAAGGCTACAAGTATAGTCCAATAACTTCACTCATCAGATATCACAGAAGTGTTATTCAAAGGCTATGTTCAGACTATCTGCCCAAAATCAGATTTTTGGCATATCTATATTGTAACCAGGTTGCTTTTTGATAGTTGGGACCAAAAACCACATGAAATCCGATTTGTGGACAGTCCTCCCACCAGATCTGACTTAAGAAAGAAATCCGATCAGCCTGCAGTCTGAACCTAGCCATAGAAATACAAGCCAGCTCAATCAAGCTTTGGATTCACACAACTGGTGAACATCAAGCTGGAAGAACAAACAGAACATGGCTTTTGCTAAAATGCCAAACTGTTTTGGCCATAAGAGAAAATGTTAAATGTAGGTGTGTAAAAAAACGCACATGCCAAAAGACAAGTATTTATGATTTGGAAATTTGCACCATCATCCAGCAAAGAAATTTTACACGTCTTTAAGGGCATTCTCTCCTGTCCACTCAACCTTCTCCTCAAACTGGACTTTCTGGCCAGCAAACTGATCTGAACAGTAACAACGAACCAAATCGGATTTATACACAGGTATTAATGAAAGTGTTCCTTCCCAGCCTTGAAAAGAGTATAAAGGACTTTCCGCTCAATGTCCCAGTCAAAGTCTTTTAAAAGGAGGAAGATCCCAATGACTACTCCCAAACATCAATAATAATCCACTGAAACCTGACCCTTTTCCTTTCTCTTCAGTAGCAATTACTGACACATTATATCAATCCAACATGGCGGAGAGAACAATGATCTGCTGTAAAATCCCAAGCCCCAGATGTCTGTGGTTATCTAATATTCTTCATAATTATAGTAAAAAATGGGAAACTGACGCAAACCTTTACACAAGTGGACTTGGACACTTGGATCAAATGAAACCAAAATACAACCCTAGCATCATTTGGGGGTGGGGTCAAGGAATACTGTCGAGGAATGAGGGAAAACATTCAGATCAGGTTATGTCAAACAACCTCCTAGCTTGGATGACTCCCAAGAAAACTGTAACTGCCTTCAATTGGTCCTCCTAATAAACAGCACACTCACACTGCAAGCGAGTGTGTCTTCATTGCAGAAGGAAAATTGGAGCACAAAGGCAAGCTTATTTTGGTGGCCATTAGCAAAGCTACATGAGGCAACTCAGAGACTTGCAAGGAAAATGTCACTTAGAAGAAAGCACCAGAACGGTCAAAGAGAATTTCATGGATGCCACTGTACTTTATTAGAAACGTAAGCAGACAGAAAAGATAATACACATCACCTACCTTAAAGGCCTGACTAATCAGGAAAGACGTGAAGGTGTAATATCCCTTTCTGTGTGTTGTACCGAGTGACTTGACAAAGTTATCTGCTGTGTCATTTGTTTACCTTTGGATTGAGCCACAGGTGATTTTGCACAAAATACAGGAACCTTCATAATTCCACATGAAAAAACCCTTTTGATTGTCTTGCGTCATGCTGAATCGACAGGTGAGCTTGTCAGTGCATTGCCAGTCACCTGATTTAACCCCTCTACTAAGTCTTCTTAAGTTCTGCTTCATTATAAGATCAGATTTTCCACCTACTGTTCAAACATGCACCGATTCAGAACAAGCTACTTATTCGCCTTAGATAAGACTGCCAGGAGGCCAAAGCACAAATAAGTCACTGAATTATGGATGTAGATACACAGCTTTCCATGTATACAAAAACTTCCAAGTCCATATAGATCTAGTTCGACCGGTACAGCTTCCAGACCTTGTTCCGATACTATTTATAATTTCAAGCCTTGCAAAGTCTTTGATGACTTACCTGGGGGGCATAGCAGTGGGTGAACGCGGTTTAAGAGGCTTGTCCTTTTCCTCTTTCTTCTCGCGTGGCTCGCGTAGTGTCCGCTCTCTAGGTCGGCCTTCCTTTTCGTCTCGTTTTAGCCGGTCTCGCTCCCACTCCTCCTTCCTGCGCTGTCTCTCTTTCTCTCGTTCCCGTTCTCTTTCCCTCTCACGCTCTCTTTGCCTGCGTTCTCGCTCCCGGTGGTCTCGCTCCCGCTCTCGTTCCCTCTCGCGATGTCGCTCCCTGGGGTCTCGCTCCCGCTCTCGATCCTAGCGTAAATATACATGCAGAGACATGAATGGCAGTAAGTGTTTCTATACATTACAATCAGAGTCACATTTTCCAGCTTAGAAATGCAGGATCAGAGCGCAGATGCTATGACAACAAGGTCTCGCATCAGTGGCAGCTTAGCAAACCCGGGTATCAAAACACAAGCCAAGTGAATGAAGCAATGAAGCAGACTGCTGGAAAATATTATAAATATAACTGAATTGTGTTTAAAGATTTGAATGAATAAACTTACGCTGTAGTGGTAAGGCAGAGGGGTCTCTGTGTACTGCACTCTGAAGTTCTCATACTGGCCACCTCTCCAAAAGGCTTCCATTTCATAGTCGTAATAAGGATCCGCATATGGGTCACTGTAACAGGCAGGGTAATTGCTCAAAAGTAGTTGGGAAAAGTACAGGAAGGATTAAATGAGCTTGTAATGAGGCTGTTGGACATACCGTACTAAAGTTACACCAATACCAAAACCATTAATTTTAAAAGAAAAAAAAAAAAAAAAGAAAGAAAAAAGAAAAACTTAAAGGATACTATGCAAAAGGCACTTACCCATATAGTGGATCTCTGAATTCAATTTCACTGCAAGTGAAAAGGATGAGGAAAGATTTAGCGGGGAAATTGAGGGCTACAGTGGTAAACAAATAAACCAACACTACACTATTCAAATACCACAGGTTTAACTTCAAGTGCCGTTATACTAAAGCACCTCTTCAAAACCCATGAGTCACTCATGAGAACGATGAGATCATGAATCTATACAAATACACTGATTGATGCAGCTTCATAAAAACAGACATATTATTATATATATTATTGCTATTAAACACTTAGAAACCAAGGGCGGCACCTAATATTTACTACATAGTGCACTACTTTGGGGTTCTGTCAAAAACTGTCAAATGTTTAGTGCATTGTAATATACAGTGTACAAACAAAGTACACTAAACCGACATGGAGTACCCACACACGTCTTCTCCGAGGTAAACAGGCCGTCAGAGCATTTATACGACGCACTCTGCTGTCACACACAATGACGTGTCCGAAATCTTTCCCTTCCATGTTGAATTAGTGCTCTATATAGAGATCTGAATTTTCACAAGTAGAGGATAGCGAATAGGGCACAGTTTTGGACACAATCGAGGTGCGTTTCTGTTTGATAGTCCGAAATACAGAAACTGTTCATGCTGTGAAGACAAAGACTTGTGCTGCAACCTGAGGTCCTTCAGTTAGGATTAAAAACCATGTAATCTGCAGTGCAACAATGACCTTGTGCAGCCAGAGCATGCAGACTGAACCTCAATATGGATCTCAATGAATCATACCCAGGATCTCGAATCTCCCTCGTAATGCGATAGCCTCGATCCCTGAAGAACTCGTTTTCTTTGTCAAATTCCCGCTCGTCTTCACCAATGGTCACATTAAAGCGTTTTTCTTCAAAGTCAGGCTCTTGCTCCTTTCGGATTGTAGCCTTCTTCAAAACCTGAGGCAACCCACAGTCTAAAGTTAGTACCACATTTGTCGGTCACTCAGCACTCACTCTGAACGAGGCAAATCCATATTGATTTACGTTTATTTCCACCATGGACATCAACAAGCATGAACCAAAATAAATAAATAAATACAATGTATATAGATTGTACATTAGATACATGTTAAGCAATTTGAATAATAACCACAACATTTTAAAAGATGTTATCAACAGCAGCAAGACTAGGGGAAAAACTGAAACCACCGCATGATCCATGTTCTAACTCATTTGAATTGATGAGATCACAGAAACTCCAGTCAATGTGACCTTGCAAATCAAAAAGTGTAATGGTAACTAGAATGCCTCTAAAATTCCCTTTTATACCTAAAACACAACCTAAAATAGGGTTTTCACCATTTAATGATGATCTCCTCATGACATGCAACTCAAAGTATCATACCTCTTTGGCATGTCTTAGGCCCCTCTCCCAGGCACTCTCCACTGGAGGCTCCACAGGAAGGGGAGGAGGTGGCAGTTCCTCTATAGTAGGACCCCCCTGTAGGAAACAGAAAGCACACATACATTGACACTGCAGGACAACATTTTTACATTCATATAAATGAGATTCAGCTTTAGGCTCACACTCTGTGGATAAAGTGGTTGTACGGCTATTACATCATACCCAGGGGTTTGAGGGCATTAGTGGGTGAGGACCTCCTCCTGCAGCTCCGCCTGCTGCTCCTCCTCCAGGGGGAGCTCCATTTGGAGAGAAGGGGTCTGGTTTGGAGATGAGGGAGTAATTGCCTTTATCATTGACTCCGGGGTGGATAAACCTACAGATCATGCCCCAGGTGCAATTTCCTACCAAAAGACAAGAAAGGTGTTGTTTATTTTAATGCACATGAGTTTGACTGAGCTTCATTATATGCCATGCAAGTCATTGGGCTTGTGTACGAATGTAGTCCTGATCAAAAACATAACAACCAAAATTTGTAACTTCAAGAATGAAGACACCATCCTTCCCTGCGGGTCTCCCTGTAGCCCCGTCCCTAATCAAAATGGGTCGTGAGAGATACCATGAGAGATCAGGTAGGTAAACCTATATATTTTAATTGTTCAGTAACACTGCTCAATAAAGTAGCATCTTTGTGAATACCAGAAAAGGTACCATTTCGGTACCATTATAAAATCACTCTGGAATGAAACACAGAATCATATTTAAATAACACCTAAAACAGGTAGTAAATGTAGAAATAAGAAATGCAAGAAACTACATGCTTTTGGACTGAAAGCGGAAACATGGCAGAACTGCATTATCTGTACACTGGGAGACTACATGAAAATCTAACAATCATGAACAGACCATACACCTTCCTGCAAGGTCTACCTCTACATTTCAGCAATCTCTCTAGGATATCATGAACAACAGCGCCCCCTACTGTGATACTGTTAAAATCAGAACAAGACCAGAGAACCATATTCACTATTAGTGTTGAACACAGACGGAATTTGGCCTCTTCCTTTAACCTATTCGTGCAGTAAACGGACACATACACACTACTGAGCAAACACACACAGTGACAGTGAGCACACATGCCTAGAGAGGGTTAAGGCCTTGCTAAAGGGCCCCAACAGCGGAAGTTTAACAAGCCTAGGTATGCTCTAAGCGCCGAGCCGCCACCACTGGACAAATCACCTGATACAGGATAAGATGAAAACTCCTGCACCTGATTACTGGGCTTACACATGCATGCTTACAAACAGGGCCAGGCCCATGTTCTGCACCCATATTCTAATCACCCACTACCTTTTACAGAGATAATCATGTAGGCACCTCCCTTTGTCAGCATTTCCCTGAATTAAGCCTACAACACATCTAAAAGGCTTAACGGTGAGGTCTGGCATCACAGACCCACTACCCTCAAGCTCACTTCACAGGCCTGTGACCAAATTCTTAATTGTAGAACCACACTGGCCTCCCTGGTGAATTTACTAAATTTCTATTATCCACATAGTTTAAAAAGTTAAAGGTGGAATATAGATAAGAGATACAAGGTTTCAACAGCAATGATATACTTGACAGCAGAATCACCACTTTCCAGAAGAAAGGAAAAATAGTACATAAGTGAACATAAATCATAATATCTCTATGAGTGTGAAATTGTGTAAAGGTAGACAGAGGAAGAGAATGTCTTCTGCAATGAACTTACAGTAAATGATACATTAGCAACTTGTGCCTTACCTTTCATAAAGAACCTGCAGATAGGTCTAGGTCGGATCTTCCGGTCCATGGGGTCCTTTACCTCACCTTCCTCCAGATCATCATCCTAGAACAAGTCAGAAAATTAGATTTAAAGTTCAAGTCTTCTTAACCCAGATGTTTCCAAACAGCCAAGAGATATTCAGTGTCTAAGGTTTGCTTCAATGCGAAAAAGCAACCATAATGTCTATACTGGTGTCTAGTGGCTATATCCCTCCAGTCAGCATCACTAAGAGATGCCTAGTCAGACATCTTTGAATCTATGAGCACAGCTATAGGTGGTGTAAAAATATGTACACTAAAAATCTGTTGAAAGAGCTGCTGTGCAGCTGAGGCTGATTTTACACCAGAAGCGAAGCGGCATGTGTGCACAAACAGAACCACTCTGCAATGCTTGCTATTTCTCACTGGATGAAACTGGAAGGGGTTGTGCTGCTGAAGTTAAGAGAGCTTTCGACTAACAGTTCATTTAATCTGTAAACGGATTTACTGTCTGTCTACCACTTATCACCACAAAATTATGCAGGGAACATTTGAGCATAGCTATTAGCTACTAACTGTTTAAGAGAGGTCAATGACAAGTGTGATTACTGCTGGCCTTCATCCCACGTTATCTACAGCCAGTACAATACTTTTACTACTTACTTACTTTACAGCATTGTTGCTCTTTTCACACATAGCTCCAAGTGCTTTTCCACAAGACATCACACATATATTGTCCATGTTTGATCAAATTTAAATAGCTACTTTGATCGGCTGATTCCAGTTACCTCTCCCTCATTAAACTTATCTTCTACCTGGCCGACGCGGCCCATTATCCTCCGACTAGCCGATTCGCTCCATTATCCACTACCTGGTCGCTTCGGTCCATAAGCCACCAAGTGATTAATCCAAGTGAGCTACTAACTGTTTAATTTGGGTCCTTTATCCACCAACAGTGGAATAGCTAACAGAAACTCAGCATTTGCAGCTTTTAAGACTGTTCCACAAACTGTGCAACTCCATCATTGCAGTGCTGTATGCAGCTGGTAAAAGGCTACATCTGGGCTACATTAGGATTAGGTCATTGCATAAAATGGCCTTTGGTTACCATATACAGATTGCACAGACATGAATGGTACATTTGAAACTTTCACAGCTATTACATGCTACATCAAACATAAAAAACCATAAGTTTTCATTCATTGTTTTGTCATTCCATCCACCTTCGGATACAAGTGGGTATATAGTTCCTGACACTGTAAAAATGCTGTGATTTATAAAACAGGAAAACAGAACATTGCACAGATAAAACTAATAGCAGCAGCTAGCTTGAAGCTCTCATTATGCCTCTATTTTTCAATATATGCACATCTTACAGGGTCAACCACCACCTAAGCAAGTCTTATTGCGATTAGTTAGCATGACCATGGTCCTATCTTACACTTTAAGCAAGGCGCGTCGCAATGCTTATTGCTGTCTTACAGCCCACCAACAGTCTATTTTCATGCCTTCTGCCTGTATGGTTTTAATAAAAACAACAACGGTGCTTGCATATATATCTACGCAGATGATATCGGCGTGGCCTCAAAATGAGGTGTGTACAGGTAAATTTACGGTATATTGCTATCTTGGCAACAGAAAACACAGGAGCGCCACTGACCGAAAACAACCTAGGCAGACGTCAACAGTCAGACGTTCAGTGTTCAGTGCGTTCAGTTTAATCTTAGCAGTGAATTGTCAACAGAGGTGCGTGTCCAGCGCATGTACACCCCCGCTTTGCGCCACTGAAATAGCAATCTGCCAAAGTCAGACCACACCTGGCCTTTAAACGGAATGGCACGTGACACGCTGATTAGTTTATTGCATGTTACGCCCAAAACACACCCATGATTAATTAAGAGACTTAGAACATGCCTTTTGTGCGTTTTTAGACTTGCAAGGCACACTTTTCCCCAACAAAACGATAGCAAAGATGCACTGACACGTCCTAAATCAGGCTGCACGGTGCAAGGTTGCACGCTGCACGGCTCACCCAAGATCGCTAAAATAGGGACCTAAGAGTTCATTTAGGAATACATCTAAAATTTCTCCAGAAATAACGGAGAATAATGATAATTAACAAAGACTAAATATATACTCAAAAAAAAGCCCTGCATGAAACACTGTGTCCAGCCCTATTGGACAAAATTCTTACCCTTAAGAATTTATTTTGAATAATAAACACGCCACCGTGTATAGTGTAGTGATCCAAAACCTCTACAAAGCACTGTAATTACAGTTAGTTCACTTACATCAATTTCTCCTTCATCAATCTCGCCATCATCTTCATCTTTCTTTTTATCACGGAAGGAATCCCTTCTGCCTCTTTCTTGGCCTCTCTGCTCATCAAGCTTCTTAGGCTGAGAGTCTTTCTCGTCTGGTGGTAAGATTGGGTTTCTTTCACTTCTTTTTCTCTTCCGCTCCTCATTCTCATCCTTTTCCACCTCATCTGCTTCTCCGTCATCAGCACCAGGACCCTTCTCCGTGTCATCCTCCTCTGGAACACCAGTGTTCGGTTCCTCAGGCACTTCTTCATCATAGTCCAGCTCATGTTCATCCAGCTCTCTGGAGACAGAGGAGGATTCATCCTTCAGATCACTCACTGCCATAACCCTCCTTTGTCTCCTTTCCTCTTCATCCTCGTCCTCCTCTTCCAGCTCTGGACGACTCATGCCTAAGCCAGTGGTCACCTCTCTTCCGTCCTCTTCCTCCTCCTCCTCCTCCTCTTCCGCCTCTCGCCTGGCTTTCTCCCGCTCTTTGAGGAGGTTGAAGGGTTGCTCCTGGTTGGGCTCTGGTGATTCAGGGTCTGGTGACCTAGGCGTCTCCAGAATCTCCTCATCATCATCTTCCTCCCGCTCTGGTGATCGGCTCATGTGTGGCCTGCCTACCAGCCTAGTGACCGCCTGATCCTGTTGGTACACATCCCTCTCCGCATCCCCATCTACCTTGTCGTCATCTTGGTCAGATATTTCTTCTGGAGCTCTCCTGCCCATCTCAACCCTGTCTTCATCATCAAAGTCTGACTCTCCCCCTCCATCCCCTTCTCCGTCCTCATCATTTAGTAACTCGCTGTCAGAGACTCCGTTGTCCTCTTCAGCAGGGGATTCTGGAGATTCCAGTAGCTCGCTGTCTGATAGACCTTTCTCCTCCTCCTCTGGAGACTGTGGAGACTGGGTGGGGCTCTCAGGGGTGTCCATCAGCACTCAATCTGCAATCAACAGCAATCATATTCACACACGGAAAGCAAAACAGACATCGCGGTTAGCTGCTTCAATACGCGACAGGCTTGTTTTCGGGATACAGACTGAGCCAAGCTCTACAACAGGGGTTGACAATCTTCACTACATTAGTGTAAACATTAAACTAACACAGGTCTATATGAACTGGTAGACTACCGGTACACAACCAGTGTATTACAACCAGATTAATCACTCTTCAGAAAACAAGTTGTTTCAAGTGCATTTCAACGCTGAGTGCCTTTATGTTGAAGAAGCTTCCACAGCAACATACAGAGCCCCCAAAGTGTCACGTAGAAAAATAATATTTACGTTTTTTAATTGATTAACAATTGATTGACAATTGATTAAATATTTAACTCAATTTAATCAATGGTTTCCTTCCTTGAATGAATGAACGCGGATTATAAAACGGTTAAAATGTTATTAATTTAAGGGAACGAGTTATTAAAACCATTAAACGATTTATGACACCAAGTTAACGTTTGGGGTGTCTAATTATTATTTTTCTACCATAATACTTTGATGGCTCCGTAGAAACAAGCAGAATCACTTGGTCTTACTCTAGATATGAAAAACGCCAGGATAAAATATAGCTAAGCTTTTTAGAGGACTGAATTAACCTAAGTGACTATTAAATAATGTGAAACTAATAATTTTATGAGTGTGGGAAGGGAAAAACAACCCAAAGCGATGCTACCTAGCTAATATACCCCCTGACTTAGCTAGCTAGCTCAATAACGTTACCGTTGAACAGCCCGTTAGCACAGTGGCTAGCTAACGAGGTCTCCGCATCCAGAAACGCCACACTTCACACAATGCACACTTTGCAACACACAGAGAATTGAAGCAAATCATTTGGAATGAGGTTACCTGCTCGGTTTAACGGCAAGCGACTCATGAGATGGACGAGTGAAAGGCCAATTTTCAAGCTCGCCGACTAGCTGGCTAGCTTAGCTTAGCTTAGCTTATTTGCCAATGAGGAGGCGTCGCTCCGCTGGTGGCCGCGCAGCAGGCCCGAGAGAGCGCGGCCCACACTTTACTACAGCCGGGCTCATGGACACAGACGGGGACACAGACGGATACACACACACACACACGAAAATATAAGGGTCGTGTAAAGTAACCGCGACAGGTTAAAGGGTTTGCAGCTACCGTTTCGTCTCACTGCTGCTCGGCAGCGCTCCGATCCGAACTGACTCGTCTCGATCAACAACAATAAAGCGAACCCTGGTCAAAAACACGCTTAAAACACAGTCGGTCACCTTTCAAACCACAGCGTCTCGGAGACAGGGTCTCGATGTCGGGAGCTACCCGGTCTCTCCCCCTCAGTGACGAAATCTAAACGGTGAATAAAGCGCCGATTAGTGATTTTCTTTACCGGAGAAACGCATAAACCCCGCACGGCACCGTGAGAGCGGCCATTACACTAACGTCATCAAAATACGACACGAGGCTAAGCTCGGCATTCACAAACAAACGGCAAAAAATAATCTGAAACACACACACACACACACACACACATGTAGCTATATGCACACCCGTGTGATGTGTGTGCCTACCGTGCGCTTTTACACTTTTAAAATGGACAATAAAAAAACAGAGCTGAAATATTTGTTGTATAGTTGTATGAAGTGCGGCGCTGGGGGAGCGCAGACACTAGAGGGCGCTGTTGCAGCGAGAGCGCGCTCCGCTAGTCCCCGCGCAACAGAGCGGCTTCAGGAGCGCGCTGACTCCCCACTCCGCTGCTGCCCGCTGGAAGACTCACTCTTTCTTACCTTGACCGGTAATAGACATCTTTCCTTACCCTCACACCTGCGTTTCACAGCCGACACGACACCACATGACAGAGCTCTCTCTGGACGGAGTGGATGAGTCCCAAACCAAAAAGAGGGAAATGGTAAGAGACGCGTCTTCACTGGACCTACTCTGAAGTTAGCTATTTATTATTATTATTTATTTTTATTTATTTATTTATTATTATTTATTAGTTAGCTATCTAGTTGTCTGTGGAAATCATTTCTCTCGCTATATTGTTTGTATAAAACACGTCCTGCTCCTGTCTTGGTTAGCAGGGACTTTTTGGGTGAGGGTGAAGGGAAATAGCTATATCGTGGAGTTGATATGCGACTGTTCTGATTCTGAAATGTGTGCATTTACTAAAAAATATCTAAAATTATATCAGTTTCTGAAAAGTTGTTTTATTTCAAGCGACAAACACGAAGAAATGTGGCTCTATCTGAATTAGTAGAGAGTTTTGCATGTTCCTTAAAACTCATGGCTTAGAATAGCGTAATTACGCATTACGTTTATACTGACCGCTCATATTATTATTATTATTATTAATATTATTATTATTATTATTAATGTATGTATTAATTAACATGTTATTATTATCATCTATAATAATAATAATAATAATGTATTTATTAATTATCATGTTATTGTTGTTATTATTATTATCGTTGCTGTTTTGTTGTTGTTATGAATAATGACAAATATATTAATATTAATAGTCAACTCTTGAAAGTGTTCCTAATGTTTGTCCCCAGCAAAGAGACGAAAAATGAAGCTTTTAAAGTAAAATCATATTACTAGCTCACCAAACACGTCATTAAAGAGACAGACATGTACAGACAGACAGCCTGATAGACAAAAAGAGAGAGAGAGAGACAGAAAGAAATATAGATATGCATTTACAGAGAAGGACACAGTTAGAGAGAAGAGCAGAAAGACAGATGCAGAGACAGACAGACAGACAGACCAGCAGAGAGAGAAAGAGGGAGAGAGAGAGAGAGAGAGAGAGAGAGAGAGAGATAGAGGCAGACAGACGTAGAAAGAGAGAGATAAATAAAAGGACAGACTGAGACATACATACGTAAACACAGAGAGCTAAGAGACACATTCAGTGATCAGCCATAACATTAAAACCACCGTCCGGTGAACTGAATAACATTGATTATTTGGTTCTGGTGGCACCTGTCTAGAGGTGGGACCTACATATTAGGCAGCAAGTGAACAGTCAGTTCTTTAAGTTTGAACATGTTAGAAACAGGAAAAATAAGCAAGCGACAAGGACTAAATTGTGACGGCTAGAAGACTCGGTCAGAACATCTCCAAAACATCAGGCAGGTCTTGTGGGGTGTGCCCAGTATGCAGTGGTCAGTACCAGTACCTACCAAAGGTGCTCCAAGGAAGGACAACTGTATACAGGACTGTGCAGAGGTTTTAGACACCTAAAAAGCATTTATCTCAGCAGTAAGAGAGTTTTTGCTTGTAAACGCATTAGAACAGATGCAGGTAAACACAGATACAGTAAAACATATCAAGAATGTCTCATTTTGAAGAAAGTAGAACAAAGTTCAATTCCATCAGCAGCTCAACCGATTTAGCACTGTTCAGCACTGAGTTACCAGTACTGACTCCCATGAATAGAGCTCTGGAGATGCACAGGGATGTAAAAGTAGTACATTTTGCATCATTGTTGTTTGTATTTATGTTTTACTAGATAACTAGGTTTTTTACAGGTGCCTAAACCCTTTGCACAGTACTGTATGTTGTTGCTGTCACTGAAAAGAAATCATATCTACAAAATGCTAACTTTACAGGAGAACTTTCAGTGGATGTTAGTGTAAAAAAAGGTTTTCTTGGAAGTCATTTTGGAGCATTTCTGTTGGTCCGTTCATTATAATATTTTGAATTTACAGTATGTCAAAAAAGTGAAAATTGGTGAAAAAAATGTAGATCCTGTAGAAAAGTACTATGCCAAAGTAAAATTCCAGTCCTGGGGGAGAGGAGTACAAAGCCACCCCAGCATTAAGCTGTGTAGCAGTGAAAGTGTGTTCTCTGGAATGATGGTTGAGGATGAGGTAGGGTGGTGATCATCTAACGTCCTCACCTCCAATCCAATCTTACAGAAAGCCTTCCCTGGACAGTAGAGATAATTACTCCAATAAAAGCCTTATATACAGCCTTATACCCTTGATTTTGAAAGAAACAATGAATGAGCAGGCGTCCAAATACTTTTGTCCATTTATACACAGACATTATCCATATATAGATAGTCTGCGTGTATATATGGATAATGTGTAGACGGACAGACAAGAGAGGTCTTTGAATGGCTCCCTGACTTTATGATTTTGCTTGGGATCGACTCACTGAGGAGAGCTTGACCAAGTGACTGACAGCTTAATTCATATCGCGGGCTCTCATCTGCGCGCCTGGCCCTCACCATCAATGCCAGTGTGTGAATCAGGCTCGACATCACCGCACTGCAAGAAAACGCTCATTAAAGGACAGCTGCTGACTTAATGAGCGCGTTTAGCACAAGCGCAAGAGGTTCTGATAAAGCAGGAGCATTTCTTAACAAGTCCTGCTTTAGCGTGTAGCTTTTATTTCAAAATAACCTGAAGCTTTCCTTCAGGAACCTTGACTTTAGTTCTTTGTTTAGACTTTTGTAAAGTGTAAAGTGAATGAAAGGTTACACACAGTGGCACAATGTCCCATTATATCTGTCCCTCTAATACCCATCTTCCTTTGACATGGTTCATTTTAAGTTAGTGTATCAAGGCATGTCAAATGTAACTGCAGCCTTGGTCTTTACACAGAGCTGATGGAGGGAGTCTGCGCACACACACCTGTTTCTCCCTTCCCAACACATTACTCAAAACCCAGGGAGCTGCTGCGCAATACGTGCACCACCCCCGAGTGCAACATCATGAGAAAACCAAGTCGTATGAGATGAAGGTTTCTGTTTGTTTATTTCGTTCTCCATCTTTTTTAAAGGTGACGGAGATGCAGAGAACACAGGCATGGATTAAATTACTTTTCATTTCGCGTCCACCTCAATTTATTTACCAGCGCCCCAGAGTCGAGGTGCAGAGGCAGCTGACACGAGCAACAGATGTCAGGATGCCAGAGAGTATTAATAAGCCTAAATGAATCAGAAAACTTTATTGTTCTTGACTAAGCATGTTTTCTTTGGGTGTATTAGTACTATGGACTTCCCAATGTTTGCATTAGGGCCACATTCACTGCGTTCACCCCCCTGAGTGTAAACACTTGCAAAAACAGTTGCATTTGATTTCTACAGCTGTAGCGAGCAGATTGCCAGCGGCAGCTCTGTGTTTTTAAAACCTTCAAGATTTTTTTTGTGCTTTGCAGCCTCTAATGCAGCGCACCACTAAAATGTCTCATTTGAATAATTAGCTGTGGCAGTTTATCATCGGTACAGGTTGATAATATGTGAAGAGTTTTCTTTGGGGAAAAAAAAAACACTCTGTGACCCCAGCAGGTGTTGAGGGAAGCATCGAGAAAGTATGAGACAGAGAGAGATAGAGCTAGAGAGAGAGAGATGTTAGATGTTATGCCCACATTGTGACTTTTTAATCAGTGCTGTTTCAACTGGCTGCAAGCTAGAGAAGGTCTGCCATCCACTGTCATGCGTACAGCACTTATCTACATATGCCAGAAGAGATGGACACGCGTGCAATTATTGAGCAATTAGCACAGGATGGCGAAATCCTCTTAACGGTGTTGGAGATTGGCATTTTGCCAATTGACTATTGCAATCTCTATTTTCAGGGGGATCGATCGGATGGACAATTGCATTAAGAAGCAACAACAGGAAAAAAAAAAAACAAGGCCTACAAGCCAACAAGAGACTCGGCTTCGGCATTCAAATGTGTCTCCGTTAATGGAATTATAGCAATCTACCAGGAAATAATGAAAGGGAGGTCAACAAAGGAAAGCACTGCCGTCGTACGACTCAAGCAAAACGCACAAGACCGGTTTTAAAAAGACGTTCCCTTCCTCTTCCCCTGAACTGAATCCTCACACGAACGCAAGCACACAAGCTCTAAAAACATGGTGGAAAACGTGAGCTCCAAGGTGGACAGCAACCCAGTCTCCAACATCTCCCTGCTGGGCGCCGGGGACCGAGTGTCCGAGTCTCTGGAGTATAAGACTGTGTCCGTGTTCCTGGTGCTTTTGGTGTGCGGCGTGGGAATCGTTGGCAACGTCATGGTGGTCCTGGTGGTTCTGACCACGCGACACATGCGAACACCCACTAACTGCTACCTGGTGAGCCTGGCCGTGGCGGACCTGACGGTGCTGGTGGCGGCAGGGCTGCCCAATATCTCTGAGAGCCTGATGGCCACCTGGGTGTATGGCCATGCAGGGTGTCTGGGCATCACCTACCTGCAGTATCTGGGCATCAATGTGTCCTCCTGCTCCATCACGGCCTTCACCGTGGAGAGGTGAGTTGTAGAGGTGTATTTATGTATTAGCTTGGAAAAACAGCTCAATTCACACACATCGCCTTCAGCAGCCTGCTCTGTTTTTGGTCCCACAGACTTTGAATAGAATAAAAGTACTGTGCCCAGACAAGACTGTGCCAAGCTCCAGCACAGTTATTTATTTTATTGACAAATAAATAGCAGTTTAGCTAATCCTGATATGGTTTATTAATTCAACAATGGTATCGTGTATACACAGAGTTTATGTATCAGTATCGTACTGGAACAGAAAAAGTCGGATCAGTTCATCTCTAGTAACCTCTGTATCATGATTGCCCAGGCGGTTTAATACCCAGGCTCGGCAAGCTGCCCCTGTAGGGCCTTTAAGCAAAGCTCTTCACTCTCTCTGCTCCCCTGGGCTGCCCACCGCTCCAGGCATGTGTGCTCGCTGTCACTGTGTATGTTCGATCACTAGAAACACAAATGGTGAACATGGTTGTCTGGTCTTACGTATTGTATCTCCAGGTTCTTGCCAAATTTAACATCACAGTGGATTCATCCATGCGCACACACCTGCCATAGTAAGTCAACTGTGCGTCAATTATTATTCTTGTCTGTTCTCTCCTCTCGCCCCAGATACATAGCCATCTGTCACCCGATGAGGGCCCAGACAGTATGCACGGTCTCCAGGGCCAAGCGCATCATTGCAGGTGTGTGGGCCTTTACCTGCGTCTACTGCATGCTCTGGCTCTTCCTCGTGGACATCCAGGTGAACAGTGACGGGCGGGTGCAGTGTGGCTACCGCGTCTCCCGGGACCTCTACCTGCCTATCTACCTCATCGACTTCGCCATCTTTTACGTCATCCCACTGCTACTGGCCATCGCCCTCTACGGCCTCATTGCACGGATCCTCTACCTGAGTCCTCTGCCCCACCCACCCGATTCCGGCACCACCGCTGCCACCACCCTCAGGCGGAGCTGCAAGGAGCCGGTAGATGCAGCCAAAGGTCGCCAGGGGAGGCCCAAGAGTGCCCTATCGTCTCGAAAGCAGGTGTGTGTGTGTGCTTTATCTTTGTTGAGATACAGTTCAATTAATACAAAACAAAGCTTCAATATGAAAACAGATAATTACACTATATGCACAAAAGTATTGGGACACCTGCAAATTTAAACTGTATTTGTTGGTATGACTGTGTTGAGAGTGTTGAATGATCACCACCCCAACTCATCCAGGACCCCCTGACTCATCTCAAAAGTACTGAATGGAGCGGCATCATACTAGATAACACAGTTCCAACGCTCAACAGCTCAGTGCTCGCCCCTGGTATTAGGCATGGTGCGAATGGGTTCATGTTCATCTGCTCCAGAGAGTCCTATTCTATTGGCAGTACTCTACAGGGTCTAGACAAGCTGCATATATGCATTTGTGCATCTGTTTCATCAATGTGTGTAACTTACAGTAACTTTATTCATTCATTAAAAGGGGTGTCCACAAACATTTGAACTATATGGTTTTATATCATAGTTTATATACAGTATATCATAAACTACGTAGTATATCACACATAGATATATAGTATATCACCAAATGTGTAACACTGTTAACCTACACTTTATGTCCAAATGTTTGTGGACACCCCTTCTAGGGAATGCATTCAGCTACTTTAAGCTGCTTCCATTGCTGATTGGACACAGATGTGCAGATGTATACACATAGCTTGTCTAGTCCCTGTAGAGACATTATAGGTATGGACTACAGGGGTATAAAGCCTTCCAGTAATGAGCTGTGGGGCAGTGAAACTGGAATGATGGTGCTGCATACAATACATTAGGGAGGTAGGTGCTGGTGGTGATCATCCAACATTCTGATCACACTAACAGTCTTGTGGCTGAATGCAATCAGATCCTCCAGAATCTAGTAGAAAGTTTCCCCTGGACAGTTTGAGACAAAGTTCACTGTCAAAAGAAGGATGAACTTTTTTTAATATCCTTGATTTCAGAAGAAACAATGAATGAGCAGGTGTCCCAATACTTTTGTCCATATATTGTATGTCGCTTTTGTGTGAGCCATGGCAGTGCATTGCTGTAAACCAACCAATCAGAGCAGAGATCATCACATTATTCAAGAGCCCACCATAAAAAAGTCAAATCACATGGTTGTAAATAGGCATGTAAAACTGCATCTGCATCTGGGCACCCCTCTCAACCAAAGTCCCATACCTTCTATACAGGCATGTAGACATCAATGCATTCTATAGCATCTTTAACACATGAACACAAGGCACATTTGCAGGCCCTTCTTTTGCTGTATTGAACAATGTCTTGTATAAAGACACCACCATATAATATTGGATTCTGTGTATCGCTACACCTCTAGCATAAAAAAATAACTTCACTACACCCGCTGGCTTTGTTAAGTTAGGTCATGTATGTGCTGTACAGATTGCAAGAATTCACAGCAAGAATCCACTTGCCATGCTGGGTTCATTAAGAGAGCATTTTCTCCTGGTTGTGAGAGTTCCCTAAAGGACAAATGCAGGGCACTGCTGTCATCCTCTAGCTGTAACAACTTGTCACAGGACAGTTTTTTTTCATGAGCAGAACATAGGGCTAGCTCTGTTAAATATCACCAGGCGGAGGGGGTTGTCTTTTGGTATTTTCCTTGGCCACAAAAACAAGGTGCAGTTAAAAATGCAAGGTTCTGATTTGTAAATTATACATACAGAGCCAGTCTCCTCAGTGTTTGCCATGAATATTGTATATAGATCTCCTAAGACTTTTGTCTTACTCATCACTTCCTCAAAAAAACAAAGACAGACTTTGTTTGTGGCTCTTGAATAATTCAGCCTTGCCCTGTTTATCTGTACAGAATACTCAAAAACACAATGACTACATGTCTACATTTCCCCCAAAAAACAGATTAGAACCCTTTCAGTATTAATATTAATAATATTATTAATAATAATCAGAAAGGGTTTTTATAAAGGTGCATAAATAAAGTGACTTTGTCCCACATGGTTAACCCATGTGTTAATTTGAGAGGAATTATACTTTATACTTTAATTATAATGATACTTTACATCATTATATTATATTATATTATATTATATTATATTATATATGTAATTACAAGTATGACCAACCGAACTGAAATAAGCAACCAGCAAGACCAGGGTGACCTGTATGACCAGCAAGACCAAGCATGACCAAAATCAAGAGCTGGTCAAGAGCTTTCATAGACTTTTCATATATATTTCATATATAACTTTCATTATAATTGTACATGAATGATATTATGTACCGACAGGTTTGAGTCAGCACAATACATTTGTTTTCCATTGTTTTTACCAAAACAGCTAATCTGCAAAGATATTTTTTTCTTTTTCAAATGATGTTAAAATATCTAATTTACTTACAAACACAAAAGTGACAAATAAATGATTAGAGAATTTATACGTTGATTGAATTCCTCTGCATTTTTCAATGAGTTCTGAGTGAGGAGTAATTCCTCACTTAAGTCATTTAATTTAAAACAGCTTCAAAAAAGCAATTCAAAGAATTTGAAAGCATAAACATTATAAAATACCAAAGAGGATTAGACTTCTAGCTTCCTTCTTTGTAACCCAACACTTCAACCCAGAACAGCCATGTCTGCAGGGAAGAGCGTAGTGCTGCTCTTATTGAAAGAGTGTAGCCACTGCAGCAGCCTGCATTCTGGCTGCACTCTGTTTACTCCCCTCATAGTAGCAGAAGCCTCCCTCCCTCCTTCCTTTACTTCC
Source organism: Salminus brasiliensis (assembly GCF_030463535.1). Taxonomy (NCBI): domain Eukaryota; kingdom Metazoa; phylum Chordata; class Actinopteri; order Characiformes; family Bryconidae; genus Salminus; species Salminus brasiliensis. The sequence continues at coordinate 9,684,252 of NC_132890.1, forward strand.
ACTTGAACAGTTCCACGCAGTGTTGGCACTGAGTTGCTTCAAATGTCGTATAATCCTTTCTGAACTGCAACTAACATTTCGCCACAGTTCATTAGTAGAAAGTCTTGGAAAACAGAAGCAATGGCAAGATCATTTAATATTGTTAACACTCAAACGCACCATCAATCGACTGAAAGATGCCGTAGAATGGAAAGCTTTATTCATCTTGGCATAGTTGGATGAAAAAAGTTCCTTACATGGAACTGACAAAGAAACCCAGAATCTTAAACATTGCTGTCTCTTAATTGAAAAGAAACTCCAGTGTAATCAAAACAGAGCTGTAAAACAATGACAATACCAAAACCCCAAGACTGTGCCATGACAGTCTAGACTTGGTATATTTAAGCCTCCAAACTATACACTAGTGAAAACCCTTCAAGGATAAGAGAAACAACTGCGTCAGGGAAATATCCAAGCAACGCTAAAGAGGCTAAAAGTTAACCCTTGGCCGACCGGTGGAGAGAAAAGGGCCATCCGGAATGGCTGACTAAAAGTGGGGGCCGCATCGTACTACAAGGATAAGGGGGAGCGGTTAAAAAGGCTAAAAGCTAACACCAACCAGAGCATTGTCCAGCAGGTGCTAGGGTAAACATGAAACTTAGCTATGATTTCTTCAGCATAACCACACATGGGTGCCGACTGGACACCTCGAGGACACTGAGATGACTAGGCAAGGCTAGGCAAGGGTATACTTTGCTATGTAGACACTGAGGTAGTAACGTAAACCAGCCAATAAAAGCAGGGCTAATGTTTTTTTTTTTCTACAAGCCCTTGTGTAAATGGAAAGTCAGTTTTTTTTTATTCTGCAACAAAATAACATAAATATAACTAAAATTCACAATAAACCCATTCTATGGCACTTTAAATTGAGTAAAGTGAGGACCTAGGTATTGCTCTGTATCTAGTCCTCACTTTAACAGAACACTCTGCCAGCTTTGCTCTACTGCTCTATCATTTTGATTACCTTTCTTTATTACAGCTGATTATTAGAATCCCTGCAGAGACATTAAGCGCAATCATAGAACTATCTGTCTTTGTTCCACCGGATGAGCTGGGAAGCTCATAACACACTATGAGCTACTGCTATTGACATTACAGTAATGCCTTTGCTCTAAAGCCATTTCAAATATCCACAATGTTAAACAAATAGTGTTTAAAGGTTCTGATGAATATTATATCAATTTTTTATATTGTTATAAATAAAGAACAAAAAGATGTGTTTTGTTATTTAAGATTCATCCATTATGTACAGCCATTATGTAAATCCACAGATGTCATTTAACAATCCCATGTACCCCCCCCCCCCCCCCCCCATTAGTTTTCCTAGTTTTTCTGTGCTCTTATTGGCTGGTCAATGGTGCATGGAAAAGCTCAAAGAAACGGCACATTATGCATATTTTTAAACTGTAACAAAATCACACATTTTTCAGTCTTACTGACTAGTGCTGCTGTCCTCTCATTGTGTCCTCTCTGCGTGACATGTTAGCAAGATGAAGAAATTGTCGCCATGTTAGCTCTTATCCCCCACTCGTTTCCTCAGAGTTAGCTTTCTTGAGTCTTATCAGTTTGTTTCATTGTTTTGCTGGTTTACAAGCATGACTGACCTGGCCAAACTAAACAACCAGCAAGACAAGCATGACCTGTATGACCAGCATCACCAAATTGGTTGACCAACATCAAGCCCAAGCATGGCCAAAATCAAAGGCAGCATACACTAAGTAGCTAGATTACCAGCATAGGGTATGTTTTTGCTGGATGACCAGCTTTCCAACCACCATGACCAACAATGACCAGCTTAAACCATCGGAAACCAGCTACCAGCAAAAGCTAGTCCTGAGCTGGATTTTTCAGCAGAGATGGTAAAAGCTAGCATCGACTAGCATTAGCTTTTAGCCTAACGTGGATCCCTGCTTACCTCCACAGCTTTTGCTTCATCGCAAGCTGAGTTTGAGCTCCTCTCTTGCTGACACTGGCACAGCCTTGAGGCCTGGTTTATGTAGTAACTCGTATTCACATAACTAACAGATCCTGGAGGTGATGAGCTGCTGTCCAGTAGGAGCAACACCATATTCTCCTGAAGTGACCGTAGCATTTTACCAAATTGGCAGCTTTGACTAGGGTTTTCTGAAAGGGGGCTGGGGGTATGTAAATGTCACGGGTCTAGACTATTATGTAACAAATTTGGGGTTTTGGAATTGGCCTGTTTTACAGCTCTCTCATTTTGGTAATGCCAAACATTAGTGTTTGAGGTTCATGGTATGTCAGTTCTCTTTTTTTTTAGTCAACCATGCCGAAGAATATAAAGTTTGACGTTCTAGGCCATGATCTATTTGAACATTTTACGATATTTCCCAATTTCAATTTACTTCTGAGCTACACTTACATTATTTAAATACTCATGAAGTAAGTGAGTAATAAGATTAGTTAGCCATATATTTGAATACCCACAGCCATCCCCATTGCACACACACACACACACACACACACAAAACATAAACACACTTCAGAAGAAATGAAGTGCTATCTATTTCCTTTAGTTATGCAGGCATTTTAAACTAACTTGCTTAATGACAGCCCCCGCAAACAGAGGCTTGGCTGCAATAATGATCTGGCCGGGTTGGAGTCCAGCCACAGAAGGCTATATTCATACCCCTTCTCACCAGTCCCCAGCCTTTAATGACTGTTTGGGGCTATGGAGGTGGGTCATAAATTCCTCATAGCTGTCACTCTTTCAATGAAAAGTTACCCAGAACTCTCCCTGACCTTGCGCGTGGGCGGGCAGATGTCTGGGAGCACCACTGTGTCTTGGTGGGCACGTCCAAGTGTGTGTGCGCTCGCTCTCTTGCTTGCTCGTGTGTGGCATAGATCAAAATCTCAAAGATTCAAGAGGGCTCCACTCGAGAAGAAGATTTGCATAATATGATTTGTGGCACTCGCTGAAGTATGCTTAATGCTGCTGATGATTCTGCTCTCGGAGATCATGAAGAAGGCCTCTCCCCCTCTCTTTCCCGCTTTGTTCTTCTCATTTCTTTACCCCCCACACCTCCAAGCCCCTTTGATCATGCGATTATCTCAACAGTTCAGTAAGCTCTAGGATGCCCACAGAACTACTGTGGATGGAGCTTAATCTGCAGGTTTGAGTGAAGTTATCTGCGCTGCGGATCTGGTAGTGGCGTTGCCACGGCTGCCGCGCTCTCTTCATTTGACCTAATCGTGAGGAGCAGACTGCTTTGTTTGTGTCATGTTAAGACCTTGTTTCTGGCTGATGAGGAAACCCAATAAGCAGATGTATTTTTTCGAAATGTCACTGCCAGTCACGCTCATTATCTTGCAGCTCCGTTAATTAAACAAGCTCCTCCCAGGCCCGCGCTGCCTCAATTAGGGCGCTTGGTCGTGCTGAGAATTTGTCACGATCGTCGAAGGTCTCTCTCGCACTCCCTCTCTCGCCAGTCGTCACTCTATCTCCTGTGTAGGATGATAAATAGCATTTAGCCTCGGGAGAGTCCTTTTATTCATATGTCAATAGAGAGATTTCTAGTGTTTGTTCGACTGTGTCTTTCCTCCAGGGCATTGTTCCGTTATTAAACGCAAGCGAGGCCTAAAACGGAGGCAGCGCTCGAACAGGCCCAAAAGTAATTTGGTTAAAAGTGTTTACTATTCTGAAAAAAAAAAAAAATACACACACACACACACACACAAAGGAGCTGAGAGGGTGGGAGAAGGCTGCGGTATTGGCTGCAAATGGTAAAACTAAAAGACTGAACAGTGGAGTCTGACGGTGATTCTATTAGATCCCCCTCCCTGGGGTTCTACGCTGCCAACATATGCACTGTCACCATGGCCACAAAGCCACAGGGTGTATGACAATGTGCTACACACTCTCTCGCTCTCTCGCTCTCTCTTTTTCTCTCTGAGGCGTAAACTGTTAATGTCCAGAAATGCTTATGCATGCACAGGCTGTCTGGGAATAGAAGACTGACCACTTATGTTTTTAATTAAAGCTTACAAAGACAGCCCTGACATGTATGCTGTACAGAGATTTAGCAGAGGTGCATTTAAGCCTCCCATGCCAGACTTATGTAGCCTGCTGCACTAATCAAACAGTAAAGCTTATTAGTCAGGCAAGGTGCGTGGATACGATTTTCCTGAATAATTAAGCATAATTTAATGCGGCTGCATTACACACGACTAATTATGTTCGAAACATCCCGGTCCGCTAATCCCATCTGTCTGCCTTGCTATGAACGGCCTGTGCAATTTCTCAGGGAATGCCATATCATTGGCATTTCAGAAACTGATAACTGATCATTATAGGGGTCCTAGAATGTCAAATAGTTTGATACATGAAAGTGACATACCCTTAGCCTCAAAGATTGTTGTGTCCTCCTTCAAAAGAAATAATGGCTTTACCAAAAGAGGGCAGGAAAACTGGCTAATTCCAAAATTTGCATACATCCAGCCCGCCAGCATAAACTAGTCAAAAGCTGGGGAAACAGCAATTGGCCATTTTAGGTGTGGTGGTGGTGTTGTTGATGCTGAAGAGCAGCTCATCACCTCTAGACTCTAGTGCATTACCGCTAGTTATGGTAACAGGATCCAGGCTGAGTGACCACAGCTTTTCCTGTGCCAGTATCTACAGAAAGGCGAGCTCATACAGGGATCCATCCGTAGCTAAAAGCTAACAATAGTTGACGCTAGCTGTTACTATCTCTTCTCTTCAACATCTTCCCTCAAAAACTAACTGGACAACTTTAGTTGAGCTAAACACACACAGAAGGGAAAGCACTGGCTTAAAGAGACAAACCCTTGGAAGCGAGTGGGCAAGGCAAGCCTTAGATCTATCCCGGCTACAATCTCCTTAGCTTGCTAACGGCACATCACGCTGAGAGGACTCAATGAAAGGAGAGCAACAGTATCCAGTAAGACTGGAAAAATTACAGTGTTTTTGTTATAGTGTTATAACTATGCTATACCTATATGGCCTGGGGCTCGCAGGTTCGAACCCTGAGCCATGCCACTTTGCCATCAGCGGCTGGAGTCTAAGAGAGCACTATTGGCTATTCTCTCTCTGGATGGGTAGATGGCGCTCCTCATCACTCTTTAAGCGATGTTGGCTGGCACAGGTGTCTGTTAGCTGGTTCGGTGGAGTTGGGGGCCTGGCACTGTCCCGCGAGTGTTGGCTGCCTGGAAAGAGGCAGTGGCTGGTTTCACATGTATTATAAGGAGACATGTGTTAAGTCTTTACCCTTCTACAATTGTTGTTTCCATGAACTTCCATGTTTCTTTCTGAAGCAAAATAAAAGGGTGGTAAATAGCATTTTTCACTGCAACCAATGTATCATACTTACTGTTTATACATTAATACTGAATAAATTATTATTCCTTTAAATAATTTCATTCCCTGGCTCATGACTAATACTACAAAAAGGGCTCAAGAGTGATTATTACCTGAAGTAAAAGGTGTAATATCATACTCATCATTTAAAAGATGTGCCCTGTTCCTCTCAATAGACTACTTCCATAGTCCTTTTGTCATCTGAAAAAAAGTCACAATGGGTGAGATGTAAGATGGACAACCACTTTAGCGGTCATTGTTATCAGTTCAGCTTGGAGCCTCCTCTCAGAGACATCTTCTCAAAGGAATTCAGCCCGTGTGAACTCTACTTGGAGCGGTCAGAGAGCGTTCCAAGTGTCAGGAAAATAGAACAAATAGCATTTGGAAACACAGTTGCCGCATTAAAACGCTGAGCGGCTTAGTTCCACCCTGCGCTCTGGACGTACTTAATGGTCAGCATGGCTTTGGTCATTGACAGCTGCTCAGAGTCATTTCCAGAGCTGATCACAGCCAGTAATCAGTGGTTATTGCACAAGCTGAGAATTGGATGTTCATTATCCACCATGACATCTAAAAATATTCTGCTGGGAAATTTCAGAGCCATGACAATACAAGCTGTAGAATTGCCTCTTTGAAAAATGACCATTGCTCAGCTTCAGTGGGCAGAACAATGAAGAAAAATGCTCTCTGCCCTCACTCTTAGTATTTTCACTGAGTGGCACAGTTATATTTAGTTAGCAGTGTCGGAAAGTACTCTGTAACAGACTTTACAGACTTCTGTGTGCATTACTCACAAACATCTCTGACTCACCAACCCTGACCACTGCTTGCTGCCGTCTGTGTCACATATAGTGTCAGAGTCCATACATCAACATCCAGAAGCTGTTAAAAAGGAAGATGCCAGAGTGGGCTCTTTGGAGAAATGTGGTGGAAGAATCACTTTGGTTCCCTAAAGATCATTTCAATGGACGGTTCTTTAATTAACTTGCATAAGAAATGCTGAAGCCACTCAAGTGATGAAGGGGTTCTTTAGGGAATCAGACTGGATTGGACTTGACTGGATCTTCTGCATTGACATATCTTCATTGTCATCTGTATCATCACTGTGACCCAAAAACCTTGAATCTCCAAAATGTCAACTTTACAGGACGAGGGGAACACCTTCATAACTTTTATTAAAAGTCAATGTAAATAGATGTTATTCTTTAGTCATTTTGGAGCAATGACTATTCTATTGGTCCATTTATCATGACCATTTGACACAAGGTAAACAATAACTGTCTGTTCTAACTTTAGTTGCACCAACACAGATGTGTAAATGCACACACACAGCTTGTCTAGTCCCTGCAGTTAAATATTGCCAATAGAATAGGACTCTGGAGCAAATAAACAACATGACCCTGTTGGTACACAATGCCTAATGCAAGTTAACATTGAACAACCAACATTCTCACCTCACTAACGCTTTTGTTGCTGAATGCAATCAAATCCTCACAGCATTGCTCCAAAATCTAGCAGAAATCCTTCTTCTCTGGTCAGTAGAGACAGTTACTCTAATAAAGGCATGACAAATTCTTTTTGAAGTACTCTTGATTTCAGAAAAGGAACAATGAAAGAAAAGGTGTCTCAATACTTTTTCCACAGAATGTATATTAACAGTAGGGTTATGCTGTGCTGTGCACTTTCCTTAGGTCACTAAGATGCTGGCTGTGGTGGTGGTCCTTTTTGCCCTGCTGTGGATGCCGTACCGAACGCTGGTCCTCATCAACTCCTTCGTCAGCAAGCCGTACTTGGACGCCTGGTTCTTGCTCTTCTGCCGGACGTGCATCTACGCCAACAGCGCCATCAATCCCGTGGTGTACAACCTAATGTCCCAGAAGTTCCGCTCAGCGTTCCGTGGCTTGTACCGCTGCCAGCGGCAGGCTGGTCACCACCGCACCCTCTCCACACTTCACACTGCGGCCTGCAGCGTGGCCAGAGACCCCCGAGCCACTCACATCAGCAATGGCACCAGAGAGGCAGTCAGGAACATCAGCTCAGGCACTGCTGACCAGAAACACACTAAAGACAGCGCTTTGGATGAGGAGAGAGAGGCTATGGACAGCACGTGTTTTGATAGCACTGACCTGGACAAGCCTGTTTTCAAAGAGAAGGAAGGCATGATTGACACAGGTGAGGGTCACAATGATGAGGCTAACCTCAACACAGAGAAAAAAGACTGTGACCACTTTAAAGCTGGTGAAAAAGGAATGAAAGAAGATGAGAATGGTCCAAGCTTGGAGAAAGAGATCATGAGTCAGTGCACTAATAATAGGAAGGCTTTGGAGATCAACAAAGATGCCACCACTGACGTGCCGCCGGGCTTTAAAAGCTCAAGCACAGAGAAGGCCGAGGTCACCAGTGATGAGACGAAGCCTACACATGGCCAGAATTGTAAGGAACTGATCCACAGCACAGTGTAGCTCCTCTGAAAAAATCCCTGCATCATACAGGGGATAAACTTGTTCAGTTTACAGCCCTCATTGACCGCAAACTACAAAAAACCCTCTCACGATCAGTTTTCACATTTCAGAGAGGATCCTGAAGAGCTTTGTCTTCCCACCAGCTGATGAGACACCAGTTCTGCTGTGGAACGCGAAGACTGGGGCCACTTTCACTGCATAATTTACAGCGCTTGCTGGATGGCAGACGCGTCAGCAACACCTGTTCTCTCTGTTGTGGCTCAGAAGCCTTCCAGAGAATTCCAGTGTTTTCTGCTCATCCACATCGCATTAAACAACTCACCCTCTCTGCCTGCGAGGAGACAGAGAGACTAATGAATCCAGCGAACCCGCTTTAGTTTAAAAGCACAGACAGGCCCATGTTCTCCTCCGCAAACTGCTACAAGGCACTTTTATCTGACAACAGAGCCCAGAGCGTGAGGTCAGGACTAACATGCATCCATGTTTTCCCTGCAGCCAACACGAGGCATTTATAGAGGCTGGCCTGGTGCCAGAGAGCAAGCAGAGAGCGTGGCCAGGGGAAGCGAGTTGTAATGCATCGACATTTGTTCCACATAAAAGCCCACGCTTCAAGCAGAGTGATGCTTTACAACTGTTTCATCTGCCATTGTGCCCCGAGGCACGACCGTGTTCTCTGGGCCGCACTTGAAGACTGGAGGCGCATCAGACCAGAGAGCAAATCAGACCTCTATTGTGGACTCCTAACAAGTCGTCCATTTATTTATATAGAGCACAAAAGACACTTTACATACAGCACATTACACTACCGGCGTTTTACTGGTACATCCAGGATTTCTCTGTAAACAAGATTAATCATACATCTAAGACCAGTCCAGAACAGGATTAGTCATGCACTTAGGACAGCGTTCATACCGAAAGGTAGCCCTGAAAGCACTTTGTTGTGTACCCAGTGCCATAATACTCCTTCAGATAGTTCATATTTATGTAGAAAAGCAGTCACTGTTTTGTTCATGGCACAAATGTGATATTCAGATACTAAGTTCTAAGTGGTAATTTTCTGAAGCTATAACGACTTCATCAGGCATCATCATTTGTAATGTAAGTTGATATTTTACTGAAGTAATGTTCTCTGTTGTGTTTGCTTTATACAGCTCATTGCATCTATTGTGCTGTTTCTCTACGGGGAGAGAATAGAGATGACGGGTCGAGCATTTGCAATTGCTTTTTATTCGCGGCCACTTTTGTGGCTCATTAATCTGATTTCGGTTGTGCTGTACTTGAAGCTCTGCCTGATAATCTGGTGAGATACATTCTCCTCTATCTTCGCCTTTATCTTCTGCATCGTATTGCTACGTCCATCACCGGCCCAGCTCATTCCTGCTTATTGCTTTAACCTTTGTTGCTCCACTGCCACATTTCATTTGATAACCAGTGAATGAAATCTGTGCCAGTGTAAAGAGACTGATTTGAAAGCGCTGGAGCTCGTTACGCTGATGTGTCAGCTCTGTTTTTCAGCTTTTAATTGCAATTCTGATGAAGATGGAAGAAGAAAAACAAGGATAAGGCAAAAAGAATTTAAAAAGTAAAAAAAGACCCAGCCTATCTCTGAAACTGGAAAATCGTTGTATATTTTGTTTGTTTCTTATTCAGCTGAGAATCCAAAATCAGAAAATGAAAAACAATTCGTTATCGTTATTCGCTTATGAATCTAAGGATAATTGAAGAAAACAAATAACAGGTAGTTGCGAGTTTAGCAACATGCAGAGTTTGATTAAAGGCCAGAGCAAGCAACACTGTGGCTGAAAACACTCCTAAAAAATTTACTTTATCATTTCATGTTGTGTGGACGTTAACATTGAGATGTTTAGGAGATGTTGTATTTTTTAGCTCCATTCCGCCTGACCTAATAACGTAGGCATGAGGTGTTTGGAAGATGTTGAATTTTGATTAATTACTAACATCACACCCTAAAACCAACAAAATATCAACATTAGCTGTCGCCACTATACTACGTTAAATTGACGTTGGCATTAGACGTTGTCCCGACATCACAACCTTCAAGATAAAAATCTCTATATTTTATTCCTTTCAGGTCACACAAACCAAACAAGTCAAGAAGTATTGCCGAAAGAATATGACTCTCTGAAACAGATTAACAGGACTATATTGGCACCTTGCCTAATGCTAAGCATGAACTACAGGTTGAGTTGTAGAGCTGAGGAGCAGTGGAACTGTACTCTCTGGAATGATGGACGGTGCTTCATCCAAAATATTTGGGAAGAGTTGGGGAGTTAAGAATGATGGGGGTTGGTGATAATCCTGTATTCTGACCTCATTAATGCTCTTGTTGCTGAATGCAATCAAAACCTCACAGCAAAGCGACAAAATCTTATAGAATAGACAGCAGGGACAGTTATTCTAACAAAAGATAAACTCTTTTTTTTTTTTTAATACCCTTTGCTTCGGAAGAAACAATGAATGAACAGGTGTCCCAATACTTTTGTCAATATATTGTGTAAAAAAGTTTGGCCCCTGGTTTGTTTTAAATAACTAATTGTTTAATTTGTTTTTTTTTGGATTCTCAATTGAAATGGTGTAAAAAGAAGAGAAGGAATGATGCGGAATGATGAAGAAAAGTTATTAGCTGAAGTGAAGTAGTGGTGGCTATTGAAAAGGGAAAAAAGGGAAAAAGGACAGCTATGGTGTCCTTGGCGTGTTGCAGCATGAAGGTGCTTGCAGTGGCTTTTTCAGATTTTAATCCGCTTGATATTCGCTCAGCTCCTAATGGTGGTCTGGAATCAGAGCTTGGTGTCTGTGAGTGTTCTGTGAGCATGTGCTGTTCTGCCGGTATCTCCTTTGAGAAGGACAAAATAAAAAAAAATCAAATAAAAAAGGACTACATTTGTGTTCTCCTCTCTGTTTCTGTTTGATATGCTTCTTAACTGTCTGGGAAATAAACCGGAGTGCAAAATTTTAACGAGCTTTTGATTTATTCCTGCTGGTTCCAGGTGTCTTGAAATGAAGATTATGGAGATGACTACGACAGACTCTGCATTTGCCCCGAAAGTAATAAGGACTTCTTATTATGGATTTCTTAACCTTTAACATATCTGGAAATAGCCTTGCGCAGTAGCTGCAGATTGGTTAAGGAGTCTAAAACCTCTTTTTTTTTTTTTTTTTATTTGTTGCGGTGATGTCTGGGCAGGAGGCGGCGGTCCATTTTATTATTCTGAATTAGTATTTTCATCTCAGCCACCGACAAACACGTACGTCCACAACCTTCCACCCCTATCTCCCCCGCGCGAAGTTCCAAAGGGCCCCTAAGTTTACAGGTTTCAATCTGAAGGTAAAAATAGCAATCTTGCCATAAAAATATGACTTGATGCAGGTGGCATGAATGTATGCACAGATGTAGCCTGGCAGCTGGTTGCTAAGGTTACATGCTCTCCCCCTCCCCTTCACTTTTGCACGATTAGATTGGAGGGTTGTAGGCAGGGAAGATAAGACGGCCCCCGAGAATGGATTTCCGACCAGTTGTAGCGGGACTAATCCCACGGCTGATAAGCCATCACAAAACTGAGGTGTCATTCAATGAAATGAGGCTTCTGACAGTGCCCACGTGAGCGCCAGACCACAGTCCCTCTCACTCTCACTCACTCACTCACTCTCTCTCTGCCTCTGTGAGCCTCTGGCCCTCCGAGCAGTCCATATTAAAAACTTAATAACACATATCCGTTACGCAGGGTTTGATCATAATCGTTAGCGTCCCTTTTTGTTCCCTCTTTTGTTCGTTTCTTTGCACGAATCGCACAATTATGAATCGCTGCCAAAAGTCATTTTCAGAAAAGGCTTGAAAACAGCCTCTTTCTTTCTCTCTTTCCCCCTCCTGCTTCCTCTCCCTTGCTAAGGGCCGAGAGCTGTTGTGCCACGACGGAGAAGATGGACAGATAAAATTAGATGAGTTCCTCAGAATGGGAGGCAACAGCCCCCTCCATCAGATTTGCTTATCGCCATCTCCCTCTCATTTCGGCTCGGTCTCTTCTCCCTCTCTCTCTGATGGCATTAGTTCGCTGATCCTGCTGATGATGTCAGGCGCGTGTTCGAGCCAACCCTTTTATCATTGGCCCTCACCAGCCCGGGCGTAGGCCACAAACGCAGACTCTTGGATTAAGAGGAGGTTGTGATCAAGGCGAGCTGCCGCTTATCGTGACTGACTGTATTACTTTTTTGTCTTCAAAACGACACACACTGAGAGCAGCGCTTAATGCACACAGGGTACAGCAAAGAAGAGAACACTGATGTCTCAAGCTCTGGCACTGACATCTAAAAGCATTGCACAAGTCTGCGTCTCTACAGCTGCCGTAATACAAGCAAGCAGATCTCATTTTAAAGCATTTACCTTTTAACTTTTACCACCGAAATGTTCTGTTTCACTCTTACACATGGTTCTTTGAACCAGGCCATAGAAAACCACTTTTGGTTCTAGATGTGTGAATGTGAGGAACCTCTACGCTGGTAAAGAACCTTTGCATCAAGTGAAGATTCTTGTTGCATTGTTGCAATGGTATACCTGTTGGTTGCTAAGCTGTTGCTATGGTATGGGTGTTGGTTGCTAAGCTGCTGCTAGGCAGTTGCTAAGGTGTTGCTATGATGTAGGAGTTGGTTGGTTTTGCTAAATTATGGCTAAGGAGTTGCTATGGTATAGACGTTGTTGCTAAGCTGTTGCTAGGCAGTTGCTAAGACATTGCTATGATGTAGGAGTTGGTTGGTTGTGCCAAATTTTTGCTAATGTGTTGCTGTGGTATAGCTGTTGGTTGCTAAGCTGTTGCTCGGTGGTTACTAAAGTGTTGCTATGGTACAGCTGTTGGTTGCTAAGGTGATGCTAGGTGATTGCTAATGTATTACTTTTGCTGCTAAGGCATTGCTGTGATGTAGGAATTAGTTGCTAAAGTTTTGCTAAATGATTGCTAAGGTGTTGCTATGGTATAGCAATTTCTAGGCAGTTGCTAAGGTGTGGTTACTAAGATATTACTCTGATATAGAAGTTGTTGCTAAAGTTTTGCTTAATGATTGCTAAGATGTTGCTGTGGTATAGCAGTTGGTTGCTAAAATGTTGTTATGGTTAAGGTGTTGGTTGCTAAGCTGTTGCGAGATGGTTGATAAGGTGCTTCTCTGGTATAGGTGTGTGGTAAAATGTGGGGTGCCAAAACATCAGAGAGCATCAGAAAGATAGTTGGTCCAAAAGCGTCCAATACGTTTGGCTAAAAGAGCTGAGTCCACAAACCTGGGTGGCCAAACTATTGCCCAAAAGCTCCTTCAATACGTTTCTCTAATAGGGCTATGTCCACAAACGTTTGCCTAAAAGAGAGTTGGTCCAAAAGCTCCTCCAAGCACAGACAGTCCTGGAGAACAATGGAGAGAAGGGATGTAGCACGTTCTCTCAGCTGCTGTGTCGTAGAGCTGCCCACCGTGTCATTCATTCACATTCTGCCATTCATTCCTACAGGGAATAAACTGCCCGGTACTTTTAAGGAAAAAATCGGAACGGGTTCTAAAAGCATAAGGCGTAAATCTACATCATTAGTTCTATGATATTGGTGTGATTTTGGAATTTGGTGGCTGAAGTTAAAAAAAAGGTGACCTATAGAGGAGTCTTACTTTGAATTAAAAGTTTACAGACACATTTCCATGCATTCCTATGAAAGTGTTTTGGCCATATTTTTTTTTCAGACATTTACTGCACTTATCCAAAAGCTCCGGATCAGGGAGAAAACTGTCTTTTGAAAACAGGTGGAGTAATTAAACACAATTACATTAATTATAATACCATTATGTCACTTTTCTGCTTTTCTAAGGGTTCCTGAATAACATGTATTGGGCATCCTGCATGGTCAGTGCTTAATAACACTTAGGTGTTTTCTCAAAAAGGTTTCTTGGTCTTTTCCAGACCTCAACTTCACCCCCATCCCTTCTGTTAACTGTAATTTCTTAATTACTTCACGATGGGCATCAATTTTTTAATTGGTCAGAGCGTAAGGCAGCAGCTCAGAGGAGCCCATGGCTGCTGATTGTTTGTTGAAGGTTTGAGGAGTCAGATATTCCTAAAGCTGTGAGATTTGCCTCACCTGGTCTTTCCTGCACAATGACTGTGACCAAGCTATAGTCCTAACAGGCTAATTAAGAGCTGAGACTTTAAAGGTAAAGATTATCTGAGAGCTCAGATCTCCTGAGGTGCACAAACCTCTGCATCAGAAAGTGGTGTCAGAAGGGCTGTATATCCTCTACATACTGATTCAGGTAAGAACTCTGCAGAGAAGTGAAAGCTGAGGAGAAGTCAGCAAAAAGCAGCACCAGCTTTAGGGTCTTGTAAGTGCTTATGAAAGGTATCTATCAAAAACAGCTTTGCATCTCCAACACTTCTGCCTCCCTGGTAAGCAAACTGCTGAGGATCGAGTTTCTCAGAGATGACATTACACAGATGAGTTTGCACAAACCTCTTAAACACCTTCATTACTATGAAGTCAGAGCAACTGGCCTCAGGTCATGATGGGGATTTATTTTTTTCATTGTAAACGAAAGAGTGATACAACATTCCCATGTTTATTAACAGCTGAAGAAAATTCGTAAAGATACCGGTAAGCTGTTCCACACAGTACTTCAGTGTGTTCCCACATACACTATATGTCCTAATGTTTGTGGACACCCCTTCTAAAGAATACATTCAGATTTCAGCTACTTTAAGTTGCTCTCATTGCTGAAGCAGATATACAAATGCACACACACACGCTTGTCTAGTCCCTGTAGAGAAGTTCAGCCAATAGAATAGGACTCTCTGGAGCAGATAAACATGAACCTTTTGGCACCATGCCTCCTAATGCCAGGTGTGGGCTGGCTAGTGGGGTATAAAGCCCCAGCATTGAGCTGCGGTGCAGAGGAACTGTGTTCTCTGAAAACTCCAGATGTCGAATTTTGGTTATGTGATACTATGAGAGCACACCAACATCTAAAATTGTGATGTTTAGCATTAGCAGATTAGCAGATGTTGTATTTTGATTTCCATACTGCAAGACCAAATAACACTGGCATGAAATGTTTGGAAGACATTGGCAAAATATAAGCATCAGCTGCTGTTAAATTGACGTTAGCATTAGACGTGGTCCTGCAATTGAATTTTGGTCACCCTGAAAACTGAGTAAAGCTTAACAGCAGAAGTGTTTCTTTGGAATGATCCAATGCTCCATCCAACACTTTTGGGATGAATTGGGGAGTTGGGGACAACAACATCCTGACCTCACTAATGCTCTTGTCACTGAATGCAATCAAATCCTCACAGCAATGCTCCAAAATCTAGCAGAAAGTTTTCCCTGGACAGTAGAGACAGGAGAGTTACTCCAACAAATGAAGGATAGACATTTTTAATACTTTTGATTTCAGAAGAAACAATGAATTAGTGATTGTCCCAATACTTTTGTCCATATAGCATACTAATAAGCTTGGAGTCTCTCATCATATCAACTGCATCTTATTTTTTAACCCTTGCCAGGCAGAATGGAGATAACATTGAGTACCCTAGTCCACAGCACTTGTTCCTAAAATGCCTCTGGCTTGTGTAGATGTTGTTATGCAGACTTCAGACATCGACTTTAATAGTCAGGCTGCAGGTAAGGCTTTCTTCTGATGATTCGTCCATGCAGATCATGTTTGTGCGAGCAACACTGCACAGTAGAATAGTGCACCACCACGCCTGAGTTAGCTCAACCTGAGTGTTTTCATTTGAGGTTTTGCTTTGCCTTACAGTATAAAGCAGATACTTCAAAGCAGAGCTTTCTTGGTCTTTCAGGTCTTGCATTGATTTCCACAGCTCCCTGGACTGCCATTACTTAACGAAATCTAGAACGGTGGAACCTGAAGGCACTTTGACATCTTTTTATAGCCTTATCCTGATTGGTAGGCACCAATTAACTTCATTTTTAGATCCTCACTATTCCTAAGGACATGTCCTGACCTGTATAAACAGTCCTATTGCCTCCAAAACAGTAGAAATTGCGAGCTGAAAGCCCTTTGATACCTTTTTATCCTTCACTTGCTTTATAGGTATTAATTACCTCCATCTTCAGATCCTCAAGGACAATTCTCAGCCTGTCTAAATAATCCTAATGACTCAAGTAAGGCCTAATGAATATTTTTGTTTTAAGTGAATTAAATATAAAGTAATTATATATATATATATATATATATATATATATATATATATATATATATATATATATATAGTGATGTCAATCTATTAAATCCCGTCAATCACATCTGTGATTAATTATGATTAGTTCAAACACAAGCTAGAACGTCCTTGGCTTTTTTGGGTGGGAGAACTAATGTGTGCGTGGCTAATTGTGTCTCAGTGTAGTTTTGAGAACTTTAGCCTCAAACATGACAAAGCTCGAATGCAGAAGCTTTAAAAGCTTTAAAAATGGATGATCAGTCATTGGGCTGGATTAAGCTAAGAGCTAAGAGGGGAGCAGCTGAGGGAGAAGAGGGAGGGGTGAAAGAATAAGAGTTGTTTATGAGATGGAATCCATATTTCAGCATGAATAAAGTAATAATCCACCCTCTGAGCTCAACAGTAGCGACACTGTGTTTACATCACTAAATAAAAGCCGCTAATACGTCAATAGTCTCTATAACAAAACGTTAACAAAACGGTTTTGTTTTTTTTTAACCTGAAGTGAATTTTTATTTTATACTACGTACTTAAGAGACCTTATGATTCTAAAGCCACGTGTGTAAAAACAGTAGTGTTGCCTATTTGCATTTATTCTTGAAACACTCTTAACAAAGTGTTTCCTCATTGCCTCGGAGCTCAAATCCTATTCTCACACTTTCCTGATCCGCTATATAAGGGTTTTTCATTTGTTGCTTACAAATAAAATGACAGTGTAAAAAAAGAAATGCAGTCTGAGCTTCAAAACACATTTATTCCGGTTATGTACTACTGCTTCTAGCATCCAGAGCTGTGCTTGTTAATTAGCCTTTGTTTTATTTATTTATTTTTTAGAAATCACTGGCCACTGTAGCAACTGGAGAAAATGTATGCTAATAACTGAGGCTTGGTGACCAAAGGATGTGAAGAAATGTGCGAGAGGCAAAAAAAAAAAGACTGTAAATACCTTGTGAGAAGACAGCTAACATGCAGGATATCTGCTTTGCATTTGTGTTGGGCGAGCATAACAATATCATGAAGTGTGTACAGCATGACTATATTGGATAATTATGCGTCAAGACAAGAATACTGATTATTAAATAGCAAATGCACTACGGCACCGGTCAGCCATAACATTAGTACCTAGAATTGAGGAGGTACCCCACAACAGGTCTGACCATTCAAGGCATGGACTCCACAAGAAGAAAACAATTTGTGGTATCTGGCACAAGGACGCAAGGACGTTCTTTGTTGGAGGTATTTGTGGTAGGTACCGACCACTGCAGACAAAAAAACAAAACACAAGACCCGGCTGATGTTTTGGACATATGGTTGTCTTGTCTTGAAAAACAGCAGCAGGCAGCTGAACCACACTAAATAATGATATACTATATTATAATGATATACTATACTATATTACTATATTACTCATTTACTAGCATCCTCATAAGATGCATCAACAATATGCATCCGCAAAACCTAAAGAAAGCTACTACACAATAAAGGATGAATCAAGACATGCAGAAATGGGAGTGATGCCATGCTGAGCATGAGTTTGCTGGATCCTGACGAACAGATCTCACACCAAATTATGATTCTAAAAAGAACAGGCCATTGAAATCCTGGATTCTAAGAAAAATAATCACTGCTTAACCCAGTGAACACATAATATGACCTGAGAACTGAACTCCACACCAGCCTTTATCCACAACCACAGGGTGACTGTACATTGTGAGCTTGTTCTGAAGACCAAATTCTAGAGATTGAACAGCCAGCTCAGACAATGAGGTAGTATTTCAACCAATTTAACATGTCAATCTACGTTTTCCTGTTTATATACAGACTCACACACTAGATAAGCGAAATCTGACATTGCCAGCAATCATGATTAATGATGTTGAACTTGCAATACTGACCTATAGCTTGTGACTTTTGCCCTCAAATGTATGCAAAATCTGTTCTGCTGTTGTCTCAGCTTTATTTTCAAGCAAGAATGGTTACAAATGTACACATGGTGCGTACAGGATTACACCTGCTGCCGCCAGTAATGCTACATGCTCAAAGACTAGTTAGTATTACTAATTAGTACACAGTTGGGACGCACCCTAAGTTTTCTGAATGTGGTCCAGTCCATCTTAAACCAGAATTCAGTTTATAATCATTAAATTCAATTTAATTCCGAGCCTCTTTTGAGCAAGCCAGTGGCATCATTGGCAAGGAAAAACTCCCTCAGATTGAGAAGGAGATCCCTTGAGAGGAGCCAAGACTTAAAAGGGGAACTCACCTCTTCTAAGAGTACTGAGGCAAAGTGTAGTGCATGTTGAGGATTGTGGTCTCCAGACTGACTTTTGTATTTAGTAGTATCTAAGCTTAGAGGTATCTTTTGGATCCTAGTCTTTACAAACTAGCTAAGGTTATTTTCTAAGTAAACAGCGAAGCACTTTTGTAAGTTGCTCTGGATAAGTAGCGTCTGCTAAATGCCTTAAATGTAAATGTGCACCTATCCTCCTCTGGTCGACACTGGATAGAAGTGCTTAAAACCCTGTGGGATTTTCTGTTCTGGTTCTGGAAGGAATTCACAAACTTTTCATGGGAACATTGATCTGCTTTCATTTTTCCAAGTTTATATTCCTAATCCTATTCCTAAAACACAGACAACGAAGGGTCATAGCCTGCTACACCAATGCACCTCCACTGATTGAATGTTTTGTTCAACAGGTAGAAGGTTAGTACTAAATCCTCTGGGACATGTTCACACTACATTCACACCTGCAACTGACTTCACACATTCCTCAGGGGAATGTTTAACACAATACGCAGTACAGCGGACCCGTCTACTGGCAGTGCAGGCAGAGAACTGTTAATGCTGAAACGACCTCATTGAGACGAGGAGTTGAACAGTGTATCATCTCCACTGCTTTCATTTTCTGCTCCATTTCATTTGTTGTTTTCTTTCTCCAAGAGGATGAGAAAGTTATGATAATCCGTCTGCGCTTTCACGCCACCCCAAATTACTAAAGAGCATATCTTTTGTTCTTCTGAAAACAAATGTTCATTAACAAGTGTAATGAACTCTTGCTCGACTAACACTGACATATTAAATTCCGTGCTTTTGAAGAGGTTGGCAAGTCCTTTATCTGGCTGAAATTAACAGAGCCGAGTGATCAGACAAGACCGCTCTATGAGAAGCCACTTTTTTTTTTAAACAGCGCTTACAATAAAAATAGATGTACTGCTACCACCACCACCACTAATCTAATCTATTCTCTATTCCTTTATTCTAAAAAGTTTGGACACAAAGGTAAAAGAAAAATCCCTTTAGGGTTGATTTGATCTTCATAGTTTGTGATGTTTGGTGAAAAGCCTGGAGTGTTGCATAAGTGTAAGGTGCACTGCAGGTACTGGAGTGTGAATGTAAACTAGCAAAACAGTTTTACAGTGTAAATCCCACCACATATCAGGTGTAATACTGAGAAAGCAATTATTCACAGGTTAAGACGTTTTTCACCTTAAACCTGGTTCTAAAAAACAGCCTGACCAGCTCAAGCTTCACTGTAGGCACAGCATATCACAGATGACCAATGAAAAACAAATCTACAAATTGGTGACTTTACAGGAGAAGGCAAAAATGTTCCTAACTTTGAATGGAAGTCAATGTAAAATAAGAGTTTATTACAGGTAATTTAGAGCATTTCCGTTGGTCCATTCATCCAGAATTATTTACACAATGTACAGAAGCAGCTACAGGGTTCAAACCATGGAGAAATTTAACTATGGACAAAAGACATGGAAATACGTGTTTTTCACTGGACAGCAGTGCTTCAATCTTCCTCTCCCAGACATACGGCTGATCCGTAGTCCGGAAAAGTTCCAGACAGAATCCCAAAATGTCTGTGGCTTATGTCTATTGTCTAATTGTGAGCATTTTAGAGCCCACTGTTTTTGTGCTTTTGGGTCAGTAGCAGTGTATAGACCTTCACTGTTTAGTATGCGCCTTACTGTGCAGACTGAAACTTTAGTTCACACTGCTACCAAACCTTGCTGCAGGTCTTTTGCAGTCAAATTGAGGGGTTTTGACCAACTGGCTCCTCAGGAATCAGCTGATAGCTGGTGACAGCATTCTTTTTCTGCCACGTCCAGGTAGTGTAGCCAGTGTAACTCTGAACTAACTATGCTTCCAGCTGTGTCTCTAGTAACATTAAGGACCTTTGCCAGTGCCTCTTTTTGTAGCCTTGTAAAGGCCATAATGTCTTCTCTGAACGTTTTGGACAACTCTCTTGAATTAGCCAAGTTCCTAACATTCAATCAAACGTCACAGTCAACAAACCCGAGTCAGTCCAGGTATTTGATGTGTTTTATCTCAAGGGCACTCAAGGACTGATGCAACTAATGAAGGCCTTGATTTGCCTCCTGATTTGCGAATGCACAATCTCTTATGAGGGATTCTGTTCAGAGGGTTGAATAATTCTGAGACTGCAGTTGTCAGTAAAAGTTTGAGATATTCTGAGCTGAGTTGGTCTTGTTTGATTGGTTTATTGCAAATGAATGAAACTTTGTATAATTGGTTGAATCATTTTCCATCAATCATCCATCCACTGTTTTCCCATTTTTACACCTTTGCTGTTTATTTGACATGTACACCACTTTTGCTGGCTTCTGTAGTCATTCAAATGAAGTAAAGTTGATCTGACTTGACTTGACAATAGTACATTTCAGCAGAAATACATATTTGAAGCTTCAAGGCTTTCAGATGACAAAAACAACTTGTCCTACCCATTCAGATTTAAAGTGTTTTTATACGGAAATATGCCATTTCCATAAACCTGTGCCTGTAGCAATCTGTTCTCCTTCAATGTTCTAGGTCACTTATTTGTATTTGACTAATTCAGCCTAAAGTGTTTGCATTCTGCAGACCAATGTTTGTGGCAATAGTATAAAGGCGCCCACTAACATGCACTAATATTTTTCACCTCTCCCTTTTTCATTCACTCTTCATTCACACAAACCCCATAAAAACACTTTACTGCCCATCCAATAACCCCATACCTGCATTTCTCTGGCAATGCTGTTCAACTCACTACAACCTTTGCTGGGTAATTTTCAGAGTGATCAATGCCTATTTAGCTGAAACTGCTATGAACAATGAAAGAGAATCCATCACCATTTCAGCAAAATCCCAGGGTATATTTTTGGATGCATTTTACCAGGCTTTTTAAAAGGCTGCTCGATTCTTACTTCAGCCCTCCATTGACGTTTTTGACTGAATTAGCCGACAGTCATTGCAACTTCACTCTTTAAAAAAAGTACAATGATTTCCTACAATCCACACTGTTTCCATCTCAGCTCTAAATTTGCAATTAGATATAATGTTTTGGGCAGTCTTGGCCTTTGGCATTGGACCAAAGGGTTGCTGGTTTGATCCCCCGGACTGGCAGGACATGGGGGTGGGGACAGTGCCTACTTCTCCCATTCATGTCTTCAACTTTTAATGGCTATCCAACCGGGGCGGCTATTATTTGGTAATAGAAGTTCATAGGCTTTCTATAGGCTTTTTAAGGGGTTAAATATGGTGTGTAAATTATGTTGTACTGCTATGCAATGTCAATAAAGTGTGTTCCATATTCTATTAATCTTGAAATAATAAACAGCTACTAGTTCACTACTACTAGTGCTATTACCTTGTTCTCATAATGTGAAGACTGTAAGGTGATAGATTAGTTGGAACATTTCTTGGTTCTTCTTTTCTTGGTTCTACTTCTGAAGCACAAGCACTAATAACACAGACTGAGTGACCGACGGTACTCAGTGTCAGAAATCTTATTCTCACTCCAGCTCTTCATTGGTATTGACAGCATATTGGAGGCAGTGCAGGGTAGAAAGCTTACCTGTCTAGCGGGCCATGCAGCCTTTTGTAATTACCAGCTTCCTGGCATGTCAATTCCATTAGGCATGCTCCACTGCAAGGCCTGAGCCCCACTGCCGACACCCCGCTGTCCACACTGGCTCTGACCAGCAGGAGAGATAAACACAGAGGAGAGAGAGAGGGTTATGAGAACAGCCTTCAAAAATAAAACATCTGACCACCTTCTTCTTATTCGAGATGTTCTAATCATATTCAGAATGACATTCAAGGAGTAACACAGTATCAAACAAGTTCAAAATGTATTAAAAGAGATCTGACAAATGTTGGGTTTGCTAAACAATAGAAGAAGACACAAACTGTCACCCTTAGCTGAGAGGACATTGGTTGGGATGGTCTGGAACAACCCTATAACCACCAAGGCACAGGTCTGCCATGAACTGGAAGCTGCTGGAGCACCTGTTACTGTACTGTCTCCTGTACACCTTCAAGCTTGACTAAAATTTGTAGCTGATCCATATGGGCAAAGCACAAGCCATTAAGACATCTAGTGTAATGGTCAGATGATATAAAAAATACCAGCTGTTAAGCTTGGTGGTGGTAGCATCATGTTCTGTTGCTGCCAGGGGAACTGGTACATTAGCACAAAGTTAATGGCATAATGAAGATGGAGGACTAACTCAGAGTAGCCTCAGCTAGACAGTCACAATTGGATGTTAATATTAGGCTTTTGGTATTGCTTTTCCAAAGTCCTGACCTTGACCCTGTCAGAAATATATGGACTGTGCTTAAAAGTCAAAGTCAGGGCTGGGAAATCAAAACAATGACTTGTACTCTACCAATGGTGCCAAGAAGTGTGGTCAAATGTCCAATCAGAATACTGCTGAAGCTTGCAGATGGCTACCTAAAGTATCTGTTTAGGTAGGATATTTTCTATATTAGAAGATATTTAACCCCTTCCAAGGTACAGTCCCACCCGTGGGATCCAAACATTTAGCTTTAAACATGAAGCAACAGTAAGCTTTAAATTTACTGATTGATCAAATCCGTCAACTAATGTCTTCCCACAACATACAGTGCATCCTTAAAACGCAAGACGTTTGACCTTCAGTAGTGCAGAAGTTACAGTATTTTACAGCTGCAGGAGAGCTCATACTAAAAGAAATCATTCTTAACAGAGCATTACAGGTAGCCAGAACCTACTTGCGAGAAGGGTTAATGAATATTCAACACTTAGCCTATTCTGCCCAAGAAAAAGAACAGCTCAAAGAAATCACTGAAAGCTCAATACTGCTAGGAAATTTAAGTCCATTAAGAGTGTATGCAAACTTCCAATTGTTACTGTTTATAAAAGTACAAGTTTCATTTTACCGCTCATTAGTTTATGCTGCTCTCTCCTTTTACTTTCTGTTTCTCAGATATCTTCTACCGTGTGATCAGTCGATCACTGCTGATGAACACCAGAATAAGTAAGCTGTGGAAGCTGTTTCTGGTGCTTTGTACGTCATGTATTTAACAGCTTGTGGTTAATGATTTTGCCTGACTAAAAAGGCGTGCTATATTGAGTGGGTATGAATTATTAAACCAAGTCCTCCACCTGCGCGAGGTATCATTAGAACCTGCGTAGGAGTGCAGGAGTTGTGTACATACCTGTCAAGCTCCTGCGAAAAAAAATTATACACTGGCTTCGGTCGTGATATTAGCATTGAATGATTTGCAGCACCCACACAGAACAATTACTGGTAATATGGTGACTTTAAAAGTGTCCCCTTAATCCAACTGTAAGTACTGTCTGATTTCAGGATTTCCTACTAAAGAAACTGGTTTGAGCTGGGTTTCCCAAAAGCATCTCAGCTGAAAGATGATTCTTAAAAGGTCGAGCGAGCATCACACTGAACACTCTCTCTACCAGTTAAGATGATCTTAACACTAAGATGCTTTAAGAAAACTGGGCACAGTACAGCTGACATACACACAAACACACACACACACACACACACACAAACACACACACACACATACATATAGCATCAATGTGTGAGAATGCCAAGGCCAAGGTAAATCGTATCTCTCCTCTCCACTCTGCTCTAATGGTGCTCTACAAGCCAGTAAAAGCACCCTATGGCTTTTTTCCTCCTGCTTCATCCCAAAAATAAGAGCCGTATCTACAGATGTGAGAAGTCCTATGCTCTCGCCTCTGTTAAAATCTTTACTCTGTGTGAGATTACTTATATCTTCCCACAGAAAGGTGCAGGACTGGGCAGGAGATCAGGCTGTGGAGATTAGTTTTCCACCAACCACAGCCCCAGATGAAATCATGAAATCTGACCAAGAGAATGAAAAGGAGGGGGAGAATAAAGAGGTGGCAAGAGGTGAAGGACTGAAATGGTTGTCAGGTCTAAAAACGTCATGGCACATCATTAAAACACCATCTGCTTCTAAAAATAACCCTCCTGATCCAAATTAACCTCAGACAAATGAAAATGAATCCAGCAAACCGACAGGAGATCCTACTGATAGCTGTATGAGTAATGCTCTTGGTGCAGTCTTAGACGTTTGTCAAAACCAGGCTACTTTGTGATTCAGAAAGCCAGAGTAACATGCTTTATCATTTTTTATCATGCTTTACCTAAGTAAGGCCAACTTAAAATGATTATGTAACTGATAACAGTCCAAAGTTTGTCTGAAAATAAATGGTCTCGGCCCAGATCAAACTGAGCCATGATTTGGTTCGTTTACAGTGTGAAAAACACTTTTTTTTGATGGTTCGAACCAGTTACAGGATGTTGAGGCAGGCTATCGTCACCCATTAAACAACAGAGAAGAAAAAGGACTGGTAAAGAAGTAAAGTAAGGACAGGCAGGGGGATTATATCTGTCATAACCGTGTTCATTCTGGCAGGGGATTTTGATTTAGTCTTTCAAAGTAGGAGTTCAAAGTAGGAAATTTCTACTGGAACGCCCCACTAGTCGGAAAGCCTCACCAACCCCATGTTCAAAATCCAAGATGGCTGCACTGTACATCATCAGTAATCACTGTACATCATCAGTAGTATTATACTGTTTAACAGCATGTCTGTCTATTTGTGTCTCATTAAATCAGTCATATATAGATCAGTCCAACTTCTATCTGTGGACATGTTTTATGATGTTTGGATGTGGAAAATACAGAATGATGCATTGTTTTTAGCTTGTATCGCTAACAGTGCTAACATAGGACACAGCTAATGATGCTAACCTTGAAAAATGTGCACATGTACAAAATAAAAGCCATCTAGATTGAAGTGTTATGGTCAGATGAGATAAAGCTAACATTATTTGGCCACATTGACCAGAGGTAAGTTTGAACCAGTGGTAGCATCATGTTAGGGCATAAAAAGTGGGACATATTTTGATTAGACTTGCCTTAAGAATCCAGGAAAGGATTGTAAACCTCTGAAATGTACTCGAAAGTAAATGTACTCATTTCCTAATGTTTTAGAGTCTCAACTCAATATGTATTGGTGACCAAACTAAGATACAGAAGTACAAAATGTCAGGAGAGGAGTTAGAAGAACGTTTGACTAAACTGAGTTCATAGACGTCATATCAGAGCACATTTCGCATGGCTTTCTTATAGTATTTTGCCTGCTGTTTTTATTCATCCTTGCATACCATTATGGCTCCCTTTGTGCTGCTACAGAATCAAGGCTAGAAATGTCGCTGCATCATTTGGCATTTCCACTCTTCACAGGGGGCCACAGGTAAAGCAGTCTAATCTTGACACTACAGTAAACGCACCACTACCTGTCCTTTATCTAACTCATGTCGATGTTGGGGTGGGTTGTGCAGGCCGCTCTTTGAATGAGCCTATATTGTTGAAAGGAATTGTTGAGGACTGCTCTGGGAGCAAATATTCATCAAGAGAGTGTATGAAGCAGACAAGTTGTGCAGCATGTGGCGGCAGTGACTCAGTGTCTCCTATCTGCCCCCCTCACTGTGCTCCTGCCACTGGCAGAATTAACCTAATTCAATTACAGAAATGCTAGTGGCTTTCTAATCAGTAGCACTGGCGACCTCAGGTTAGTGGTTAGCCAAACTGATCTTGCTCAGATAAACGAAGATGTCATTTTGTAGGCGCTTTGGGCAGGATGTGTGTATTATCGAGAACATTGCCTTGGAAAGTGTGAAGTCTGAATCAGTGTGTCAGTGTGTGAACACCTTCTACTATGAGCAGAAAATAACACAAGCACCTCACTCATGACAATCGTCCAGGCGCAAACCCTTCACTTAAGAGGCATTAATGGTAATGAGATAGCCCTCATTAACAAAGCTTACCCACACTTGAGTGCGTGATCTCCTCTTTTGATCTCCACACTTGAATCGTGTATGGAAGATAATCATGTTGATTGAGCCGTCTGGCTCATAGCACCTATTGTTGGCAGCTGCTTGGGTACTGAAAATGAAAGCATACGCAGATCTGCCAGGTGAAGGGGTCTGCTAAGTGCCTTGTTTTTAGTGCAAAGGATCCAAGGTTGATCAGGATGAGTGAAGGTGCTTTACAGACTTCATGAAGGCCAGCTCACTTCACCCACAAAGACACAGTGCACTGGGGACAGCGCACCCAGAGCAAACACAGGTACCCATTCTCACCAGCCTAGAGAGTGCACTTCACACCACTGACCTGGGCGTGCCAAATGCGATGTCACAGTGTGTCAATCCGTCTGTACAGAAGGACACAAATGCTGTAAGAAACACACACAAAGTTGGAATTTTTATATTCATTTATATGGTCCACTCATGAAATTTGTTGGGGTTTATGTACCAAACTGTTTATAATGAGCCAAAACATTACGACCACTTACAGATGAATGGAATAACAATTGGCTATATGTTCTTAAGAAGAAAATTCTTCTCAAAACCTCCTTACATAGATTTAGTAAATATTCTGACATTCACCAATGTTTCCATATTGGAATTCTTGTTCGATTTAGGAGGACAATGGGATCCATCAATTCAAGAGTAGACCTGCAATTAATTCTGTAGTTTAAAAATTCATCATATTATATAATATAATAACATATAATTTGACATAGACATTTTGTTTGGCATTGTCTCAGGAACAAATTTTTATTATGGCGAATAATGAGGCCCAATGACTACCCCATAAAAACATTGCATATCAGGGATTGAGATGTACATTTTTTATTCTTCTAATGTTTATTATATTTTTACTTGTTTATTTACTATTTAAAAAAAAATATGTTTAAATAATTGTTCTACCTAAATCAATTATCCCAGCAACTTGTAATTATGTTATTGTTATATAATATAATTATATAATTGTAAAACACCGGGTATCCAGCTCTTATGCATTGGCTAGCAGATGCCCATGCGAGGCGGCATCACACCGAAGTGATGTGGGGAGAGAGAGCGCCTATATATATATATGACAGTCAGTTCTTGTAGTGGATGCAGGAAAAACATCAAGTTGTGAAGATTTGGACAACTTTGACAAAAGCCTAATTGTTATGGAGAGACAACTGGGTCAAACATCTCCAAAAGGGCAAGGCTTGTGAGGTGCTCCCAGTCTGCTGTGGTGGGTAGCTAACTACAGTGTTCAGGGAAGAGATTAAAAAAAAAAAAAACGCACTGTTGTATTCTTTGCTTGGCTTTGGGTGTATCCTGTGATGGACTGGCAGGCAGGAGATATTCCTGCATTGCGCCCATTAATGAATATTATAGATTACAGTAGTAGTGTATCAATGAACCAATGGGGAAATGCCTTTGCCTATGAAAATCTATCAGAAAACGAGCCTCATTATACTTTTTGGACACATAATTAACAGCTTCCCTTCAGCTCTTTGAGTCAACAATTAGCAACCTTTAGTTAATTCATGGACATTCAGGGGATGTGCCCCTCCCTTGTGGTGTTAAAAGGAGAATGGAGAAATTTACCAGTTCAATCCAGTGTAAGTAGATTTCTGGAAGAAAGGTGGATTACTCAGGCTGCTCATAAAAAATCCTGTGGCTCAATTTTCCAGGTATTGCGAGGCCTTGGTAACAGGAAATAGGACATACACTCTAAAGCAAGGATGTACATTTAATGACATATGATTTATATGTAAATATAACCCACTGAAGATTAAATATGTCATGTCGTGACTCAAACTGTGCTCTGCTCTCAAGATAGACGTAAGGGGTTATGTCGGTAAAGCACTTGTTCTTCAGGCCTACAGAGAGGTTACGTGAGTAATCTGAGGGGGGTAGAATGAATGGATGGTTTTTAAAAAAACTTCTAAACGTCTGGGTTCTGGTTGTTTTCCTGCCTTGAGATGGAACTCGCTAAGGAAGCTATAAATAGTGGCCAAGGGCATTAAAAATTGAGGTCTGTCGACAAAAAAAAAAAAAACTAACAAAAAAACAACAACAGGTCACCATGACTTTGAACACAAATCATCACAACAACAAATCTTCCTAAAAGTTGGAAAGTTACATTTCAAATGCCATCTAAACCATCCTGATTTGTAATAAATCTATGAAATGCCATGTCCCCCAGCAGTATCCCACTTTGACAAATCAGTGGCTTCTCAAAGAACAGTGAGCTTTGGTGTCTCCAGCCACATGATTAATGCATTTGCTTGTTTTTGTCATGGCGAGTTAGGTGTGATGGCTGCCCTCCATCTTCTCCGAGCTTATTTCTCCACAGGTTGACAGATGCGAGAGTGGTAGAGGGGAGGGGTATGTTTAGCATTACTGTGACGAACACGGAGGCTTTAGTCATGGGCAAAGCATGCAGGGATGTGGACAGACTAGAGTCAGCGAGCAGTCAACAGTGAAGAATGGAAGGATGAGGAACAGAATGAAATGAACGAGTGAGTGAAGAAAGGCAGTGCAAATAGTGCAGAAGGACATGCTGCATTACCAATACACACTATTATCTGTTTATTATTACTATATATGAGAGTTACAGGAGTATTTGAGCAATTTCAGAGTGGGCTGATTTGTGAAATAGAAAGGACATTCTTCACACGCTGACGTGCTACATTCTGTTCTGAGAGTCTCTTGTATGATGACTGTATGGTTTTTGGATAACTGGGTGGTGACATGGTAATCTTTGATGATTTTCCTACAGCATATTTTTCGACATATATTAATTGACTAAGAAAGCACAAAAATACTCTTTTTCTGCCTTTTATTTACCAGTTTTTATGGTTTAATATGATGGACTGGTGAAATGTGTTTTTTAAAACAACATTGTACAGCAGTTTTACCCTAAAATAGCTTCAAAACCATGGTGATGATAGACTGACTTGTAATTGGCATCTCTGTCATTGCCACTTTAGGCTTGGACTGCCTGCAACTGCACTACCTTTCTACCAGAAGATTCCAGGGGCAAGCTTGCAAGACGAAAAACTTGACAAAATAAATTGATAGATAACAATAAACAATAAATTTAAGATAAAGTCTTTGGCAGGGGCATCATTAGGCCCAATTTACTTGGACACATGTACACCAGTTAAATGCTGCTGTGCCCCCTTAACCCCTTAAACAGCCAAAGGACTGCGGGCGGGTCGACAGTGTTATTACAAACTTCTATTACCAAAGATGATCTATTACAGATGTCCTTGTATTTACTGAGTAATACACCTCAATGTGTAATAAGCCTTGCTTCTTCAAGGGGTTAAAAAGGTGGTGGTAAGAAGTCAATTTTATCCAGAATCGCTGAGCAGAACTAAAGGACATGCCATGCTTTTGTAACAAGTACCAATGTCAAATAGATCAGCTTCTGTCTAATTGTGTTGGCTAGCTTAATACCCAAGTTCACATTTGTTTCAGTGGAATCCACGTTTGGTATGGTTCATTTATTTGTATTTTTCCACTGTGGTGTAAAAATAAACCAAACTCCGCACCTGTAGGGGGAGCCCAGCAGCAAAAAACTCCAATTCTTACAAATACTACTGGAAGTAAGTACTGCATCTACTACTTGGGTCAAATGGTCTTGGTATGGTTGCAATCACATCATATACATCATATCATATACAAAATCCTCATCTGTTAGATTGACAGCTAGCATCCTGGCCATTGTACATTCAGTTACCTGCCTACGTTTCTGCATCTCACAGAAAGAAAGCTATAGCTATGAATCGCTGAGCTACGGTGGGAAGTGACGTAGAAATGAATTGTAAGATTGTGGGAATTAAGTTCTTTGTCTTGTCAAGTTGAAAATAATGGCATAACCACTGGAGGACACTGAGTCGCTTTCTGTAAGCAATTCTGCTATCTTGTTATTAGCCCTGTGGTGGAAACCTATAGATGTAAGTTATTGCACTACAGCAGAACACATCACTAAAAAACCCACCTGAAAAATAAGTCTTTTGAGAACGACCCTGGAATTCTCAATGAAAACGGAATATAAAGATGTTCTTGAAAGGTTGTGGAGATCTTTTTTACTGCCACTGGAGAGGGTTGCTTTAAGTCATCTTGTTCTGTGTTCTGTAGCTGGACACATCTACGGTCTGCAGAAGTTTGTTCTGTTTGGGGTTACTTCTTCTCAGCTTGTAGGGTCAGGGGGTTCTTTCTGAGGATGCTTTGAGGGAAGTGCAGAAGCATTACTCAAGGCCATTTTCAAAGCTGTTGGTATGTTTACAGGCCTAGACCTTCAGTGCTATTGGCTTGCTCGTCTTCGGAGTTGATGGGCAGCATTGTCAGTGCACTGGCTATTTGTTTGCACCTATTACACAATTTAGGAAGACTGTGTGGGTTTAACATGAAATATTCACAAGTGCACTTGGCGTAACATTGCATGGGATGAGACATTGGGCCGTCTGTTCTCCAAACAAGCACAGCTCGCTCAATGAAGAGACAGTTAACCAGTTACGAGCACAGGTGCAAAGATGAGACGAGACACGAAGCTTTGGTCTGAAAATGGCCCCCAACCAGGACCAATTAAAATGCATGAATTCACTGTTTTGGACTAATCTTATGATTAATTTAGAGTCCTTTGTCTTACACAACCTTCACAGACACGTTGGTGGGTTTCGACTTTCATTCTTCTCTTCTAAAATTGTATTATTTTGCAAGGTTTCCCATATGTGCATATAAATGAGAGATTTTTTATATAAAATATATGCCCATATGAAGTACAAATATACAGTATATAGTAATTTGTACAAACTAAATTAGAAACTAATTTAAATTATTGGGAATCAACCGATCATTGAATAGACATTAAATCAATGCTAAACTGTCAACATTGACTTCATTGAATTAAGGTTCCAATCTCACAATGATTCAATATCACTTTTTATTAATATTGAATATTAATATTAATATTGAAACAACATTGAAATTCTAAACACAATACCACTTCTGGCATCTTTGAACCTATTAAAAACCATATTACTGCACTTAAGTGTATTAAATTCACCCTGCTTTATGTACAGCAAGGATCATTTTATGAAAAGCTGAATATGGGAAAGGAAAGTGATAAGAAACTTGTCTAAAGTAGAAATATCAGTAAACATTAGCACAGAAAAATAGAAATGCATTGGCTTAAATATCTGCATTCATACATTTGTATTACTAAATCATTCATTCATGCATACAAAACTATTTTAGCTTTAAACTCCTCTCACTACTTTTTGTTTTACTTACTTAGTAAACGTTACTTTTGTGTGAACCTTGAGGATTAACACTAGCAGAGCTAAGGGAATGTAATATAATCAAAATCACAATCACATGCTAAACTATATAAAATGTCCATGTTATACTCTACCCCACATGAGGTTGTTCCTCACTCTCCTCTATGTTAATGTTCATTCCTTCAGTTCATGTCCGGAATCAGTAGGCGCAGCACTTGTCTGATGGCAGAAAAGTAGTTATTGTATTAAAAAAGTTTCTCCAAACAGCTTGAAAACTCTGTTTAAACCATTAAAGTTGCAGATCTTTATGATGTCTAATGTTACAGAGCTAGTTCAATTTTCCCATATAATAATTGAAAGCATAGCTACTATCCACACTAACGTTAGCTGTCTCCTCATGCTAATGACTGAAAAGGTAAACTAGTGTATACGCTGCGCTAGCCTGACATTATGGGAGCAATAAAAGTTATACACATCCATTAACAGCTGAAGACATAGCTAGTGCTAGTTAGCTGGTCACAACCAGGCATTTTGCCACAGTAATGTTAAGATAATTTAGTTCATTTTTAATTCAAGTGTCCTATTTTTTTTCTATTCATTTCTATTCACAACATTTTACAAATCATTTTTTCTCCAGGTAAACTTTGTGTAGTTTAACATCAAATGTCCATATGTTTAAACATAATATTATATATGTAAATGTGTTTTTGTGATGCGTCCTAGTTTATTTCACATGACTAGAAAGATAGATAAGTTGACAGATGTAATGTATTTATATATCGTATATAGTAACCTATTAAAATCTCAAGTAAAGGCTTTTTATAATTACAAACATATATAATATATGTGTATACTGTAGAAATATATGCTATGTACGTATACGTACATCCATATCAACAACCATAAATATAGATAAAATATTATACATGTAAATGGGTGCAACATATAATTCAATATGAAAATTAATTGTATAGATAATCCTATGGAAATGTGTTATATTGTATTTATACTGTGTTTACATAATGTATATGATATTTTATTTATGTAATAAACGTATATCTACATATATCCAGAGGATGTAAGTATATGATAATAGTATATAGCACTATAGGTAACATAAATGGAAACATCACTCTTGACATGGAGGCATATATTACATATATTACAATTCCATGTGGGGTTCCTTGCATTTCTATGCAGTTGCTGTTTAAAAAGAAGCTTAAGGGGTCCACTGGGGAGCCACGTTGTGAAGATGCTTGCTTCAGGAAACACATGCAAATTCGACCTCTTGCTGCACTCATACTTGCCATTTAGCTGACTTTTCCCAGGGCCTTGATATGCATTGCGAGCAGAGTTCAGGTTTCTGTGCTATTTAACTGGGTAAAATAACAACTGCTTTGTACCCAATATCAACTTTAGTCTCGAAGGCTACGTCACAGTTCTCGTGCTTTTAGGCTGGTCAAAGGTAGCCTGAGCTCTGGGGAGTTTATATTGGATTTTCTTGTTGGGACCAATGTTGCTTCAGAGGTGAGAAACAGGGGACATTTTCGAGGCTGGAGGGCATTGGAATTGTGCCCCACGACTTCTGTCCTGTAGTAGGACTTTGAAAATGTGGCTTAGTGGTGTGTTTATGAGATACATTAATGAGCCAAAACATTAAGACCAAATGAAGTGAATAACATTAATCATCTCCAAACTGTTATGGCCAGATGACCAAAATGACAAGGCTTGTGGGTTTGCTTATTGTCAGCTGTGGTAAGTAACTACCAACAGTGTAGTCTGAAAGGAGGCATATGAAAAACCAGTGACAGGGTATTGGGCGCCCAAGGGTCATTGATGTGTCAGGGCAGTGAAGACTATACATCTGAAACCTGAAAAAAGGCTACTGTGGCACAAGAGTAGGCTACACTCCCTTAAACATGCTGAGCATCCTCTGTTTATAAAGCCACATGGTTTTAGATTTAGCCCAACAAAGATCAGATGGTGGAATGTTTATTACCAGAACTGCAGGTGATGTAGGTTCCTCGTAGGATGCTGGATTTAGTACAATGATATATACCCTTCCTTAGGAAGAACAGTATTAACGGACGTGTGTAATTTACCGTCACTCTGTGCAGGTGTCTCTATTTCTCAACAGATTTCTCCTCTCCTCATGTAAAGAATGCTGATGCTAATACAGTCACAAACAATTATAGTCAAGCTACTGTAAGTTATATGTTACTTACATTAGAACACAGATATGTACAGTACTCAGATTTTATTAGCGCCCTTTTTTGGTCACACTGTTTTTTAGCAGTTATCTCAAATTATCTTCAGAGGTGTAAAAAACACCCATTTTGAGGGAAAATAACATTTTTAAAATACAATTTTTTTGTTTAAAAACGTTTTAAACAAAAATGTGGTGTATCAGTGGTGTTATAGTTTCAAAACATACAGTTCACCCACTATGACTCGAGGATTTCACGGTCAAATCCTGGGTCATGCGACCTGCCATCACCCTCTGGAGCTTGAGAGAGCACAATAGGCCTTGCCGGGTAGAAGGCTCTCTTTTCCGGCTGCCATCAGCAGCAGCATCACGCGGCATCATCTGCTAGTTGATGCACCAGAGACGTTGGTTGCCCGTTGGCATTGCATTGGCAGCAGTTCGAATAGAGCCGTTGGCTGGTTGTGCATGTGTCAGTCCTCACCCTCCCAGTCACTACATGTGATAGTGGGACAGTACTAACGAGTGGGTTTGGTTAATTGGCTAATCTAAAACTGGGTAAAAATGCTGTTCATGTATGAAAAACAAAACAAAATGATGATCACAAAAACACTCCTACTGAAGTTAGAAGGGCTAAAACAGGCCTAGTACAGGAGAACCAGTCAAAACAGAACTCATTGGCAAATAATCAGTCTAGGAGACGCAGTGACAAAATCAGCCAGCTTGAGCTTTAAGAAAGAATCTTCAGTCTTGAGTAGTGCTACTAATAACGGTCATTAACAGATCCTGACAGTCACCAGAACTGAATGGCTTTGGTCAAGCTAAAGAAGGCCTGGTAGCATGACAGTATTGATCTCCACAGGCTTCCAGGAGAAAAGATAAGGTGTTCCTCTCTCCAGACTGAAATCACTCTTGAGAATCACAGGCTGGGAACCTGTTGAGTAAGATTTGGCCAATTATGTGTGATTACATGAGCATCAAACTGTAACAAAATGGCTTGATGGGTGAGGAACAGGAACAACAACCGCCCCTGCACCCCAATCACATCTATACACATGCACCTGCTTCCTGCAGTTGGTATGGTGTAAAGTAAGTAATACACAAGTAATCCACAAGTAACCATGGAAACTACTCTTAACCTGTGCCTTACCTTCCCTCATGGACAGTGAATTCTCATCAGTCATTTTATTCCCCAGCATCTCTTTCATATGCAAAATTTTTCTATTCACATTCTTTCATTAGTGGCAAAAAAAAAGGTCATGGGTAAACTAAAAAGCAACATGATCGAAGGTCCCCTCTGTCTGTGTTGTTTCAGCAGAGAGAAGCATTTAAGAGACGTAACACACAAGAAGACTCTTTAACCTTCAAATAAAGCCTATAAGCAACAATTAGTCCTAACATTCATCTCTGTCACTGAAGCTCGCAACATCACAGCGCATTCTTAATTAAACGAGCAAACTGTACGAAACGGAGCTCCGGGTGCCGGAGTGTGAAGAAATAAGCTGAAGTGCATTTGCTTAAGCAGCAAGTCCATTGGGAGGTGATATAAACATCAGAACAAAGTCAGTCGCGGTAGGGTTATTGTGTGGGGCTTGCCAGGGGGTCTCCTGAGGTAAGTGCAGATAGGGCAGCGTTGCATGTCGCTATTGTAATAGGTCCACACACCAGCCTGGCTCCATGAATTAAACATGGAAGAAGTATCAGCACAAAGGCAGCTTCCTACCCACTGAGCAGAGATAAGTACTGTCTGAGGAAGAAGCAAGAGTCTTTTTTGACTCTTCCCACTCTGGGACCATGATGGGAAGGAACCGTCCATCAGTGAGCTCAGAAAAAGGGCACTCAGACACACCACCTGAGAGAACCTCTCTCCGGGGCCTGACCAGGGCTGTGTGGAGACACATAGTACTTCTGTAAAATGCATTACTTGTACTACACCTCAGTCACAGAGCTTTGAAACAGGTGAGGTCTGTCAAATTTCCAACAACTAAGTGCTGACCCAGTCACCATGCTGACTGCAGTACAGCTGAGAGATAGGGAAAGAGAGGATAGAACTTGAACACAATGCTGCTGTCCTTCAAAGTTTTGAATCTCAATGAACCATCTTTCTAGGCCCATATTAAGCCTTAGCCTATTTAGAAAATATCATGTCTAGAAGACTGGTCGTAAGAGCATTTATTAATGACTCATGATGGATAAAGAAAGGCTTTGAGGCCTTGAGGTCCCAAAAAAAATGAAAAGTAGATGTGAAAGTGGAACGATTTCACACAATTCTGAGTTTGTAGTGACTACAGTATCAGATGCACTCACTGAGAAATTTATTAGAAAGACTATGCTCATACTGGTAGGGCCTTCTTCATGCTGTGAATCTCCTGTTTAGCCACATCCCAAAGATCAATCAAATTCAGATCCAGTGATTCGGTCAGTGTCAGTGAAGGACACAGAACTCTGTCATGTTCATGAAACCACTTTGACTTTCGCTTTGGTGCATCATTACGCTAGATGTAGTGGTTAGAAGATGGGTAAACTGTGGACATTAAGTAATGCATGTGGTCAGCAGCAATATAGGCAAATAGGTTGCGCCATTAAAGCAATGATGGATTGGTGTTCTCAGGCCCAAAGTGTGCCAAGAAAAGAATTCCCCACCCCATTACACCACCTCTGCCAGCCTAGACTGTTGACACAGGGCAATTACCTCTGGAGAAATCATCATTCATCAGACTGTTCAGTTTAGATAACCTTGTGCATGCTGCAGCCTCAGCTTTCAGTTCTTGGTTGACAGAAGTTGATCCTGACGTGGTCCTCAGCTGTTGTAGCCCATCCACCTCAAGGTTGGATGTGTTGTGCATTCTGAGATGCTTTTCTGCCCAACACAATTGTAAAATTGTACTGTCAGCTCAAATCAGTCTGTCCATCTCATCATTAAGGTGTTTCCATCCACAGAACTGCTGCTCACTGGATGTTCCTGTTTCTCACTAACTCTCAATCAAATCACTGAGATCACATTCTCTTATTCTGATGGTTGATGTGAAAATTACCTGAAGCTGCTGAGCCCCGTATCTTCATGATTATATGCATTGCAATGCTGTCACATGATTGATTGATTAGGTGATTGCATTCATGGTAAGTTGTATTGGTCTTCCTAATCAATTGATTGTTGAGTGCAGAATGCATCTTATTGTACTGGTAGCATGGTTTCCCTTTGGCACTCACTGAGACTGTGTTTTCCCTCTTCTAACACACTAGACATATTACATTTATGCCAGTTGTGTGAGACTCCTATTATGAGCACCTTGCATTTGTTACACAGCTGGCCAGGAAATCTAAACCCACTGGGAAGTTAGTATTTTTATGTAATATGATTCCCAAACCACTCTTATTACAACAACATAAGACACAAGAAGACTCCTTAACCTTCAAATCCAGCCTATACGCAACATAATTAGCTAATGAAATCTCTGAAAGTGGAAAATTGTGCCACACATTCAGCCTAATATGTCTGAACCGCCTTAGCCAGTAACACACTATCTATCAGGCCCTAAGTAACAGCAATGTGACCATTTAATAGTAAAAGTAGGTATTAAAATAAACAAATTAATATGTGTTAATATAATGAGTATACATTTACAGTTATCAGTGATTGTAGCCAAAAAGCATGTTCTCTTTTCTTCACTAAGCCTCAAACTAGAACTATAAATTGAACTTTTCAACAGGGTTTCGAGATAAAGGACTGAGCATGTGGGCATCAGTCTGGAGGAAATCCTCCCACGGGCAGAAAGATCTGCGGCTCCAGGCAGCAGCACAGTAAGAGAAGAACTCAATCCAACTGTAAGTAATTGCAGATCAATGACACACGCTGTCACTCTCTCTCTCTCTCTCTCTCTCTCTCTCTCTCTCTCTCTCTCTCTCGTTCTCTCTCACTTTCCTCTCCCATTTCTCTTCTTTTCCCTATCATGCTACTGATGTCTGCCTGGGTGTCTCATGAGAGAGGAAAGGAATAAGAAGGCATAAAAATAAACTCCAGTGAGACAGTGAGTGCTCGCATACCTGTAGCAGTTTGTCACTGCTCCACATGTGAGTGAAGGTATTTGCTGATCATAGACCTCGGATACTGTGCCTCTGGGACATTCTGGCATTTCACGTTGTGACAGGCATCTGTGGTGATAATGTTTCGTGATGGAAACAAACTTCTTCTGAAATGTGAAAGAAGGATCATACAACTGCAGCACACACACACACATCTAACCGAATACATGTGTTGAGTATATGAAAATGCTCAGAGATTGACCCTTCAGTGGCACCTGTCATGGGGTGGGGTTTACAGATTAGGCAGAAAGTGAACTGTAGTATGTGGTGGTTTGTACCTATCAAAAGTGGTACAAGAAAGGACAAATGGTCAGAAGGTCATGTGACAAAGCTCATTGATGCAATCCATGGAGGCCCCATCTCATAATTTCTTGGTGCCAGATACCACACGATGTCCTTGGAGGCCTTATGGAGTCTATGCCTTGATGAATCAGAGCTGTTCTGGGGACAAAAAAGAGGACACTGGAGTCACATGGCAAGAAGGCCTAAGCTGTACGAGTAAGTTTCTAGATGCAAACTTTTACTCCACAACTCCACAAGCAAACTCCACAAGTTTTTTCACAAGTACACAGGAACACAAGTACAGACAAGAATGCAGACTGAGGATCAAACACACTCCATGTGAATCATTATCTTTTTTTAATTAAATCACATTATTATCAGTGTAAAATCACATTTAGTGCATTTTCTACATGTACCTATGGTCACCACATATATAGGGTCATTATGAATCTCCCAGAACCTGATATATAGAGGGCAGAAAGAGTATTAGTCAGAGCAAGATATGAGAAGTCTGGCTATGCTCAAGGGTAGTACCGGCCCACTTTGAGCACTGGTTTTAAGGTTATGGCTGATTGGGGTACACATGTACTTAAAACAAATACAGTACCATCTGTTTCTATCTGTGATTCTATTTATTTTAAGCCCAAATGCTAGACCAGTCTCACCAGAATCCTTGCATAAGACTCCTTCAGTCTACATCGAATGTAAGTTGCTATGCATAGAAGCTTCAGTGACATAATAGGAACCAAAATTTTAGTTAATGCTTTTAAATACTTTTTAAAAGCATCACATTAGTGCATGAAATCAAACTACAAGCCTTGATCATTTTAAATTTGATGAAATTCATTTTACTTGAAAACATGAACTGCTTTTGTACAGTGGCAATATTTCAGTGAGCTCATTGTACTGAACTGTAGATTCCACTCAGTCTTTCCTTAGTCTTCAGGAAATCAGCTCTAAAACTGTGACACAGTTGCCTTAATGTCTCCCTAATGTCTCAAATCAACATACTTTGCAACATGATTGCAGACCCTCCCCATGCCTGCACTTGCTTAGGAAGTCATCAGTGCTGCAGGAGGAATCAGCCTCTGTCTGCTTCACACCGATCTTTAATCATCCTTTAATTAAATTAGACCCCATCAGAAAGTCTTCTCCAATTATCTGGGTCATGCTCGATTTTCTCCTCGTCACACTCACCGGATGCGATGGGTGAGGATAAGTACGCTAACCGCGCACTTCACATGACTGCAACACTCAGCATCTCCACCACTTAAGTCAAGGTTTTTATAGACATGTCATGCTCAAGGTGAAACGCAGCGTGATGGAGATGCCGGGAGATCTCTTTAGCTGTGTGAGAGAGTGTGAAAGAGAGCAAGAGAGAGAGAGACTTCAAGCTTCTGTAATCATAGGCCTCCCTTCAAGCACAGGGAAGATGAGAGACAGCATTTAGCAGATAATGCGATGTATTTGACCTTGACATCTATTCAGGAATGTCTGTTTTCGAGAGCTCTACGTGCAAAGGTGAACATTCACTCAGCATGCATCTCGACTCTGCCACTATGCACTGGCTTCTTACACTGGATACTATCCTACTTCTCCCTCTGGAGCCTGGATCTTCTGGATCTTTCTAGTACTGTCTCAAATCAAACACTAAACTGCAGTGGGGAACATTTAGAACCTTCTGTGAATGAAAAAAAGTGTCTAGGGTCTTCTGTTGCGTAAACCAGCCAGAGGCCACTGCTCTCTTAAAAATAAAGGTGCTTCAAAAGGTTCTTTGAGCAATGCCATAGAAGAACCACTTTTGGTTCCCTAAAGAATTGTGTCTGTAGTAGAGATGTGTGAGTGTGAAGAACCTTCAAACTGGTAAAGAACCTTTACATCAAGCTAAGTTTCTTCATGAGCAATGACAGGGCCAGCAATTAGCGACTGCGCCACTCTATAGTAAAGGCAATGCTTTTATATAGAACCATGACAGCTGAAAGCCGTCCTCTTTCTCTGGCGGAATGATTTTTCAAATGGAACGGTGTAAAATCTTTTATTGATGGTTCTATATAGCACCAAAAACAAGTTCTACTATTGCTATTAACCACGATAACTGAAAAAATAACATTCTGATGCTTTAATGGTTGTTTGTCTGATTAATACATACTAGGGGGGTACCGGTACATGTAACAGTCATGGCACTGGTTTTTCTCAATGCATGGAAAATACATGGTGCAATAATATGGTAATTATGGTCATTCCATAAGCATGCATGCCACATGGAAACCTTTAAGCTATTAGTTAAGCTGTTGGATATGTATGGTTTTGTGAAAACTGAAGTGCTTTAGGAGTATTGCTCCTAATCATTGTATTACTGTAGTCTTGTTGCATCCAACCCACCCCACCCACCACCTCGCTCCACTCCCTATTTGCATGTAGAGCGAGTGACCTACGTGGTCGGCATTTACTCTCATTTCTTCTTACTCTATTCTCTATTTCTTTTTATTTCAGTGACCTTCTGAAAAGTTTTGCTACATGACACACAATATGCTTTTCTTAGTAAATCGTAATCAATATTGTCAGTACTTAAAGAACACTGACCAACTGCACGTTTAATTTTAGAGAGAGTAATTAGTCATATGTAATAAGTGAGTAATAATTGGATTAGAAGTGTGGGAGAGTTTTGGAGTATTATTTCCTCCTGTTTTTAAAAACCTGCAGCTTCTGGTAAATTTTGTATACAGGATAAAATAATGTAATAAATATTGTGTATCGTGAAAATGTCTAAATGTGGTGATATAACCACATTTTCCCCATATCGTCCAGCCCTAGAAGAAACCTTTTCCTGTTGTATTGAACTTATACTGAACCTTGAGATCCAAGCTGCTGTAACTTCTCTGTACCATTACAACCCTAGTACCTACCAAAAGTGCACAGCAGTTAAACCAGTGACAGAGTCATGGACATCCAAGCATTTTGATTCATTTTAATTCACTTACAGGACTTATAGGGTTACTGTACTGTCTTAATACCACAGGACACCTCCATGTTTTGTTTAAAAAAAAAAAAAAAAAAAAAAAAAAAAAAATATATATATATATATATATATATATATATATATATATATATATATATAAAAAGTATAAAAAAAATATATACAGTATATATATATATATATTTATCTTTAAACACATGACAATTTAAAGATCATTTCAGAGGCAGAAAGGACTTTCTCCTTGGTTTACTGGTTCTTCACATAGAAAGGTGTAAAAGCTTTTGTAGATGGTTCTATGTAGCACCAAACGGTGTTCTACTATTGTTACAAGAATAGGGCCAACGGGGACTGTGCCACTCTGGAACCCCTTGATTTGATACTCATTAGGCTATGGCCAATTATCCTTTCTTTTTCTCCAGCACTCAAATCAGTTTCACTCAGATGAGCATTTCATGT
The DNA here is from genome assembly GCF_030463535.1 of Salminus brasiliensis. Classification (NCBI taxonomy): domain Eukaryota; kingdom Metazoa; phylum Chordata; class Actinopteri; order Characiformes; family Bryconidae; genus Salminus; species Salminus brasiliensis. The sequence continues at coordinate 9,725,771 of NC_132890.1, forward strand.
TCAAAAAGGTGGCTGCATGTGATCTTGTGTATCTTTGTGATGAATAGCCTCTCAAATATGTGCAAATATTACATCCAGACCAGTGACTTGATCTTAATGCAGATTATAGAGTGGAAGATTGGAATAATGGTGTCTACTTGGCCATTATCTGCCCTGTAACCATTCATCTGGATTTCATTCATGATTCAAACAAGAAAGCAAGGATAATAAAATAAATAAAGGTTGTGGTGGGTTATTTAAAAAAAATACCACTTTTTATAAAAAGCCCTTGTTATTGAAAAACAGCTGCTGGATATTTGAACAGTCCTTGTTCATATTTGAACAGTTCCTCAAATCAAACAGTGTATGTTAGCTCTGACAATCCCCCTGGATTTAAGTTTGATTGTACAAATATAAGGAATTAAGATCGGTCTTTATTAAATGTAGATGAAATGTCTATTTCTGTATACAAACTATGCATTAACGGAAGATCCCTCATGCTCATGCTTGGCACCCAGTAGCAGCACGGCTGATTGCATGATTTGACTTGGATTTGCATAAAATGACTCGCAAACATCTCTGACAAACTGCCTTAGACGTCTCCCACACATGCTCTGACATGTAAGCATGCTTTAGGGCACAGAGAGAGAATAGGAAAGGTCAATTGTGCATATTTATACACACTGCAGTGTTACACAGTATGTGCGCTTATACAACCGCTGTGAAACCATGCTTTTTATTTTTCACACTGTTTGAAATCGCAAGCTGCTCTTTTTTTATTGTGTTTAAATTTTATGATCATTGAACCAATAGAAATTATCAGCATGATCAAAATTAGTTGAATATTGCAATATTAATTGTCATTACTAGCAAAAATGGATTAGTTCTATGGAATACTAAAAGGGTTCTGTTTTTAAACCCACTGTAAAAAATCAATAAAATTAACGCTTAATTAATGCTTGACATAAATTTATATTTGTTTAGAAAACATTACCGTGGAAAGAGTAAATATGCATTGTAAAATAACCTAGAACATTTGCTGAATTTACTGAAATAATTGTACAGTAAAAAATACATGTCTGATTATTACAGTAAAAGGATATTAGTACTGCTGATTTTAAGGTTAAGGTTGGAGTGATTTATACTGTAAATACAAATACAGAGGAGACATATCACTCACGTTTCCCCATTTTGCTTCCGTTTTTAATCCGTAGGAAACAACTAGCAACTAACTTATATTGTCAGATATTGTAAATACGACCTCCAGATCCATCATAAACTCTGCTTGCTCATGTGCATCTGTTCCTGCAAATGGTCCGAACAGTTCACTGAAACTTCCTTTCCTCTCTGCTTTCCTTGATTCTGCCTGATCTGCCTGATGAAGTAAAAACAGTGAAGCTGACTGAACAGGAATAAGAGTATTCAGACGCAGCCGGCTGAGATTCACTACCATCTCCCCAATAAAATGACATTCCCATACAAACTGACCTCAGTACATAGTACAGTACATTCTTCAAGTAATTCACTAAAAACATGCTTTAATTCACACTTTCTCTGACTGAGATCCCATTTCAGTTTAACTACTTTATAAAATGTCACCTTCACTCCCAAGCTCAGCTGCCACTCCATATACAGTAGGCAATGCAGACCAGACCGCACATTTTGCAAAAAACCCATATATTCTGTCTGAATGAAATGATTGGACAGTATACCTACCTGTCTACCCTCATACCCTATGACCCTACCTTCATGCACATGCTCTGCACGTGTTCTCATTTGCTCGTGCATGGAGTCCACTATACACACTCACACACACACACACATTCTTTGTGTTAGGAGACAGATTCACAAGCTTACACTGCTAATGACGGAAGGAAGGACAGATGGAAAGAAAAACTGAGAGGAGTAGAATGCGCTTTGACCCAAAAGAGATTGGATAAAGGATGAAGTCAAACATGAGTGAACATCACAGTGGCTTTGCAGCAGTGGAGTAGTCTGTGGCCTGATAAAAGTGATGCTGTTAAGCACGTAATTATCGTTTTTTTTGCGGGAAATTGCAACAATTGCCAACAAATTTAATGTACCATTACTTTTTCACATGCCACAATATACTTAATGTTTTTGCAGTATGTTACATTAAGCCAATCAACAGTAATTATGCTTCGTGCTGAATGTGCAGTATTCCCATGTTAATCACATAATTTGACATGCAGATGAGTTGGGGAGTTGGGAATGAGGTAGGGTGGTGATCATCCAACATCATAACCTCACTAACACTCTTGTGACTGAATACAATCAATTCCTCACAGCAATGCTCCAAAACCCAGTCTACCAAGTCTATCTACAGTTCATATGCTGCCAACCACCACCTGCACCACCCCCGCCCCCCCGAAATTCTTTTTATGGCTCACTCCCTGTGTTCATCTATGACCCCATTTAGGCCCTGAGCAAAGCTGTTTCTTTGGAATTAGAGTAATGTGGTAATGGCCCTTTCAGAGTGACCTTTGGTATGACTCCATCTCTCCAGAGCACCTGAAGCCCTGAGCACCTGCTCAGTCTGGCTAAAAACACAGCACCACAGCAGGCTGGAGAAATGGGTGGAACATTCCTCCTTAATGTGGGTGAAAGTGTGTGTGTGTGTGTGTGTGTGTGTGTGTGTGTCCATGTGATTTGTACCTTCAGCCCTGTGTACTGTACATCTGATTTGTTTAGCTTTTATGTGCAAATAATCTGTGCAATAATAACATGATAGCATCTGCTATTCAGTAGCTAAATTGCATGTCACGCTACTCTTCCATGCGGCTCAGCGGGGAAAACAACAATGAGGCAACAACAAAAGCGCCGGCTTTCTAAGTGCTTCACGCTTTACACTGAGTCGCAATTAGAGACAGCTTTTTTTCTCCTTCAATCTTTCTCTGGAGTCGTCTTTCTTTCTGATTTCCTTCCTCTTGTCAGCCCTCCCTTGCAGCAGAACCCCTACCGGTCCGGACTGTGCCAAGCGCTGCTGAATGATGCCAAAAGAGGAGAGAACAGAATCTTTGCATTTGGAAGAATAGAGAGGGCATTGATTTGGGTATTGAGCTGCCCTGACTTAAAAAGAAGACACACAAAGCATCAGCAGCATTTCTGGGATCTGCTGGGGAGGAGGATGAGTGCGGTGAAGGACAGATGTAGTTGGCTGATCGATGGGTGAAGTGCACAGAGGGCAAGGGCAAGAGGGTCTTACAAGTGGTTGGGGGCAGAAATAGTAGACCAAAGGGGTTTACCATTGTTTCCTTATCTTGGCGTCTTGGCGATATATATCACATTACAGTGTAAACACAGCCAAGATGCATTAAATCCCATCACTTCATGAGTTGGTTTGAGACGCATTTTATTTTTTGGCTTTTTAAATTGTATTAATTTAGTGGATTTTTGCTTTCTTTATTTGTTAGTTATTTGCTTTATTTGTTTGTCTTTTTTCATTAATTAATTTATTAAATTAATTTATTCAATTTAATTTGTTCTTTTTTGCTTTATGTATTTTGATGGTTCCCGCATTTGCGGTTAGTTTTTTTCCTCTAGTTTCCCAAACTAAGTCAGAACATGTTTGTCCTGAAGATGTATTAAGACACACACACACACACACACACACACACACACACACACACACACACTGAAAGAAAAAGAGACCTGCACTTAGCAAAAACCCTCTATCACAGAAAAAGGCTTGTTGAAGGTTGTCCCTGGGCTCTGGAATCACCTCACACTTCTGCAGATGTGACAGCAGTCAACCTCACTGAAGAAACCAGGCCGTTAATCGACACAGTTCAAATACTAACAATATCCACAGAAATCTGTGTGTGATTGGACCTAACAGAGAGAAAAGAATGCAGCTGTTCAGCAGTTCAGAAATCATAATAGCCCCTCAAGAGGAGGAATCATAGGGGTAGCTCAACTCATGCTGTTCATGCAGAATTGACTGAGGAGACCTTTCTAGACCACCTTGCACTTTGGGTAGTAAGTGCCTGTGTGTGTGTGTGTGTGTGTGTGTGTGACGGAGGCTGAAAACAAGCTGCAAAGAGACATGCTGACCTCAGTGACTCATACCTGTGGGCTGTTTGTTAGAGCACAAACACACATACAGCCACATATTCAATAAATAGAGCTTGAACAATCTAAAAATCATGGTAATCATTAAATGATTGAGTGGTTTAAATGTTAATTAACAGTATTTAATTATATTTTTAATTATATTTTTTATATTTTATTTTACTTTGAATGGATTTAGTCATCTAAAGACATTAGTGTATTTTCAGTATTTTGGATCATTACTATCCCCCAATAATACTTATGTAATCATGATTAATATCTAGAACCCATGTTCTTGAACCCCACCCTTATCCTGACATCACAGGACTGAAGAGGTGTCGGTCAGCATGACAGGCCAGTGAGCAGTATATCCAGAGGCTACTTGACCTGACACAAATCTATCCTTCCATCCAGTAATGATTCCCAGGCTAACAGCAAATTACAGCTTAACTGTTAAATTCACACCTAGCACCAGCAGCCTGTAGAGCCAGGGGAGTGATACTATATGGGCTGGCCTGTAATAACAGGCGAATAGGGGGTTATTATGAGCATTAGAGCTAGAGGCGGGAGAAGAGAGAACTGAATAGTACAGGGAGGATTCTAGGATGCTTACTGAACACAGATATAAGCCTGTACTGAAGCCTGTATGTGCATCATGGTACACCTTTAGCTGCTGCAGAGGTTAGAGGACAGCAGGACACAACGAATGCAGGGGGACTTTTTGTCTTGGAGTCTGGGTTGGCTTTCCTGTGGTCTGCGTGTGAAGCCGGAACCTTTGTCCTGCCTTTGTTGGAGTTACTCTCCAGTGTATGGTTGTGTGTGTGTTTGCTGTGTTTTATCAGTGTTTTAATTGTATAATTGTATTTATTCTATTATTTTTTTTTTTTAATAATTAAATAATGTTTTCATGATGTGTAGATGCGCAAAGTACCATATAATATGTTGTTATTAACTGGTATTGCTAACAATGCTAAACTGGGACAATGCTAACAATGCTAACCTGGGGCATAAAAAGTGGGACTAGATTAGATTTACAATAAAAACACTGTAAAGGACTATTAAACCAATCGTGGTATTCTCAGAGGTACAGTTATTGGAATTTCTGGGAGTTTACTTGGGTGGGAGGTCACTCCCAGTTCTGACATTTTACTTCCAAGGTAAAGGTAAAGTAGCATTTGTACGCAATCTGTACACATCCTGTAATAGTCTTCTGTCACATATGTACAAATTTCTTAAAATCAGGCTGCTAACAAACATGGTTCTCTATAGAACCTAAAGTGGTACCTCTATGGCATCACTCAAAGAACTCTATGTAGCGTCTTTATTTTTAGGTAGTCGCCTCATTCAGATTTCAAATGCAACATAAATGTGCACAGATAAGCTTGAATGAAATATCTTAGGCAGCTAAAAAAAATAAGAGCAATACGCTCCCTGAAAACAAAACCAAATGACACCATCATGAACACAGTTATACTGAACCCTCTTACCCTGCAGCCAGCTTTACATCTGAGAGCACATGAATCAGTAATAAAGGCTACTTCTATTATAGTGGACTGTGATTGCATTGTATGCTTTGAAGTGGCATGAAAATGAAAGTGGTGGAGAGAGAGTGGTGGAAGATGAGCGAATGCTCTGTGTTTTGCGAGCGGCCTCTGAGAGGTTGAATTTGCACTCGTCTCCTCCCCCATCGAAACTGAACCACCTCCGCGTCTCTGATCACAGAGGGAGAAGCAAGCAAAAGGACACTTCAGACTGCTCTGTTGACAGAAATGGACAACACCCAGGAGCCTCTCGCTTCTCGAACACAGAGCCGTATCACTCGCAACACACAAACACACTTGACATCTTAACATTTCTGAGACAAGCTCAGACTTTTAACTTCTGGAGGTAGGCCAGTGGCACTTGAGGCGGCCAACTGTGACAGACCATTGGCAGCTGCCCACATGAGAAGTGAGGCATGACCGATCGGGCTGGGCCAGGAGGGAAGCAGCAGGGATGGTCAACCACGAAGACACATTATGATGGCAAGATCTGACACGTGTCTACAGGATTAAAGATCACCCACATCCAAAATGACAAATCCGAAGACAACTGAGAAAGCTCAGCGTTAAAAAGAAGACTATATGTCCAAATGTTTCTGGACACCCCGTCTAATAAATGCATTTAGCTACTTTAAGTTGCACCCATTGCTGACACAGATGTGCAAATGTGCACACAGTCCCTGTAGAAAAGTTTGAACCTATTGGTACCTATTGGTACCATGCCTAATGCCAGGCATGGGCTAGAGGGCCAGCACTTTTGGGATAAGGTGGGGAGTTAGGCATGAGGTGGGGTGGTGATCATCCAACATCCTGACCACACTAATGCTCTTGTTGCTGAATGCAATCAAATCCTCCCAGCAGTGCTCCTAAATCTAGTAAAAAACATATTCTTTTTTAATACCCCTGATTTCAGAAGTAATTTCAATAAATGAGGAGGTGTCCCAATACATTTGTCCATATGGTGTCATTTTGGTCAATTAAGAGAAGCACAGTTGTGTTGGTCCCCCTAAGGCTTTATTTACACTGCAGGGCAAATCAGATTTGCTTCCTATATGTGATATGTGATGAAGATAGTGACCAGACAAAAGTGACCAAATCCAATTTGTGTGGTCAGACTGTGGTTGCATCAGCTTGAATATCCACAAAGGCTGCCATAATAGTGCTGCATGTTAACCAGTCACATTAATAAGCTTAGATGTCCATGTGAACAGTAACTTAATAATTATACCTCACAAACCAAGTTTTAGGTTCACATTTTTATTCATGCAATCACAAAAAACACACTACTTACAATCAGATCTATAAGTATTTGGACTGTGACACAGTGTTTTGTAATTTTGCCTCTGTACTCCACCACAGTGGGCTTGAAACGAACAAATTAAAATGTTTTAAATGTCTTTCAGCTTTAATTCAAGACATTTAACAAACATATTGCATTATACTGGTTGGAATGACGCTTTTATTTACATAGTTCCTCTATTGTCACAGGCTCAAAAGTATTTGGACAAATTGAATGAAGAGCAGTAATGGCCTGTTCCCTCATTATTTCATGATAAAGGAGATAAAAGGTATGACCTCAAGTGCTTCTCATGGGAACTCGCAATGTGTTGGTTTCGAAGAGGTGATGATGCAAGTGAAGGAGGCTAAAAAAACATAACAAACCTATCAGAGAGGTAGTGTAAAAAAAAACCTTCACATCACCTGTATGAACAGTATCATTGTCAAAGTGTACAATCGAGACGCCTTTATCAATGGAAGTAGAGAGGGTTTATCTCGAGATGCAAACCACTGATAACACTGTGGGTCAATTGTGTTTATTGATGATGTGACTGCTGATAGAAGCAGGAGGATCATTTCTGATTCAGTCAACTGCTGCAAAAATGACACAATTCAAATTGATAAAGACTCAAAGAACACAGAGAAAGCACCACCAGAGCTTCCGTGGGCAAAAGAACTGGATGTTTTTAAATGGCAAACTCACCTGAACCTGAAACTCAACCTAATTGAGCACTGAAGCTAAATGTGGTGGTGATTTGTAAGAAATGCAGAAATGGATTTTAAAATGTTAGAATGGTCGCCAGTCAGTTTATGTAGGGTGACCATACGTCATCTTTTTGGGATGTGAAAATGCACCCGGCCAGGATTTCTAAATTGTGTGAAAAGTGAGGATGTCTCACTGATTTTTAACGTCAACATTTGATACACATTTTGTGTACAGATTTGAAAAGCTTTAAACATGTCCCATCTCTCACCACCACTATTGGTCAACATGTAGCTCAGGGTTACCCTCTGAAAGTCGATGAGTTGAATTATCTAGTCTATCTATCTATATTATCTATATTATATCGTCATTTTTTGTTTGTAAAACAGATAAAAGCTAGCATATATATATATATATATATATATATATATATATATATATATATATATATATATGCACAAAATGTCCTTTTCTGTTTCTGTTTTTTAATTAAATTTTAAGACACATATGTTGAAATGAAAGGAGATGATTTAACAATATAGACTATTAAGGCCATTTCTTGGTTTTGGTAAATGTTTATGCAACTTGGGCCTACCTGAAGCCCCCTAGCCACAACATCCTAACCATGACGGAATGAGACAATGTGAGTTCCTGTTTTTTGGAAACAGCAGTATGGTCATCCTAGGTTAGGTAACAATAGCTACCGTCAGCTACAAATACACAAATCAATGATATGTGGTACTTTGCAGTAGTTTGTCGTTACTATTCATGTCAAAATGCTTGTGTTTGATTGGAGATGACACTTCCCTTCGAACAGCTAGTGAAGTACATATAGTATGTGTAAGGATTTAAACATACAAAGTGCCAGAATAGAGACATGGATTTTGAAAGTGTATTTGTGAAATCCTGAAATGTCTACCTTTTTCCTGCTGATGAACTGACCTTGAATTTTGAAGGCATTTCATTAATAAATCACCTCTGCACATACATCCACCTACCACCCCGTTACAAACCGAAGGTAATTGGTAGCCAAATAATATTCTAGGTGATATTTACAGTGAATGGGGATTTTTAATTACATCCCATGGGGCATCAGAGATGGGCTACACACAGACCAGAAAAGGCACAGTATTTAAATGGATAAGTTCCAGTGATGGAAAGGCGGGGGAGTCAGATTCAGCCTATCAGTCAACGTTCATACGAGGCCACTTCCAGCATGCATGTCACCGGGGCTTCTAATGAAAAATGAGTTTTTATCTGATGCTGAGGCTCCTCTCCTCCTACTTTCCTTTTTTTCATTCTATTATATCACTAATTAGACATTCCACAGACACACTGCGGAGATGTCATTCTTAATGCCCTGTGTAAAACGCTGGTGAGATATTAGCCATGATTGTGAATTAATTAATACGTCCAAACCAAAAGACCATGGAGTGGAGTGGAAAAAAAGAGGGCAAATTCTGCATTCATTATGATAGCGGTTTTACACAATCACACACAGGGGCGTTCTTCTCTCCAAATTGCCTGCTGTGTTGTCAATGAGCGCTTAATGAAAAGGTATCTTAAAAATGCTGCATGTTGAGTGTTGGTTGTCCTCATAAACTGCTAACATAAACTGTGTCCTGTCAAGTTTTATTGACTCCTTAAATACAAGGCTTTTGATTTACAGAGTAAAAAGACTGCCCTGGAAAGTTATCAGAAAGCATCTACTATATACAGTATCTGCATGGTATCTGCACTCTTAAAAATAAAGGTGCCTGAAATGGTTCTTTGAGGAATGCTACAGAAGAACCATATCCATGAAGAACCTTGATTTGTAATTGAGATGTAAAGAGAGTGTAAAGAACCATCTTTTGATGTAAAGTGTCTTTACCAGTTTGAAGATTTTTCACATCTCTATCAAAGCACGGTTCTTTAAAGTGGTTCTTCCATTTGTGTGAATCATGAGTTGAAGTGTGGGCAACATACAGACCCTCAGGGTTTATAAATACATAGAGGTTAATAAGGCCCATAGCTGTTTTTGTATGAATGAGGCTGTGACAGTATAAATCCCTACTTGTGTTTTAGGGCACTATTGAGCATGTCAGCCATTTTTCTTTTGGTGTCCAAATCATAAAGTGGAATTCCAGAGTGATTTTGAAGCTCTACAATCTCCCACATGTCCACTGGTATCTTTCAGTAAGCATCAGCTCAGTGTGGACCAGAGTGCTTTGCAAGTTTTGTTACTCTGAGACACACTGAGATATACGAAGCGTATTGGACTCGCTGGAGAAGCAACAGCATTTCTATAGAGTTGAACATAAAGACCCCAATGAGTTTTTTTATTTTTTATTAATTTTATTTTAATTTTTTTATTAATGCTGTGTTTATGTTTGTGTCAAAAATGCACTGCTTGCTTTTGGTTTGGTTGAAAACAAGGTGTTGATTATTCTGCAAACTTTCTGTTGTCCATTAAAAAAAAAGCGGTATCAGGCCTGCTTACATCTGCATTAACATGCGTTTATGGTGATCGGATCATATTCAGATTTCCCTTGTTCGCTTAAAAAGCCAGGTGTAAACACCCCCAAGACGCATCGTGACCGGATTTATGACTGGATCACTCAAACCAGAGTGACCAAAGACAGATCTCGTCCACTTTAAATATGGAATGAGTTTCCTGTGATTGGATGCTGTCAGGCAAGCAGAAATATACATGTGAAAAAATATTAATATAAGTGATAATTACTGCAGATCTTGGCTTCTCTCTCCCCCTTGTGTGTGTGTGCATGTGCGGAGCTCTTGGCGCAGGGTTATTTGGATGAGAATCAGTTGTTTACAGGAAGTAAAATGGAAATGATGTACGTGTAGGTGTGCTTTACTCACGGGAAAGTACAAGCAGATCTCATCTGGTCACGCTAGGGACACATTTTAATGACTAGTGTAAACAGAATCCTGTCAAAGTAGATCCATATACCATCCGGATAGAAAACACATGTTCATGCAAGGTGTAAACAGACTGCAGAGAAACTAATCAGCTGTCAGCTCACAATCAACCATTACCATGTTGGAATAAGTTTCGCACTTGCATCAATCTCTGCACACTACAAACTAGCACAGTGTTTTTCACACATACCAAAAAGGTGGTGTAAAGCAAACCAGGAATCCCTTATAAGGTTTTTACTAGTGGTGTTACTAGGAACATGTCTGAGGCCCCTCCTCCCAATCTAACATGCTATAAATATAATCTCTACCTTCAACAAGTCTTCTCAGCCCCTCACCTGCCTTTTAACTCTATCATCTATCATTCCTGGCTCCACTTACTAGAGACGTGGGACTGGCTTCCCACCACAAGCAGAAGCTGCAAGTTCTCTCTGCCCTCTCTTCAGCCTCCTCTCACATCCTCATATGCTGATAGCATGGTCCAAACTAGCAAAACGTACTTAACGCAATAACAGGAATGAGTACCTTTTATTTGACCTCCAGCCGGTTTGGTGTGAGAGCAGGTCTACAATCAGTTTCAAACCTGTCATTGCCCCTGATCAAGCTTTTTGGTCAGCATCTGTGAATGCAGAAAAACTAAACGACATGAAATCAGCCAGAAATGAACAGAAAACTACCAAGCAAGACAGGCTTTTATCATTTTTGCCTTCAACTTGTGCCTACAACCCTGTCACAACCATGATGATTTTCGAGATAACACAGTGAATGAAGACTGGGTGAGGTTTAGAATGATCTAATCAGTTTACAGTGATGCAGTATCAGCAAAGCCACCTGTTATTGCACTGCCATCTGACTGACTGCAGATCCAGCACAACCGTGTGCCAGTAGAAGCAGTTTCACATCTGACCCGGGGTCACTGTGTACAAATATAACTGACAGAGAGCGCGAGAGAGATGTGTTTGGGGGGGGGCGGGGGGGGGGGTTGGGGGACATCTGTCACTTTCATTAGCCAAGAGCTGTTATCCCCACACGAACAGATTCACTGAGCTCCTGTTGAAGGCAGGGCTCTGAACTTGTACGAAGCATGAAACTGGAAACCAGATATGTCTGCGATCTCATAACTAACTAAATGTTGAGTGAACCGAGCACGGACTACAAACCTGACAATGCTTTGCACCATGTTTATGCTCTATATGAACCAGTGGTGGCTGGTGGTCAATTAGGTATCAATCAAAATGTCAGAGAAAAACAGGCAATTACTGAGATTGAGAGAGTAGCATTTTAAAAATACACAGTCATCAGATAATATATCATATAATCCACTTACCATATAGAAGCACTTTGTAGTTCGAGGAAAATGTATGTCAGTTTATAGGAAAAGATTTGTGGAAACTATTTCATTAATGGAACCACAGTAATCTTTAGCGATCTTTAGCAACTGTTTTGAGATGTCAACACATCAGTGTTAGATGTTAGAACTTGAGTGATGGAGACAGTCCCTTTACGTCAAACAAATTATTCCATGCATTACAAAGGGATGAAGTTGGACACAGAATTTGTTCTGTCCCTCCTGGACAGGTATGAAGATGCTGTAAATCTGTGATCAGTGTAATAGACTGAACTGTTTACGTGACAGACTTTACATAAAGAGAAAATATATGTAAGACTGGTCAGCAACAGCTAACAATGCTCACCATTGAACACAGGTAGTGTTTGATAAACTCACGGACGTTTTATGAGAAAAATTAGACAATAAGAAAGTGAGCAGCACCACATATCAGGGTAAAATGCTAACACCATCACACGCTTCAGACATGGGTGTTTGATTCATGCTCTGACCAAACGCTTCCACTATACCAAGAAGAGTTTGTCGAGAATGTGTGTACGTAAAGTATATATATATAATGTTAGACGTGAGCTTTATTTAACGGTTCCACAACAGAAATGCTAATCTGACATCCCTGTTAACATTCTCTTATAAAATATGTATTTTTTTCATTCTGTGTAGCTCATCAGCTTATTATTTATGTCTTACATACAAATTATCCCCTGCTTTTAGGATCTGTATCAGTATGTAAGTATGGTAAATCATAGCACTATATTAGAGCACTTTAGTAATTTGCAAACAATAAAGATACATAACTGCTTGGTCTTATAATATTCCAGATTCACTATTTAATAACCTTAATAATGACATTAACCCCTTAATGCAGAAAGGCTAATTACACACTAAGGTGTATTACTCAGTAACTACAGGGACTTCTGTACGAACTGGTGGGCTATTCTCTAGTAATAGAAGTTTGTAATTACACTATCGGTCTGCCAGTGCTTCATAGGCTTTTTGAGGGATTAATTATTGCCTATTTGAATAGAACTGAAGGAACAGATTGATTTTTTTCACCAGTTTAGGAATACTATTGGGTTGGATTGCAAGAACAGAAACATTCAAATATTTTCTCTGCTCTCAGCTGCTGTTTGATTTAGCTTCTGAGACGAGGCTGAAGGCCTCTCTCTTTCCCCCAGGGCAGAACGCAGACTGACTGTGAAGTTGAACCATAATTTCTCCAGTTCAGAGACAGTTTATTATCAGTAAATGTGGCGACTAAATGCTGACGCTCACCTTTATGGTTTACGGCCACTTCACTTTGCACCATTGAGTCCCACACATCATTCCCTATCGCTAGAGCACTTCCAGCGCATCTGAGCAGTGTTTCAGTGTGGTGTTCTGTATGAGCTGGTGTTTGATTTACTGTAGCTACACAGTACATTGATTCAATTCAGCGTTTTACTGGTGTGAGTAACTCAGACTCAAATGGAATGAAACATGGGCTCAGCTAATGTACTAGTTTATGGTGTTAAAGTAGCTTTGAGTGCATTTTAGAAATAACCAATTACAAAACTGTAACACACACACACACACACATACACACTCATGCACTTACCCAGCTACCTGTCATCCTTCTTTACTGTAGAGACATACATTCCTACACTGTGGCATGTTCCATTTGCCACCCACCCAGACTTTAAAAATACCAGCCTGTCATTCCCAGCTGGACTTCTCAGGTACTGACAGCTCACACACACACGCACACACACACAGCAGCAGCTACTCTTACACTGTTCACCTTACTGTCATGGCAACTCTTTCTTTTTTACCTCAGAAGGTTCCTACAGTTTAAATGAACACAGCTTAGCTTTGTTATTTAAAACAGTAGAACTTAACACTCTCACCTTGTTTACAACAGCGCTTCTTTACCGAACCAAAAATGGGCATAAGGTGTCCTAATTTGTTTCTTATAAGAAAACAGTGTCTCTATTAATTACATTTTGATTTTAAAAGAGATTTTTAAAAGACATTTCTTCAGTTGTATGAGTTTAGTTATTTTACCTTTATTTCCTAATATTGTTAAAATGAAGATCAAATGTCCATATGTTCAAATATGTAAAAAAACAAAAACAAAACAAAGGTTTGTCCTAATTTTTCAAGCCCTTTTGCAACCAATCAGTATAATCAGTATTCTTCAGTCCAGCTGGTGAGGTTGTGACACTACAGGCCTAAACTTAGACATTCCCAGACTGTGAGGGATGATTCCAGATTGTTAGAGATGATTCCAGACTATTAGGCAGGGATTTGTCACCATGATCTCTGTGTGTGTGTGTGTGTGTGTGTGTGTGTGCATGTGGGTGTATTCATGTATCTTTTTGAGGAAAACAAAACATACACAGCATGATTTGGAAGGCCCTAAATAGGAAAATTACTTTTCTACAAAGGGAATTATACATTTTGTATTTTAGAAATGAAGAGACAAAAGACTTTCTACGTTCCTGCGGTTTAAGATATGGCTGGATCAGTAATATAGTTGGCAGTGTAAACACTAACAATCCCTTTTTTTTGCAGTGTGTGTGTGTGTGTGCAGTGACACATACAGTGATTCAAACTTATATAACATTCACCAGTTAATGATTCTGCAATGAAAATAACATCTGTCCAACAGTGGTATGCAAATATGGTTAAAAGATGAAAGCATGCAGTTAAAATGGTCTTTCAGTTTTTAAGTAAAAATACTTTTATTGATAGCAAAAAAGAAAAGGGCCCAAAGCTAAATTATGGGCACCCCGCATGGTCAGTATTTAGTAACACTCTTTCGATTCTTGTTTGTGGGAATTGTTCCTGTAAAATTCTCTTGCTCTTTTGAGGTCTATCCATAGATGTTCAATGAAGTTTAGGCCAGAGACTGTGATCATTATTATTATTATTATTATTATTATTATTATTATGTGACCATGACAATAATACAGCCTGCGACTCTTGGGGTCCATTGTGGATTTTTAAGTTGTTTTAGGATCATCATCCTAGCTACATCCTAGCAACATTTTCTGGTATTTGATTAAATCTTTAAAAAAAATTCTCGACCACTAAAATATATCCTATACTATTGACTGCAACACAAGCCCAAAGCATGTTTTATCCATATTCTTTTCATGTAAGTCTTGAAACAAAAATATCTATTTAAACATTATTGGTCCACATGGTGTGTTTCCAAAAGGCATAAGACTTGTACAGACGCAGGAAAGGTTTTCTTCCAGTGGCCCTTCCATAAAGGTCATATTTTGTCTACCTGAAAATGCTTTGCTTTCTTCCTATAGCCTTCCAGAGTATTTGTAAATCTTTGAAATAGGCATCACCTTGCCTTTCCCAATGATCACTTTATTCAAGTCATAGCTACTTAAACAACAATCTAATTAAAGTGTGAGTAATCTGATAGCTCAAATCTCTTGGGTTGCCCAAAGTTTTGCTGAGTGCTCTTTTCTTTTTCCTTTTTGTATTAAAATAAATTAACTAATGCACTAATAACCGTTTGTAAAGAATCTTCTACTCATATTGCTTTTCACAGCATTTACACCAAGGGTGCCCAAACTTTTGCCTGCCACTATGTGCATCTGTGGCTGCGGTCTATAAAAGAGATAATCCTTTTCAGTAGTTGAGATACAGACCCTTATACAGTGGGCAGGGAATTTTACAGGGAATTTGACATTAACACAGAGGGAGGCTTAGTACAAGACATGGCTCTCTTCCGAAGGCTTATTTTCTCCTGCACTCTAACAGATGTGTGTATGTGTGTGTGCATGTGTTTGGCTTAGGCCCTGTGCATTATGAGGAACTGTACAACTATAGGGTGCCCTCATCTTGATGCATAGACCCTGTGGCCTTATTTAGCCGGCCTTGCTTTAGGCCGATAATTTTCCAATCAAGCCGTTCAAAGCAAGCATCCATTGTAGCTCCCAAACCCATTTAGCCTGGGCTATAAAAATAGTGTAGAGGTATTTCTCCTCTCCTTACTTCTCCCATGTTGCCATGGTGATAGCAAGCTTCAGCAGGGGTGCCCAAACATTTTGGTGTCGAGTGAGTGCTGAATAAAGGGTTGCGTTAAAAAGGACATTCATGTCGATTGAGACAATAACAGTGGCAGCTGTGTGGAAAATGATTATTATTATTTAGCTTTGAATGCAGAATAGTTGTGTGCTAAAGCAGATGTTATCTGGCAGACTGAAGATGTTTAGATTACCCTAAATTACCCCTATATATATATATTCTTTAAAGCGTTCCCTAGAAGAAGCACCTTTAGTTCCATAAACATGTTTGTAATAGAGATGTGTAGAGGGTGTGAAGAACCTTTACATTTAAAAGGTTCTTTGCACTCACATACACTATATGTCCAAATGTTTGTGGACACCCCTTCTAATGAATGCATTCAGCTACTTTATGTTGCATCCATTGCAGACAGATATACAGAGTGTCTAGTCCCTGTATAGAAGTACTGCCAATAAAATAGGACTCTCTGGGGCAGATAAACATGAACCAGCATTGAGCTGTGGAGCTGTGGAACTGTGTTCTCTGGAATGGTGAAGCTCCATCCAGTACTTTTGGGATGTGTTGGGATGTGTTGGGAGATGAGGTGGAGTGGTGATCATTCAACAGCCTGAGCTCACTAATGCTCTTGTCACTGAATGACAATTCAAATCTTTACAGAAATGCTCAAAAATCTAGTAAACTTCTTCTTCCCTGCACAGTAGAGACAGTTACTTCAATAAAAGAAGCATAGGAACTATTTTTAATACCCTTGGTTTTAGAAGAAACAACGAATAAACAGGTGTCCCAATACTTTTGTCTGTATAGTGTGTGGTAGAAGGCCACACCCTCTATTGAGCATATTAATGCGCTCTATGGAGCTCTATGGAGCTAAGAATGAGATATAGTCAACAATGTAGAGATGGAATTTATAGGACTTTAGATCGGTGGGAGGAGTTCAGTTATTTCATAAGTCCACTTTGTTAGTTTTGTACTGGAGATATGAGACTATTTTTGATAAACATGGAAAGAAAGTCTGTCACCCACAACCTGTTAGTCTTGTGGTTCCTCATAGTTCCAGTGGAAAACTAAAGAAGCACCTCAGACACCAAATATGTCTTGTCTGATCGACTATGTTGGCATAAAGGGGATAAATGTTCAAATTGGTGAGCTTATGCAACATGCTTCAGCACCGTGAAGTACCAGTGGTCCTCTATTTACATTAATATGCTCTATGGTGTGAAAATAGTGTAATTTCCAAGCACAGCATAGGAATAAAGCTAATGCTGCATGTTGTGGAGCTTCATCACTGCAGTGCTCAGCGTGGTGAAGCAGTTCTAATGGAATCTGCATAAGACCAAAAAAAAAAAAGCCCAGGCAAACAGAAGCGCATTCATTACTTCAGACCAGCTTATGTAAATACATTCTTGTAATGTCTTTTGCTACTTCACCAAAATCTAATGAGGTATGTAACTTCCTCCCATGGTCCTCATTAGCTAGTTTTTGCTGGAACCGAGGAGCCAAAGGGGTGCGAAAAGCATCGCTCGTTCATTTACAAAACTCATTGGTGGGCTCACGTCCAGAGGTTAGGCACTCACCATAGGTGTGTGCAGCTGAACTGTGCTAATTGCTCCATCATCTGAGACAAAAAAAACTTGGCATACTTAACAAGGACTCCACTAATGAGAGCTTTCCCAGAGTCAGGCTGGGAAGGTGGTGTCTGTGATCTCCTGGTGCCAGTTTGATCCAGACCTGCCACCTCTGCTTGCGATGTGGCCAATTAAAGCCAGATGACAGAATAAACTCCATTTCTGACACTATTAGGGACATTTGTTTCATTTTCCAGAGCACGTGTGAATCCTACGTCTGAATGAATGTAGTTCTACACACAGGGAGGATCTGGTATCTGGAGCTCGGTAAGAGTGCACCTTTTAATTTGGGAAGCCAAATATGAACATTTATATTACATCAACTAGATATGATGACCCTTATTTATAATTCGTTTTCTTTTTAAATGTGATTCACTCAGCTTTAATCTTCAGTATGAACACATTAACCCTTTCACGAGTGCGTTCTGGCTCTCTGTGATGGTTTTCACAGAGTGGGAGCGCAGTGGTTCTGGAATTTGACCATTATTCAGCTGTAGAACGGTGTGGATAATCAACAGCCAAGAACTGTGCAGACAAGATCAGATGAAGAATCTGATGGTTATTATTTTTATTATAGCCATTTTTTATTATAACCATTTTGTGTTTTCACTGGATTTGACTGATATGAAATGTTTTAAATGATTATTTAAAAGAAATAAACACCACAAAACATTTACGGTTCACTTATCTCACAGCATAATGCTTACATTCCACCTTAAAATAACCCTTACATTCTGGCACCTGTAGCTTCTGCAAATTCCAGTAAGAAGCTGAAGAATAACTAACTAAGAGCAGAAATCTTTAACTTAAATTACGGGACGAGGTGGTTAAA
Source organism: Salminus brasiliensis (assembly GCF_030463535.1). Classification (NCBI taxonomy): domain Eukaryota; kingdom Metazoa; phylum Chordata; class Actinopteri; order Characiformes; family Bryconidae; genus Salminus; species Salminus brasiliensis. The sequence continues at coordinate 9,744,093 of NC_132890.1, forward strand.
TTTCCACACTGGTTTAGCGAATAATGAGGGAAACATCCCACTGAAGTGTATTTTGAGTGCTGAGTTTAAAGAGTACAGAGATTAAATAAGCACACAATGCTTAAATAAGCACTGTAACTGATCACCCATTACTGTTAGCACTGTTGTGAAATAACCAACCCAGCAGTTCCTGCAGGCAAAGGAATTATTTGTCTGATATGATTCTAGTAGCAAGGAGCTACAGTGATGGTTGCTTGATGCACTTCTGCTTCTTGACTACTTCCCGCACTGGCTGTCATGAGCTTTTTGGAATACACTTACTGCATATTCTCTGTACGACTGTGTGCCTGATTCATTGCGTCTGTACCTAAAGGGTTTGGTATGAATACACATACTGCTACGCCCCTAGTTAACCAATGTTTATTTTATCATGTTTTTCATTTAGCCATAGTTTTAGTCTGCAACAGTTTTACTTACTGAAAATAATATAATTTTTAATAAATAGGCCACTAATGATTTAGCTAGGGCTGGGCTGTATAGTAAAAATACATTTTAAAATACTAAATTTGCTGTACTTCATCCAATTAAACAAGACTAATTACTCTCTTGCAGTTTTTCAGTGTTTTGCTATATGAGAAAAGAATATTGTGTATCACAATTACACAATTTATCTGGATATGATAAAAATTATTCATCTTCCCACCCCTAGTTGTAACTAATATTATAAAGCTACAACAGCCATGGTTACTCTGTCTAACAGTACATTAGCTAACAGTTACAGAAGCGGCACCACAATCCACTCAACCTGATGTTCTGTAAGGTCTGTCCAGCTCTTGTCCTTGAAAAAGTTACACTAAAGCTGTGTTTACAGTAGTCGGCCACTGCGACAGCCAGCGAAACGTCCTGTCAAGATGCTTCTCTTTCCTTTTTCTGTCAGCCCCAGAATTAAAAAAACTTTCCAATTGTTGTTGGAACATGGCTGCAGGGCCTCACCTTCATTCAGTCACAGGAGCATTAGTGAGCTTGGGCACTGATGTTGGGCGATAAGTCCTGGCTTACTGCCAGTGTTCCAATTCATCCTAGAGGTGTTAGATGGGTTGATGTCTCTGTGCAGGCCTTGGCAAACCATTGCTTTACCCAGCTCACTTTCTTTCCAGGGCTACTGTCATGCTGAAACAGAAAAGAGTCCACAAAAGTTGGAAACACCTGATTTTTGACATTGCCACTGCCACTGGGATTGTTCTTTACTGGAAACAAAGGTTACAAACCATGAGAAATGGCTTTAGACTGTTCCTCACCAAACCTAGGTACATCTGGCATCTGCCAAACAGACTTCCAGATGATGAAGCATGATTTAACACTCCAGATTGCCGCTGGAAGTTCTTTACACAACTACAGACAGCGCTATAATCTGTTTTTCTAAGCATGAACGTATGGTGCATTTACATTGGTCCAGGCCTATTTATTGTCAACCGAAGCTGTCAGCCCCTGTCAGACACAGTCATGTGTGCATGAGAGGTTTGGCATTCTGGATTTGCCGCATACAGTGCATTTAAAGATCTGAGTGAAGGTAAACTTCATGAAATTGAATTGACGCAATGTGCTCACTCAGTCAGGAGGCAGGTTGTGTTTGCGTAGCCCATTGTCTGCAGCTCAGTGTATGACGCATTCCTTCTGCTGTTCAAAAATTCCCACACTATGTAAAAGATCACTGAGGAAAAGCTTCAAATTTAGGCTTTTTTTTTTTGGAGGCGACACATGCTGTGTCGCCTCCAAAAAGTCTGAATCTGAGGTCAGTTGATGCGTAATATACTGGATTAACTGATTTTGTCCAAAAGCGAACAATCCACTTCTCTCCAAGTTCAACCTGGTCAATGAAAATATGAGGTTAATGGTGCGTACTACACTGCATTTCTGATTATTCGTAAATTGATTTAGCAAGACTGAAGCAATCGCAAATATTGATTTAGCAACTGGATTTCAGTTGGCCTTGTATCACCTACATGCAGTCAACTGAAAAGGAGGGGAGCGTTCACGTCTGTCGCCACGCTAGATCAGTGTAAATGCACCATTAGGCCCATGCGTGATTGCTTGGCCACCATTGTTGCCATGGAAACACAATCCATGAAGCTCCTGACATGCAGTTCTTGTGCTGACATTGATAAGAGAGAAACTCTTGGTGAGTCCTTAGCGACTTAGCGAGTGTCATAACTGAGAACACATTAGCACTCACCGTTGTCTTACAGTGAGCATGTGTGGCTTTGCGACTGAGCTACAGCTGCTCATTTGCACTTGCACTTCAGAGTAACAGCGCTTACAGTTGACCGTGGAAGCTCTAGAAGGGCAGAAATTTGGTGGATTGTCAGATTTAGACAGTGTCATGTTGAATGGAAGTAAGCTATTCAGTACAAGCCATTCTACTGCCAGTGTCCATCTATGGAGGTTGCATGGCTGCATGCTTGATTGTATGTATCTATTTATTGGGGGTGTGGTAGAAAAAAGCTGAAAGTGCTAATTAGAAAAAGCGTCCACAAACTTTTAATTCAATCTAAATTTGTTACAAAACCAGACTGGATTTTTTTGTTCCAATCCAGCATTTTCTGTTGACTTTGGGCTACTGGCTGTAGCAATGTTGCTATCTCTGTTTATGGTGGTTTAGTGTGACCAAATTTTGGTTTTCTAAAAAAAAGACATGATGGAAGTCCTAATATTATAAATACCTACATAAAAGTATTTATACATTAAAAAATCCTCTGTTTCTCAAGACATTTTTCAGTCCTCCTGGTGTATCCGACACACTATCATTGTGTATGTAAACTCAAAACTTTAGACCTTTCAGAATGTTTGGTTTACTTGGTTTGGTCCACTTTCTATGACTTATGTTCATTTACATTTGCATTTAGGGACCATTTAGGGAATCGCCATCTCCTGCTCTCCCTCTAGGCAGCACTTTGACCAATGGGTCTGTTGATACATGTATGTATAGACCATTTGTGATTGGTGACAAGGCAGGACTTTAGACTTTATGTGTTTAAAGCTGTAAAAGCCAAACACTGAATGTGTGTTGACTAGAGCTATGTGTTGAGAAAGAACCGGGCGATAAGATATATATCACAATACAGGGTTATGATTCAATGAAGCGCGATATATTGTGAGACTGTATGCAAAATGATTTTTTGTTTGTTTTTAGTAACATTTAAACAGCGCTCCTCAGCTTCTGTTTTATTAACTTGGAAAATAACCTCACTTCTGATGATTACTCATTTGGAGAACAGCACAGGGAGCTCCAGGGCTCCAACAGAAAAGTTCTGGATGAGAGAAAAAAAACCTTCACTGGCTGTTGAAGTGGCAAAGGTCGGTGAGTACATGTAGAGAGACCATTTGGTGGTGGGCACTCGTTGTGCTGCACTCGCCATTATTGTGCATCTGAGTAGAGTGAGTGGACTGGCTGAAGGCCTAAATCACTGAAGGACATACAAAGCTTGCTCCTTTTGGGTCTAATCTTATCAGAAAAACTCATTTACAGTGTCATTATAAGCTCTGTCACAGACTGTGCTCGACATATGATGCTGTCTGCTAGGTCTGGGCAATTAGTCGAAATTTACTAGAAACATTCAGAACCTCTAGTCCACATAATCTTACCAATGTCGAATGTTAATACTTTCCCCACTATTCGTAGTGTACCCTTAAAAATATAGTACTGCGTGTGTAGTCATGTGACTCCGCCCCATCCAGTCTATGGCATGAAAGCAGCATGAAGAAGAACTCAAACTCTAAACCAACTGAGCAACTCAAGCAGCTACAATAATCAATCATTAGTCGTAATTGAGGAAAAACGTTAAATCAATCATGATACTGATTTGAGGTCCTAACGTCCAGCACCACTGTCTACTAGGTAATGATATGTGTTTTTGTACTGAACTGTCAGGGTACAGATGTCACAGTTCAGTGCATGTGTATATGGAGAATACATGATATGTAGTAAGCAATGGACGAAGCATCCACTCAGTAGACCAAGACTGAGCAACGTAATATTGAACCGAAGTGAAACTTCCACTAATTTAAAGCTACATTATGTAGCAATTTGACCATAAAGAAGCCATTTCTGACTGTAATGGGGGAGAATGACATCTCTGTTGCTGCCACTCCAGGCCAGAATGTCATTTGTTGACAAGCTGAGAGATACAGACCCGACATCTGAAGTAAAAGAAGCCTGTGGACAGTATAGACTGCATATTAGAGTGGACAGCACATCCCCGTTTACTCCCATTGTGACGTTTTGATGGGCGAAAAAAAAGCTGCCATCTTGTTTGCGCTTGCACAGTACAGGATAATTGGAGCCAGGGCATGCTCAGTAGAGACGGGAGGCCAGGCCGTGGGACCACTTAACACCTGCTCATATTTCTTTGTGGCAAGCACTCCGGCTGTCCCTATACCAGGAGCTTGCACAGCGACTGAGCTTAACTTTCATCAGAAATGAGAAAACGCGATTACCACACAATGGCTGCTTAATCAACTGCAATTCAACTGCATAATTATGCCACTTATTGTCTTGATATACTGTGTATTCACAATATCAGGCAGTCAGTATTAGCTGTCTATTGATTTGGCCACAGCAGGCAATCTCCTCTTGCCACACCCCTTTAAATATCACCAAATAACTCCTAAAAGATGCGCTGGTTATGACGAAAAACACAGGGGTTAACACAGGGGCAGCTTGCAGAATTGACAGACCTCAATTGGCAAAAATAGTTTCCTATCTGAAAATGGAAATAGATGGGGTTAAAGGTTGTTCTGCAGTACAGTACTGTACTGTAGTGTTGTAATGTCTCCTACGCCACCAGAGGGCGTAAGAGACATTCTGGCTTCACTTTTCAGTTGCCGTCACCCAGTCCACTTATATACAGTCTGTGGGACTGACACAGTAGAGCAGCATTACAGGATTTCGCACAAAGATGACTAGGAAGTGAGCTCTTGTGCAGCTCCGGCCCAGAGTGGGAATGACAGAGACGCCATTCTCCCTATTACAGTCAGTGGAGCATCAACATGATTCTGAAGCTGCTATTTTAAGGTAACTTTACCTGTACCAGACCCTACTGTCTACCTCTTGATCAATATCATATTTGCAGTTGCCATAGCTGCCATCATTCCTACTTATGATCTCTGAAGCATAGAATAAAAAATTCAAAAGAAAAGAAAACCCTGACAGGACATTACTCACCATATTCAACTTTAGACCTTGGTGCTGAATACAAGCATGTGCTCTTATACAATAAAAGCTCCTGATGGTAAGAGTTGTCTGTGGCCCTTCAGAATGTGAGGTTGGACCTGAACAGTTGTATGCCACTACTCTACTTTAGAGAGAGTGTTTTCTGTAGATGTGAGCCTATGACATTGGAGAGACAGCAGCACAAAACTAAAGAAACCTTGAGCGTGCGCAAGAAGTAGGGCTGCCTCTGTGGGCTCTAATGAGGAGAGCTGCTGAGGGAATGGGGTGACTCAAGCCTCCGGCACTCAAGCCCGAAAACACAGTCATACACACACACACACACACACACAAGGGCCATGCCACAGCAGTGGAGGTCGAGGATTTAAGTGTGCGCTTAAATCCAGTGTTTTTGTAACAGTTCAAAATGTTTGGTGAAAAAGATTTGGAGTGGTCTCTCAAAGGCGTCCATCCTGAGTGCTTGTCGGCCCAAGCATGATTTTGTTTGGAAACTTGCTGATGCAGGCTTCCTGACTAATGGGGTGACTTGACTTTTAATGGACGACATTCTATCCATGCTCAAAGAACAAGACCAATGTAAAGCGCAAATGCAATAAAAGCTTTTATTAGATATTAGTGTTTTATTAAGTGCTCTCCAAAGAAGTGGGTCTTCAGGTGACGTTTGAATAAAGCAAGTGAGAGAATAATCTGGATACATGTCCACTCTTCCATGCGTCCTGAGATGTAGCGGATCAAGCCAAGCTTTACTTGAAGCATGAACGGCTCCTGGTAAGAAATGATTTGTCACCATTCCCAGCTTTGTAGGCCAACGACAGGGTTTTAGATCGAATGCAGGAGATTAAGAGAAGCTAGTGTAGGGTACGCAGCAAGGCCAATGCTTCTCTACAGGGACTAGACAAGCTGTCTGTGCATTTGCACATCTGTGTCAGCAATGGGTGCAACTTAAAGTAGCTGAATGCATTCATTAGAAGGGATGCCCGCAGACTTTTGGACATATAGTGTACTTGAGTATCTAACTAATACATAGTAAGCATGTATTAGTAAAATATAAGTAAATGTAGCTCCTTTTGTACCAAAATGTTACCTATTCAAAAAACCCTCAGAAATGAATTGCGTGCCCCAAAATCAGAAGAACTAGACCACATGAGGTCATCTATGTAGGGGAACATGCTTCTGGCATGGAACTAGTTATGACATGGGCTCCTACAGCAGGTATGTTCTGTTCTGATGGCCAAATTGTAAATGCTAAAAGACTGGCTTATTGCATCTCTAAAACTGCAGACAGGTTTTGTTGGGTGTTTCTGGTATGCAGTGGTGAGAACCTTCCAAATGAATCAGTTGGATGTAATGTCTTGGCAGTGCCAGATAGCACAGGACACCTTCCAAGGTCTTGTGAGGTTTATGCATAGACGGGTTCGAGCTGTTTTGGCGGCACAAAGTAACCTACAAAATATTTTGCCTGTACAGTGAGCCTTCTGTGTGCTCACCTCCAGCACACGCCCTGTCAGTTCCTGTGAAGAGGGCCATTCAGAGAACATATGACTCAGTACCATTAAAAATATCCTGGCGAGACTGGCATGTGAATTAACACTGGTACCCACTCACCAGACCACTCGCCTACCCTCCTTCACTGCAGGCTGCAACAGTGACAGCTTATTAGAACCCACCTTGCCAACACCTTTTGGTCACTGAATGTATTTGTGGCTGCAGAGAATTTGTTATGGTTATAAGGGAGAGAGAGTGAGCTTTGAAGGCAGATATCTCATTCACTTATTCATATATATATATATATATGAATGTGGTCTGTTATGAATGTATGTGTGTGTGTGTGTGTGTGTGTATATATATATATATATATATATATATATATATATATATATATATATATATATATATATATATATATATATATACATATACATATATATATACACACACACACACACACACACATTCATAACAGACCACATTCATAAACCATATGACCATATGCACCGATCTACAGCAACAAATGTGAGATGGTGTCATATGAGTCATCCTCACCTATAGTTTCCAAAAGTGGATGAATGCCTGTGTGATGTGCTCAAAGACAATGGTACAGGACTAAATACCTGAGGGGTAGTGGCGTTGTTGTGCTGTGGTAAGGGGCATTTTGCAGGCATGGTTCAGTACATTAACCCCTAATAGATAAGAGTTACTGCAAAGCAAACAAAAGTTTATGGTCTCTTCTAGAATGATAAAGACCTTTATAAGGGGTCAGTGGATGATTTAAATAGTATTAAAAATGTCAATCATATGCTACTGTATAGGTGAACCACATCTCAACTCCTATGGGAGATTTTGGACATTTGGTCATATGGGTCTACCAGCGGTGGCAATTCACAAGGCTGCACACACAGAACTGCCTTTTGTAAACATAGACACACACATTACTGCTATAAACACAAGTAAATCAACTTACAGGCCTTCTTCATGATGTCTACACTACACAGTCTATGAACACTTTACTACCAGCAGCTGGAAGAGTTGATGTACATAAGCAGGAAGTCTCAGAAGAGAGTAAATGTCCTAGTAGGCTCCAGCTAATTAAGCTCATATGATCTCAGAGTAAACAGATGTACTGAGACAGCACTGGCAGATACGCTCTGTTTTAAAGAGTGCTGAGAGAGCTATGTAGCCACCACAGGGTTTTAGTCTAACTATGATTAAAATCAGTTCAATCAATGAAAGTGTGAAAGCTAAAGAACACCACCTTCAAGAACTGACTGTTCACTTGCTTCCTACTATATCCACCCCTGACAGATGCCACTGTAGATAAAGATAAGCTATGTTTTTCACTGAACCTGTCAGTGGTATTAATGTTATGGCTCATCTGTGTACATATTAATAAAAGTTTGAGAGCGCATTTGGCCATCAAGGTGAACCCAGTCCATGCTACGATAAAGCTGTTGAATGTTGTGAAGTGCTTGGAGAGAGATAGGTTAAAAGGGAGCCAGCTTGTGTTGCCCTGTGATGAGGCGCTGCTCAGTGTGATGGCTGTAGATACACTGCTGAGGAGCTGATTGGTGTTCCTCCAGAGAAGCTGTAGCTTGGTGGGCCTCACCATCAGAAAATAATACCCAGCAGCACTCCACCTCTCTCCAGGCCTGCCTCTCTCTCTCTCTCCCTCTCCACCTTTACAGTGCTGAAGTGTTCTCACTCCCAGCAATCAGTTCCAAACAAGCTCCTCAAAGCTCTCCAGCTGCGATGAGCACAGAAAAGAGTCGCTCAGTTCCATACTGGGCCTTTCTCGAAATGTCCACGAACTCCTCGAATCTGCCTGCTTGTCTGCAGCACTGCTTGTTCTACACCAGCAGAAATGAACTACATACAGTTCTTATAAGACACTGCTGCCTTTGCTGTTTGACCTTTTCACCTCATCCTTGTTGCACATATTCATATATTCATTGCGAAACACACACTTCACCACTCAAAAGAGACTGGATAATGCAGGAGTGAATGGCAGGCTGTATGGGTGTCTTGCTCTGCAAGCTTTATGAGTTAATTCAGAAGGGAAAGGCATGAGGGATGAGTCCGGCCTTGGGGCGACTCAAATACAAACACGTCACTGACCTCATCACCAAAATGCCCAAACTTGAGGACAAACACAGTGGAGAAAGTGCGAGAAAGAGCATCTGCACAAAAGGTCAGTGATGAGATGGAGAGATTGAGCTTACTGAGAATAAAAGACACATACACAAATAATAATGGAGGTGAATACATAAATATGGGGCAGTGGTGGCTCAGCGGTTAAAGCTCCACTCTAAGTGCCACTGTTGGGCCCTTAAGCAAAGGCCCTTCACCCTCTCTGCTCCCTGGGCGCCGCAGCAATAGCCGCTCACCGCTCCGGACATGTGTGCTCATTTTCCACTGTGTGTTTTTCCCTGGTGTGTATGTGTGTGTTCACTGCATGGATGGGATAAACGCAGAAGCCAAATTCTATTTGTGTCCGTCGCAAATGGTCAATGTGGTTGTTTAGAAATGTAGTTTAGAACAGTACTATAAATCCATTTTCATCCTTGCATTAATATTTAACACTTGATTACTGTAAATAACTACCAAAATCTTTATAAAAAGCTGTCTTTGCCCATTAAATAAAGGCACACACAGTTCGGAAAAACAACACTGCGGCCTGTGTCAATTTTGCCCAAGACCACCGGGATGTTCTACAGTGCGTCTGGGAAAATGTTCTATTGACAGATGAGAGTTGCACGATGCAATGTTGGAGGACAAAAAAACATTCATCCCAGCTGTAAAGCATGGTGGAGGGAACATCATAGTTTAGGGCTGTCTCACTACCCTGGACATCTTGTGATCAGTGAAGGAACAATGGATTCAAAGGTGTGTCACAAAAAAACTATGAACAAAAAAATTGATTTGAGTCGTAGCTACTGCACTTGCACAGATCCCCACAACGAGGGTAGGGGGACCTCCTCTTGTGGACTAACCAGCAAGATGATTGGTTCATTTTGTTGAAAGAAGGGATTATATAAGTAAACAGACGGCATGTTGAGCGCTACAAGAACTCCCATTCATATTTCAACCAACGGCCAGTCCCCTCATTTATAACGTCTGTGTTGTAGAAATGAGGAGGTGGTATTAATGTTATGGCTGATTGGCATATGTCTAAATACAAATATTTGTATTGTTTTGACCTAATTTTGGAAACAAGAACCATGGAACACTGGCATGGCAGCTTTCATAGAAACCACCAACAATGTGATGCAATTTAACACAGTGGGTGATTTATACGCATGGCCAAGTGCTTTGTTCAATAGCTTGTCCTACACATAGAAACTGTGAGGGCTTAGACAATAAAAGCCTGATTGTACAATTTAATACATGGTTCACATCTCCATTACCTAGACTTTCCACTTTTGATTTCATCTGCAGGATAGATTCTATTCACTCCATCTTATTTACACACCATGACACCTGATGCATGTTATTCGTGTTGCACACAAAGTTACGTCTCTGGGGGAAAACAAAACAAAAAAAATCACAGCACTATCAGCAGTCTTACAATTCCTCAGAGTTTGCGGCATTCCGAGGCCTCTCTTGAGGCTCCTTTAATAAAGCCATAAAAGCATATGGCCCTGAATTAGCGTGAGCTGGCAAGAACGCAGAAAATCATATTACTCTTAATTCTTTTGCTTTCCTTTGGAGCAATCAGTCAGAGCGAACTTATCCCGAGAAACAAAACCAGGGGTATAGGCGCACGCGGCCGCCTCTTATTAAATAGCAGGGTGGAATAGCCTTGAAGCTTAAGGGAAAAAAAAGCATTGCTTTATTCCCATAATTGCAGTCGGGGCCCAGTGGGTGCACTGAAAGAGCATGACGGCATTGGGAGAGATGATTGAGTAATGCTTTCACAAATCAGGCAGGCGTCAGGGCTGACGGAAACCCACCAGAAGAATTAAAGTGTGAACAAAACATGTTCATTCAGTAAAGCAAGATGCCCAGAGTGTGAAGGTAAATATGCAGGACTGTGTCCTCATGAGTCACCAAGGGAATTCTGCATAGACCAGCACAGGACTGTACGTTCCTTAGAGAAGCACAACTATCTCTACACCAAATGTGAAAAAAAGTCCAAAGCCCTACTTCAGCTTCAGTCGGAAAGAGCAGATACTGTCAGTACAGGGGAAAGAACATGTAGAAGGTACAGCACCACATTGCTTCATGCAGCTGCAGAATCCCTGCAATCCCTGAAAGCAGCAAAGCACTGCTGGTCAAACTGGTCCTGAGATTTTCTCATTGGCTACTTTATTAGAAATACCTACAGTCTTAAACTAAATTTTGGACACCTGTGAGGACCTGTATGTGTGATTGTGTTTGTGTGCTTCCCCTAATGTTGTAAAGATGAAAACGAAAGGTGAAGATGTTCTTCTTCCACCACTGACAGTCTGTGCTATTTGTCCTCAAGCCATTTGTCAAATGTCAAGTGCAGAGCTGCTCTTGGCTGGCTATTTTTGGGTAGCCAAACACTCTCTACCTACAGTGATAGGTAATCTGCACGCACGCACACACACACACACACACACACACACACACGTCACTTTAATGTCAGTGTTAGTTCTGTGATGAGACTGTCCCACTAGGCAGTGCTACAGTTTGTAATTGTAACCCTGTGTAGTGGACCAATGATGTAGGTGAACTTTACATACAATCAGCTCACTAACGAGAGGCTAAATGCTTTTAAGGCTAAAATGCACTGCCCGATGTGACGCTAAAAAAAACAATAAGCTAACACTAGCTGACCAGATGAAACACTGCTTAGAGAAGGGTCGACTGGAGAAAGCGCCGCTGCGAGTATTTGTGCTAGCCCTAGCAAACCCTATTACGATCTCTGCAGCCTTAAAAGCTAGGTCACATATAGTCACATATACACTATATTGTCAAAGGTATTTGCTCGTCTGCCTTCACACGCATATGAACTTGAGTGACATCCCATTCTTTATTCATAGGGTTTAATATGATGTCGGGCCACCCTTTGCAGCTTCAACTCTTCTGGGATTAGGAGTGTTTATGGGAATTGTTGACCATTCTTCCAGAAGTGCATTTGTGAGGTCAGACACTGATGTTGGACGAGAAGGCCTGGCTTACAGTCTGGCTCTAATTTATCCCAAAAATGTTCTATTGGTTGACGTCAGGACACCAAACAAGTTCTTCTACACCAAACTCGCTCATCCATGTCTTTATGAAGCTTGCTTTGTGCACTGGTGCACAGTCATGTTGGGACAGGAAGGGGACGTCCCCAAACTGTTCCAGCAAAGTTAGGAGCATGAAATTGACCAAAATCTCTTGGTCTGCAGAAGCATTAAGAGTTACTTTCACTAGAAGTAAGGGGCCGAACCCAACTCCTGAAAAACAACCCCACACTATAATCCCCCCTCCACCAAACTTTACCCTTGGAACAGTGCAGTCAGACCAGTCAAGTACCGCTCTCTTGGCAACCAACAAACCCAGACTCGTCCATCGGACTGCCAGACGGTGAAACGTGATTTGTCACTCCAGAGAACACGTCTCCACTGCTCTAGAGTTCAGTGGCATGCTTTACACTATTGCATCCAACACTTGGTGATGTAAGTAAGGCTTGCATGCAGCTGCTTTGCCGTGAAAACCTATTGCTTGAAGTTCTCTACGCTCTGTTCATGAGCTTATTTGAAGGCCACATTCAGTTTGGAGGTCTGCAGCAATTCACACTGCAGAAAGTTGCCGACCTTTGTGCACAATGCACCTCAGCATCTGCTGACCCCGCTCTGTCATTTTACGTGGCCTACCACATTCTATAGCATTTTTAATTAAGCACCTGATATCAGAGAAGAAGGAAGAAATGGGCGGAGTTTCGCACTTTAAATGTCCTCAGGACTCTTTATTTTCCCATGCATAGTTTGTACAAGTGTGTAGTGGAACTTTTCATAGAGATTGAGAAAAAAAATAGAAAGAAAGAAAAAAGGGAAAAAAATTATGACATTCAGAATTATGTTTTTTTCAACAACATTTGCAATTATTCACAAAATATCTTAATTAACCTTAGGTTGTGTTAAAATGTTTTCATCAGCAAGTCCTTCGAGGGGGAGGGTGGGTTTGGACAAGGAAAAGTGCTGTAAAAACATAAATACGATACAAAAAAGCTTCTAAAACTAAAACATTCAGCATTTTTTGTACAACACAGTGCAATAAAAAGGGGAATCCGAAAGGTAAAAATGGTCTTTCAGCATTGGTTTTGTGAATATGACAGTAAGCCAATGAGAAAACGAGGGAATCGTAAACAGTCCTGTGTGAAGTACGACGGGTGCAGCACCGCTTCAAACACAACAGCACAGAGAAATCTCGCCTGCTTTTGCCACTGAGCGGCCTGCGGTTCTTTTTTTTCTTTCTTTCTTTCTTTTTTTGTAACACTGGAAATGGGAAACGCCACTAGTAACGGAAAGGAAGTCCACTTGGCGTGCGACACTGGGCGGGGGAGTATTCTGGAACGTGACACGCTCTTTCAGACATACTGACTTGAGTCTTCATTAAGGCCTTGCCAAGGGAGCCTGCTCGGGGAGGAAAGATTGCACAACGCTGCTCCTTCCAAATTACATACTCCTACAGATGAACAGGAAGTGAGTCGGAGAGAGAGATGGAGAGAGATGGAGGGAATGGGGGGGGGGACTGGGATGCAAGCCTGACTCTCCATAAAAAGAAATGCTAATGTGTGAGGCAGTTTCACTGTCAGTAGCTTTCAGCATCACTTTTACAGCCTGCAATGAAATCATTGATGTATATGTTTATCATGCTAAACTAAACACACACCAGGATATATTTGTCAGTGATCCCCACCCCCACCCCCCAAAAAAAAAACAAAAATCATCTATGGCATTGTATAGACAGCAGTTCATCAGCAGGTCGACAGGGCTGGGAGCATGGCTGGGCCAGAGAGAGTAGTGACCAGAGAGATTAAAGGTATTTTGTCTGTTCTCAGTCCGTATCCCATCTCTCCTGAGACAGTCCTTCTGAGCGATTCTTAATGGAGCGGTGCTCTTAACCACTTCATTTTACGACCTCTGACCCAGAGCACGGAGCAAATACTGAGAAAGAACACTCATTCTTGCGCTAGACCAACCAACACTTATCAATCGGACAAAAAGCAATGCTGACAATTGCGAAAAGGGGAGTACTCAGTGTCCCAAAGATTACTACGCAACAAAAAGACACACATACCTATGCTTACAAACCAAGAACGTACAACACACTAAGCTTGAAATGGTTGCTATGAACAGTATGAAAAAAATATACAAACAAACAAAAATATAAATCTTTTTTCTTAAAAAGACAGTAGGTAGTATTCTGTGGAAGTGAAATAAGTGGGACTCGAATGATAAATAAGTTCACATTTTCCCTTCTTCAAAATCTTCCACCTCGAACTGGTAACTTCACCAAATCCGTATCTATAGAGCTACTCCGCTTTTATTCATCTCATTTTTCATTATAAAGTTGATTCAGTGTATGGACAAGGAAAACTCTCAGCACGTCATGAAATTGCAAGGCCTAATGAGTCATTCCACACCACTAGGGGGCAGAAGTTCCCCAAATCAATGACTGATCACAAATATTAATGGCTCAGGAAAACTGCAATGGGACAGATGTAGGCATGATGCCACCATTGAACTAAATCAACATTGGTATTAAATGCATGAGTGATAAACACAAAGGTGAATTAATGGGGCAAAAAATGCAAGATCTAGTGTCCCAACAGTTGATATCTTCTTACGTGGGTTGAACTCAAAACGTGAACAAGCAGGGTCACGGTGGGCGCAGATCAGTGGGGCACACTTCCGCGTGCAGGTAGCATTTCTCATTTTTTAGTGTAATACAAACTTGACCCATAACGAGCAATAAGTTACCACAGTAACAACACCAGGACCAGCAGAGCTGTCGTGGCAACCTCAGCGCCTGGTTAGTAACAGTCCCGCTTTCATACACTGTCTGGTTCAGGTGGGGCCTTGCCACTTGTAGGCGTGGCACTTGGCACTTGCAGACTGGAGGGTAATGGCGTGAAGGGCAAGCTCACTTGACGTGTTCGGCACTGTGGGAGGAGCAGTAGTACTTTTTGTGCGCAATGAAGGTGGACAGGCTGCTGAATTTGATGTTGCACAGCCGGCAGTAGCGAGTGTTCCCGTTCTGCAAAGGTGTGGCAACGGTTGCCTTAGGCATGGCTGGGGTTGCGTGGGTGTGGCTAAGCACTTTTTCCGAGACCTGCAAGGGTGTGGGGGTGTGGCCATGTGACCCCACTTCTCTTAAGCCTTCAGGCACAGGAGATACAGTCAGAGGGATCGAGCCTGTCGGTGAGAGGGCTGGGGGGGCAGCTTTAGGAGAGCCGGCCCCTGCTGGATGGGGTCCAACAGCATTTCCGTTGAGCAAGGGTGAGGAGGGAGATGCAGTGTCCCTCCTGCTCCGGCCATTTAAACTGTCCCTCCGGTGTCTGGAGCCTGGTTTAGGAGGAGTTACAGGAGCTCCGTCGCGAGGACTGAGGCTGGGGCTGGGGCTCACACCAGCCGCCTGTGCCTCGGATTGCTGCTGCACGGCGAGGACCAGGCCGTGAGCGGTCCTGAAATGCTCCATCAGGTCAGAGGTCACTGCCCGGTTAGGAGGGCAATACGGACAAACCACAGGGGGAGTGGTGGGGGGCTTCACCCCTGGAACAGAATGAGGACTAGACTCTACGCTAGGTAAAGCAGAGGCATGAGGGACAACAGTGGGCTTTCCAGTTTGGTGGGCCTTGGTGTCAGGATGTGGCTCAGGAGCTCGGTTCTTGGGGGAGATGGAGGCGGGTCTCTTTAGCCGGTGCAGCTGCTCTAGGGCGTGGGGTTGTAAGGTGGTGGCAGGACAATAGTATGTCTTGTGGGCCAGATAATTCTCAATGCTGTTGAAACTGATGCTGCAGGCTGTACACTTGTGGTAATCTGTGAGGGGCAATACTGGGATGCTATTCCCTCTTGGGGTCTCTCTCAGGCGGGGTTTCTTGCTCAGGTCGATGGGGCCGTCACCCTCTGGACTAGAACTGCGAGCAGGGGTGGATACCAAGGCTAGAGGCGGCCCGGTGGGGGTGCTGGCACCCTCCTGTTTCACTGACATCCCCGAAGCCACAGAGAGAGCGGCGGCATTGGCTAGTGCTTCGGTTCGTGCCATGTGTATCTCATACATCTTCTTGCGCTTGCGTGTGCGGATAGGCTGTGGCAGAAAGGCAGCCTTTCCCACAAGTGGGCGGTGGTTAGAAGGGTCATGGCGTGAGGCACAGTAGAAACGCTTGTGCACAATGTAGTTTTCATGCCTGCTGAAGTGGATGTTGCAAGCTTGACAAAACGTACGAGTGGGATCCTCATCTGGGTCTTCAGCAGAGCCGCTCGGGCTCTGGCTTCCCTCACTTGCCCTGCCCCCTGTTCCACCTCCTTCACCCTCAGATGAAGATGAGCAGGGTGTGTCTTTCAACCCTGAGGTCTCACTCTTCACTTCTGTTGGCTTGGCTTCTGTAGCTGGGCCGGCTGCTGCGGAGTCGGAGTAGCTGGGGGAGGCGGAGGCTGCACAACTGCCTGGTCTGGCCTGTGGAGAGGAATCCTGACTCGGAGGGGGAGCTGTAGACACTGGACCATCCTTTGCCACGCCTGTCACCTCCCCCTGCTGATGCCTGCTTGAGCAGTAGAGCCTCTTGTGGGCGTAATAGTTATTGATGTTGTTGAAGGTGATGTCGCATGCAAAGCATGTCGCCCCCTTGGGCACTCCAGCGGGAGAGCCTGCTGGATAGAAGCCTTGCTGTCCAGCTGCAGGGCTCTGGCCTTGCTTCAGCCTGCTGTGAACCATCTCAGACATCTTGGCCAGGATTTCAGATGCCGGGGGCATAATTGCAGCCTCAGGGCTGAAGAGGTACTGGGGTAGAAACACAGCTCCGCCTGGTAACACTGAACCCCCTGATGCCAGGTGGACAGGGCTAGAGCCTGGAGTGGGACTAGCTGGCTCTGCCTTAACTGCAACAGCCGCAGGACTCTTAGGTGAGGTAGGATGAGGAGAGCTTGGCTCCACAGTGTTTGCACAATGATTACCATCTTGCTCTCCACCCCTTGCTTCGCTCTCAGTGTCAGAGCATGGCTCCTCTTTAATCTTAAGCTGCTCTGGAGGGCTACAACCACGGGAGGTGGCTGAACCACCATTGGCACCAGGGCTGGAGGAGTCTGGCCTGGGCACACTGGCTGCTGGCTCTCGGTCCTGGGGTTCTGGAAACTCTGATGTCGGAGGGCTACTCTGGCGAGGTGTAGGACTCCTTTCGGCAGGTACCCTAACCTCCAGGTGAGTGTGGACATGCTGCTGAAGCAGGGCAGGAGTGTCTGCCGAAAATCCACACACCTGGCATTTTAGTAATATGCCAGAGTCTCCAGGACTCAAACCTGTTGGAAGGAAGAAGAGGGGAAAAACGAGAGTGAGTCAGAGCTATATAAATGATAAAACCCCAAATCCTGAAGTACTTCATGACTGAATTCACTTCTTAGATGTTAGAAGTTTATGTATTAGAGCAGGGAAAACATGGAAATGTGGAAGGCAGGGGTAGTCCGGGACCAGGATATAGAAGCACTGACCTAATCTACTTTGATTGCTCACCTGAGGCCAGCGGCAGTTTAGGGGAGTAGACTTCACTGCGGGAGCCTGGCTGGCACACCATATGGCTTGTGACCAGATGGCTGTAAAGGATGTCCCGAGTTGTGGAGACAAACCCGCAGCCATGACACACGCCGTTGAGTGTGTCAGTGTGGACCTTCAGATGCCGCTCACAGTTAGCCTTGGTGGTGAATGCGGACAGGCAGATCAAACACACAAACGGACGCTCACCTGGAATACAGATGTGTTTTCTTTTAATTACGCATCATGAAATGATAAAGTGGTCATTTAGAAGCACTCCAAAGGTCAGGCATATGGCTTTGCATGAGATGAATATATAATTTAGAATAAGTGTTTATTCAAAACGACTAGGAAGATAGGAAATGAAGAGGGACGGGACTAAAGGCAGCTTACCACTATGCGTCCTCATGTGGATTTCTAAGGAACTGGCACTGGGGCAGCTCTTTTTGCACTGAGGGAAGGGGCACACTCTCTCGTTGGGGTAGGAGTCTTTGGGCTTGTCCTGCGGAGGGGAGGCGGTGTCCTTCTGCTTCTGTCGACTGGCGCAGTAGTACATGAGATGTGCCTGCAGGTTCCTCTCGCTCCTGTACCAGATCCCACAGTCTTTGCAGGGGAAGATATCCTCTGGAACAATGAATCCACAAAAAATGTAAAATTAATTATTCTTTAATTAATTAATCATTCCTTCCTGCTCTCTCTGGCCAGACAAGTACTGGATTCCAATCCAACACAGCCCAAAAAGACCCCAAGCAAATATGGTCATTTGCACAGAGGGCTATTTCAACTTCATGATAACACCCAGAACATCAGCACCCAGACCACAAAGTCATCTACATATAACCTCTACACACAACATATGACAGTACACTGACATGTAACACATATCATAATAACCATGTCGACAACATCTCCAAGGCAACAGGCTTGAGGAGGTTGTGTGTGAGTGTATGCGTGTGTGCGCGCGTGTATATATGTGTGTGTGTCTGTATAATCGAGCTGATCTGGTGTCAGGGCGTGTTGAACGGGCTGTATTTGATAACGACCACAGTGCTCCCTAATTACCTGTCTCCTCACAACATGGCTAATGCAGCAGGAACTGAAGAATAAGGCTGATCATGTTTTACCCTTTAGCTTGATTTACTGTGATTAATCATGCACTCATCACGGCATGACTGTGTCCGCTTCCACTCCTGACGCGGCTCAGCCGATAGCAGAGAGAGAGAGAGAGAGAGAGAGAGAGGGGGAGAGAGACAGACAGAGAGAGCTTTGCTGTACTACCGACCAATTAACAGTGCCTCACTCGGGCACAGTGTCAGCTGAGGCAACACTGCCACCTGCTGGTGACGTGACAAAAATGCCTGGAAACCTAATAGATGGGTTAATTTCCTTACTTAGACTTTGCTAAGATGCATTAACTAGGGCTGCATTGTCAATAACCTAGAGATACAATATGTGGCATGATACGGGGTAACGGTTTAAAATACTGCGACATCCTAGTATCTTTACATGTAAACAAATAATTAAAAATCAATACTGTGTTTTTGAGAATTAACAGTACTGCAGAACATATTATCCCAATACATCAATATACATTATATGTCAAAAGGTTGGACAACCCTTCTAATGAATGCATTCAGCTACTTTACTTTTAAGTTGCAGCCATTGTTGACACAGATGTGCAAATGCACACACACACACACACACACACAGTGTCTGTATAGTCCCTGTACAGAAGTACTTGTGCAGCAGACAAATATGATCCTACAGACACCATGCCTCTTAATATAAGGTGTGGGCTAGAGGAGAATAAAGCCCCTGGAATGATGATGCTCCATCCAGTACTTTTGGGACGAGTTGGGGAGTTGCGGATATGGTGGGGTGGTGACCATCTAACATCCTGACCTTACTAAGGCTCACAGCAATGCTCCACAATATAGTAGAAAGCCTTTCCTGGACAGTAAAATCAGGGTAATCTCTTTTTTTTAATACCCTTGATTTCAGAAGAAGTGACGAATTAGCAAGTTTCCCAATAGTTTTGTCCATGTAGTGTACAGCCCTAGCATCCACATGGCTGACTGCTTAACCGAATGGAAAGGACATACTGTTCGAATGCCTGAAATTGAAATAATTATTAGAACACAGAACACGTATCAGTAGGATGTGACTCACTATTAACAACGGCAGTTGCCAAGATGGCGGCCATGCCAGCCTGCTGTGGGAGAAGCTGGATTTCCGAGGGCAGAGTCGCTGCATATGCAGGCTCCTCTTTCACTGGCGTGGTTTCCGTCTGAGACTGTTGTGCCAAGGTGGCCCAGGAAAGAGTAGCCACTAAAGCATCTCCTCTACAGAGCTCCTGAGTGAGCTTACAGAACAGATCATCACCTGAAAATACAGCAGCAATCAGAACTGATGGCCTACGGTTCGTAGACACACAGCTGAAAACAGACATAGAAACAGGTAAACAGGTGAAGCTGACCAAATTAGGTCTCCAAGTCATCTGTTGGGTGTCCAGATTCAATGCTGCTGTAGACAGCTACTGTCTTTCTAGATCTAGGTTGTTGAGTTTAGAAGTCTTGAGTTTATCAACAGCGTAGTTCAATTATCTAGGAATAGTAAGGTCTACTTGTCTACTGTCTGGAGGCCTCTCATGTTCCAGTAAAAAAATCCTATGCAGAGACTGCAGTTAATGCGAATGCTAATTCTAATGCTTAAACCATTAAAGACAGTACAGAAGTGCATGAGAAGTGGGGGTTAATGACTCTACAGTACCTTGACTGTAAATGGTGCAGTTTGCTTCAGAAGAACAAGAGGTCACGGGAATCCTTGTAAGCCAGCAGTCCGGGTCTTCACACATTAGAGTTGGCACAGGGCTCTGAATACACACGCGCACACACACAGAAAGAAAGGAAGAACTACTGTCAGCCTCGGTTATGAAGAAACACAGACAAGTTTGAAGGAACATGAAAGCGCTCAGGTAACCTGTCACAGCTAACCTGTCAGAAAATGCATAATGAGCCACTTAAAATCCCTGGATTTTTACTGAACTGCAGAAGTGCCCCCGTCTCTCCTTTCACGCTACAAGAGATGACTTTGACTGAATAGTGAGGTTGTAGACCACAGTGGCTCTACTGGATACATCATGGGAATCCATTTAAGGGGAGATCTCATAACAGGGACAATTGCAGAGGGGCTCAGGGGACTGGCCATAGGCAGGAACAATGGAGACGAAAAGGAAGAAATCGAGGAGTAGAAAGAAATGAAACGACCCCAGAGAGAGCAGCAGAATGGTGGAGAAAGGAGATACGTCAAGGCTCTGGTGGCTCCAATTCACTCCGATTCATCTCCTGATCTGACCTAAATAGACAAAGGTGTGTGTGAATATGTGTGTGTGTGTGTGTGTGTCTGCACATGTGACAGATCTGTGGTGGATCCGCAGAGAATATTGGGATAAACACACCTGGTCCCTTCCACACAATCTTCTCTTTGTTCTCAGTTGTGCAAGCATTCCATCTGTCTGTCATATTCCACAGGCTTATCATAATATATGTACTTACACACAACACACACACACACACACAACACACACACACACACACACACACACACACACACACACAGAGAGAGAGAGAGAGAGAGAGAGAGAGCGAGACAGAGCCCTTACCACTGACCTGATTCCATCAAACTAACGATTCCAGCTAATGGACACTTACTGATTCATCCATGAGGAGACACCACAGTGGTTTCAGGATTACGATGTGCTAATTAACCACACTAGAAACATGATCTTTGTTCAAATCTTGAAAATAAAGTGTGTAAAGAACCTCTACATTGGTGAAGAAACTTAACATCCACTTCCTTAAACCTTTAAAAGGTTCTCCATAGGCAAAATCTCTTCTTATGGTCTCACTGAAGGAACCCTTGGGAGCACCTTTCTTTTTAGGAGTGTATGATTGACCTACGATTATTGGCAGACACATCATCATCACACACTCTATATGAAGAGCAGGCTTCACTAGTGTGTATTTTACAGGGGGCCAAAGAAATCGTATGTCAGGGGCCAAGGGAACATGGGCCTACTTTAGCTGGAGTGACTGTCTCTACTGTCCAGGAAAGACTTTCTATTAGCTTTTGGAGCATTGTTGTGAGCATTTGATTGCATTTAGTGACAAGAGGCATTACTGAGGTCAGGATGTTGGAGGATCACTACCCTACTTTACCCCAACTCCCCCAACTTATCCCAAAAGCTCCATCATCATTCCAGAGAACACAGTTCCACTGCTCCATAGCCCACACTTGGCATTAAGCAAGCTGCCAATAGGTTTATGTTTATCTGCTCCAGAGAGTCCTATTCTATTGGCAATATGTCTCTACAGGGACTAGACAGGCTGTGTGTGTGTGTGTGCGCGCGCGCATCTGCATATCTATGTTAGCAATGGGTACAACGTAAAGTAGCTGCATGTATGCATGCATTGGAAGAAGGGGTGTCCCCAAATATTTATACATGGTCCAGTACAGACAACAGCAGGGCTCAATCATCACAGCCTTCCCTTCCACATTATAAACCCCAGAGCCACTGCCCCACCCACACTCCCAGCAATTACGCCACTCAATACTTCATGTTTGACGGCCAATGTACAGTATGAGGGAAAGCAATACCAGTCCACTCCACGAGGTGGCACCAGTTCCTCAGGGCCGATCCCGCAAAGGTTTTGAAAGCTTCACACTCACTCCCACCCTTACACACACCACCACAACTAAGCTGTGGCCCTAGGGGGACGCGCTGGTCCACATATCCCCGTCATGCTACTAAATCAACTTTAAAGACCGGCGAATATGAAAGACGTCTGTTCAGCATAGAAGCCGTGGATGAAAGGCACCGGGCGTCAGGGCCAGGGAGATGAGACGGGCAGCCATGGAGGACAGCTGAAGGGTTTCTTTCTAATTCTGACTGTTCTTGCCTGAAGATACGGTCCGTATTGTATTTCATGGGGAACTAGCGCTGATAAGGAGATAGGGCTCCTTTTGTTTTAATTTGAAACCCAATGCCGGAGCCGTCTGTGCCATAAGTGCTGCGTGCTTCTGCTAATTTGTTTCAGACTCATTTAACACGACTCGACTTTGGGCCGCACAAAAGGAGAGGGCAGCGTGGTCAGCCGCCCCTTTTGACTGAACACGCACAGACATACCCGCTCACACGCATGCATACACTACGAACACAGAGGACAAACACTTGTTAGTTTGAAGGAGCTCGCTGCTTCAGAAGGCCATCGTCTCCACTAACACTGCAGATAGGATGAGGAACATGTCAGAAGGAACAGGCCCAAAACAACCCCTCTCTGTGGGGTCACGCTCTAGTGTGAAGCTTTTTGTGCAGGTTCAGATTCATGCTGGGCAAACAGAGGGAGACCTGCGAGAGCTGTAGGGCTGATGATCTTAGATCAGTTCTGTGTTCAAATTAGGATAAGTGAGATCAATGGTTTGGATGGGGCCTACCACTATCTAATGGCAAGTCAAGCTGTTGGTTGAAAACACAACACACCTTATAATGATGGACAGACTGAACAAGCTTAGTCAATCAAAGTAAATCCAACTTTCTACACGTTTATAGTTTGCTAAACAGCACCCCATGCTTCCGCTCAAATGACCAGATACTACACTCAAAATTTTAGTTTCTAATAAATTAAATATACAAACACCATTACTAGATTGTCACTTTTTGCCAAAAACTGACATTATCTGGCAGTTGTTCTTTACATTGTGTCAAAATTTCCTGATGAATGGACCAATAGAAATGCTCCACAATGACTTCCATTGAAAGTTCAGGGTTATGGGCTTTTCCTGTAAAGTTGCCAGTTAAGAGACACAAGGTTTTATCGTTCTTAATTTACTTAATTTTTACTGATGCAACAATTTGTTTATATCGATTTTAAGGGCTTTAAGTGAAAAACACTTACACTGGTGTTACAATTTTATATTATTTGATTGTAAACATATTAAATTCAAATAAACAGCGTAAATAATAAACCTTGTAGCGCTGGGGCGGCGTTACCCATAATACTTATACTGTTTGATATAACATGACATCCTCAGGTTTGGGGAGATTCTCAGGTCTGTAAAACTAACTTTTATGATGTTTTATGTTCCGTTTGACCAGCTCCACCTTCACTCCAGCTCACCTTCAGTTAAACAGGGGAAGCCCATGTTGGGTTTTTCCAGTAACACCTGCTTTCGTTTTTGCAGTAATGTTGGCGGACTGAAGTTGGGCCTTTGAATCAAGATGAGCCCCTGTTTTTAGGCTTTCTGCTAGATTCTGCCGCAATGTTGTGAGGATTTGATGGCATTCACCAACAAGAGTGTTAAGTGAGGTCAGGGTGGTGGAGGACTCATCACCCCAACTCATCTCAAAGGATTTGGATGGAGCACCATCATTCCAGAGAACACAGCTCCACTTGTTTGTGGAAACCCTTCTGATTAATGCATTTGGCTACTTTAAGTTGCACCCATTGCTAATACAGACGTGCAACTGCTCACAAACACCTGGACATATAGTGTCTTTCTGATGGCATTTGTGTTGGACTAAATTGGATGCAAGCCTCAACACAAGTTAATATAAATTGAGGGAAAGCAGAGGAGTTCAGCTTCGGTCTTTTAACTCCTTGCCTAGCAATCTCTCCCTCTCTTTCTCTCTCTCCCATAGCCTCTCTCTCTCACTCTCTGGCTAGGGTGCTTTGAGAGCTCTGCTTTAAGCTCCTCAATGTGAGTCTTTGAGGTGCAGTCTAAGCCCCCTCGTCCGAGCCCCCGTCCCTCATGAATATTAATCCCAGCGGCCGGGCTTTAATCTGCCTGATCCCCACACTGCTGCCGCCCAGACGATAGCCAATCTAATTATTTGGTCTGATATTAAGCAGCAACTCCCCCTCCGTACATACACACCCACCCACACACACACAAACATTCATACTCCTACAGAATCAGGACACATGGTGTACCTGCATAGCACACACATACACACTTACACACACACATACACAGTGCATACCCTCATCTCTTGAACATTGGTACCGTAAACACCATTCTAATTCACACAACAAATACTCTCTCCCAGGGACATACATACACACGAACACGCACACACACACACCCACACACCTCACACAACCCCCAGCCGAGCCGTGCGCACAACACCCTTGCTCTTATCACTCCCAAAAACGCCCTCTTTCAAACCGATAAAAGTTGAATGCAAATGATGCTGGGATGATTTTATTTCTGAGGAAAATGGAAATACATGGAAATAAAAAACCCTCCACTTCCTCTTCTCTGGATGGAGAACCGGTGCGGAATGTTTCTAACCTCCGGACTAAAGCCCAGTTCAAGCTAATTCAGCTCAAGCTGGAGACTGAATTAAACATCATTATGTTGCTTGAGCTTGCCAGCCCAAGGGGCGTAGGCAGTGACGTCAGGAAGGGCTCAGCCATCGTTTATGCTTAACACACACTCACACACACACAGATCCATTCTTATACTAGGAATGCAAACATTACATGATGTGGGAAGATGTGTGGTCAGTCAATACAGCAACACTGATGTTCATTATGTCTGGGGATAATAAAAGGTTTTAGAGGTGTTTGCTTTAGATATGACGTCAAGCAGCATCTTATGATATGTCACGGCCTGGTGATCTTTAGAACCTTATTTTGAATAGATGGAACAGTGAAGTGAACAGCCCAAGCTAACCTAAGATGACATTAGTGCCATAAAATAAATACTCCTAGCTCTCTGAAAGGAAAAACGTTCACTGGATGCTTCTTTTTAAGCATAAGGCCCTGCTTGAAGGGGGATTTAAAGGGGGATTCCACCAACGTTTAAAATATCAGCATAAATCTTTAAAATGTCAACAAAGGTTATTCACAGTGGTTTGGTGTAAAATGCATAGTTCTAGAGAAAGTTATCAAGCCAGTTGTTAATAATGATTGGAAAAAATATATATATAAAATGGTTAGAAATATGTTGCCTGATATGAGTTGTAATAAAAGATTTCTAATAGAAATGTATTATTTAAACATATGTATGGAGAGATCAATTATTTTAAAATAATTAATGTTATTTACTTTTATAATAAGTGTAAATAAGTAAATATTCTTTACAGAGAACATATTTCTACAAATTGTAATATAATTAATTAGTGTGTAATTATTTGTGTAATTTAACATATTACATTTAACCAATAAATGTAGAGATGATATATCAAACAAATGCAATATTATGTTTCATAATACTGTTTCAATTCTTAAAAACAAACTATTAATTTAACCGTGCTAGTTCTGACCATGTTTTCTTATGATGATTCGTGAGAAGATTGTGAGAGAGGGGGGAATTTGGGGTTGAAGTTCAGGTGGCTCCCGCCTTGGTAGGAGGCCACTCCCCACTCTGATATGTGGAGCCAGGAATGATGGATGTGGACAGGGTTAACAGGGAGGTGATGGGGAGGTGGAGGGTTGCGCAGACTTGTTGTAGACACCAACAAAGTACTGATGGAATTTATAGGATGTTAGGTTAGGGGGGGAGGAGCTTCAGGCATATCTCCTCCCAAATTTCAGATATTTAATAACTCCACTAATAGTTTGCATGCAGAATTGGCGGCAGTGATTCATTTTGTGTTGCATTTTGCAAAGCTTTTTTTTTCTTAAGATTTTTACACATATGGTGGTGTGATTGATTAAAAAAAAAAATCACAATAAATAAATAAATAATATGAACAAAAAAGTGACTATACATGCAGAGCACTGAAAAATGTTTTTCTACATTTTCCTAAATCTGTTTCAGGCTTTCCAATATTTTATCATCATCAACATTACAAGAAGAATTAAGAAGGCATGTGGAGATTCACTAGTTTCACTGGACAGCACATAAATGGTTATATCTGTGTTGTAGTTATGGCCACCACACCAAGCCCACTCTAAATGACTGTTAATATCTTCATGAAACAGAGGAGCCCAAGAACCACCTATGAACCTCTTCCTAGAGTTATGTAGGATTGTCCGCAAGAATGGCAAGGAAGCTGTGCAATGGCCCACTATCCCTCCACCCCCACCTTTCTCTCTCTCTCCATTTTTCTGCATCTCTCTTCACCCTGCTGCTCTATCTCTTCCCTCTCCTCATCGTCTGTAGCCCTCTTCTCCATGCTCCGACACACTCTTTGTCTCCATCTCCTTTTCTCACTATCTATTCCTCTCCTGAATCGTTCCGCACATCCCTTTCTCACTTTTCCATCCCCCTTTCTCTCCCCCTCTCTCTTTCCTACCCCTCCGTCTGCCCCTCTCTCTATCTCTCCTCTACAGGAAATGGTTTCTTTCCCCAAAAGGAGGAGGTGGGGGGTGCATACTGTCCCAAACAAAGAGGTCAGTGTGTGAATCCTCCAAAAATACAGAGAAGAAAAGGAAGGAAGATAATAATCAGAAAGCTTCTCTCATCCGTCTCTCTCTCCCCCTCTCTCTCTCTCACACACACACACACTCAACATTCTCTTTCCTGCCTTCTCCCTTACTCTTTTGTTTACTTTCACTGTTCTTCTATATACATATATATGCTCCACATGCACATGTATGCTGGTAGATCATCAACTGTGGCGGGAGCTGCCTGTAGGTCAGCGATGACACTATAGGATTGCTGGAGACTTGTTTGTGCATCTTGCGGCCTCTAGGGTTGGAATTCCTAGGATGGCCTGTTGTTTCACTTGTAAATTATTATCTGGACAGGCCTCAGAGAGCTCTTTGGATCTTACCATGGTGATCCCACTCACTTGAACAATCAAGAGCAAACCAAACTAAATGTCTGAGGTTCTCCAAGATCGTCTCTAACCACGTTCTAATCATCTGCAGCTGATGTGCTGCACCTGATTCTAATTTTAGGCATTTTAGGCAGTAATAAATGTGGGGGTGTCCTAACATTTTCCTTAAAGGACATGTTTCAAAATGTACATACACACTATGTCCAAATGTTTGTGGACAACTCATCAAATAAATGCATTCAGCTTCTTTAAGTTGCATCCATTGCGGACACAGATGTGAAACTACACAGGCACACACAGCCTGTATAGTCCCCTGTCTAGGAGCTCATAAACACAAACCTGCTGGTACCATGCCTAGTGCCAGGCATGGGCTGGAGGGGTATAAAGCCCCCCAGCATTAAGCTGTGGAGTAGTGGAACTGTGTTCTTTGGAATAATGGTGCTCTGTCTAATACGTTTGAGAGATGAGGTTGGGTGGTGATGATCCAACATCCTGACCTCGCTAACGTTCTTGTGGCTGAATGCAATCAAATCCTTACAACAACTTTCCAAAATGTAGTGGAAAGCTACAGTAGAGGAGTTACTCCAACAGAATTTTTAAATACTTTTGATTTTTGAAGAAACAATAAAGTGCATACACCCAACCACATGTGTAGTGCATGTGAGGGTGTTCATATAAACACACTGACGTGCACTGGCTTATGGTGGCACATCTCTGCATATGCGTCCCTCCAAGAAAACAGAAAGTAGGTCTGATGAGCTGCATGCAAATGACATGTAAAAATACAAAATTGCGATACTTAAAACAGACAAGATAAGAGATTTAAAAATGAGGCACTCTTGGAAAGCTGCGCTTCTGAACGCTGGAGATGAGGTTCAGAGATAGAGGAAGGTTCTCCCTCTTCCCTCTTTCTCCACCCCCCCCCCCCCCCCCCATCTCTCCTTCTCTCGCTCTCTGTCTGTCTCTCTCTTTCTCTCTCCCCATCTCTCTCTTCCTCCCTCTCTCTCTGTCTCTCTCCCTATCTTGCTCTTCCTCTCCCCCATCCTGCTGAACTACAGATACCAGCAACGGCTAGATAGCAAGAGCTTCAGGAGATTCAGGAGCTGCTCCTTCCTGTTCACGTTCCCATTTTCTTACTGCTCTCCTGCAGACTTCCCTTTTCTCTCTTACCGTTCTACCAAAAATTTTAAATCATAAAATCTGCCAAGTGTTTCATAGCATCTGACAAATACACATAAAGGTCCTACAAAGGGTTTTTTGAGAGACACCATAGGAAAACGGTTCTGCCATGGTACCGGTGTAAGTGATATATTGCAGTCCCACAAGCGCTCAGTGCTACTTAAATCTTCTTAAAAACCTCTCCATCACTCGATGAGTAGTGTGGCATGCTGCACGGTCTCGTTGTCAAACCAAGTCATTTTTTTGTGTCTACCAAAATGGTAATTTTTTGGGGTCTAGCAAATCTACCAAAATGTGGGGATAGAGGTCTTCAAACTGTTGCTAAACATCTCTGACTGCCTGGGTACAAGTTTCATAAGTGCCAATAAACTCTTTAGCCTTTAGTGGACAGGCTTTTGGCATCTTTATCTTCTGGTCAAATTACTGGGATATTGGGAGTACTATACACTGCAATTCTGATTTTTTTTCTTACATCGGGCAGCTTTAGGCCAAAGGCACCTCAGAAATACGCTCTCCAAAATCCACATGATGTCACTTCCCAGCTGGACCTAGCCTAGCTTGCTTTGCCCCTTTATCACAGAGCAGATAATTGAGAGAGGCTATAATTGAAGGTATTCATGCATCGCTTTCAGCGAAAAGCATGGGCAGCGAGGGGTGACTCTCTGAGACACTCTACTGGCAGATGTAGATAAACCAGAGAGATAGAACGCAGGGTAAACAAACCCTATCAGAATGAGAGCAAGAGAGCGAGAGACAGAGAGAAAGTGGGGAAGGGGGGTTGGGGTGGATTGGGGGCGCTCACCTTCACTCGTCCTTCGTGGGGTTACTGTTTGAGGGTGGGGGTGGGGGAGGGTGGTGTTTTGCGGAGCGCCCCAAAAAGTGAGCTGAAGAGCAGTGGGTGGCGGTGCTTATCAGTGCAGTTCTCCTGGAGAGATTATTGGAGGATTAGTGGGGACGCTTGTTTCTAAAACATGATGAAAAGACGCGCAGCGCGTGATAAGGCTTTGAACTCCGCACTCACTCACTCCACCATCGCGCCTTCGGGCAGCGTTTCCACGAAATAACGCAAGTGGCGGTGAGGGAACAAAAGCCACATGTATGCTGGATTCGCTTTCCGTCTGAGGATGTTGTGCAGGTTCGGCTCGGGCCGAGAGCTTCTACAGCGAGGGCTGGAGTGTGTGTTCAGCCTGGGGGCACACTGGTTAGTTACAGCTACACTTCCGAATGTCCAACACTCAAATCCAGTCTTTGCAGTAGTCACTGCTGATCATCATCACATACAAGAGAAACCCTTTTCTTGGCCTGTATCCAGTCAGTCAAAGGGTTCTTTGAGTGATGCCATAGAAGAACCACCTTTGGTTCTATTAAGTGGTTGTAATAGAAATGTGTGAGTGTGAAGACGCTTTTAAAGGTTTAGAGAGGCCTAGAGAAGATTTAGATGATGTAAAGGTTCTTTTCCAAGTTAGTCACACATTTCTGCTGCAAAAATAAACCAAAAGTGGTTCTTGCTCAAGCAACCCTTTGTAGGGTTGCACCAAAAGCCTGACTGTCAACCGAATAAAAGCCTGGATAGAAGTTCCTAGATTAGCTATTCAGGAAAAATTAACAAGAACACCTTGGCACTGACCACAGGTCTGTCCGTATACTCTCTCTGCTCAACATCTGCATCGAAAATGACTATTTAAATAGATAAATGACTTTCTAAAGCTTACTTTCTAAAGAGATGCAAATGAGAGACTTTACATGCAGCC
Organism: Salminus brasiliensis; assembly: GCF_030463535.1. Classification (NCBI taxonomy): domain Eukaryota; kingdom Metazoa; phylum Chordata; class Actinopteri; order Characiformes; family Bryconidae; genus Salminus; species Salminus brasiliensis. Next base: position 9,774,208 of record NC_132890.1, read on the forward strand.
CTGGCAGCTGGGCCTGATAATCTTCAGCAGAAGATCTCAGCCACTAGGAAAGTACCCGATTCCATCTCACTCAGAAAAAACGCCCAGTTTACCAGGAAGAGCCAAGCCCCCTCCACACCCACCATCCACCATCCACCAAGGCACATACCAAAACCTTCCCCGGTGTATTTACACAGGTCCACAAACGGGCACGTTTGAGCATTATAGCAAATCAAAAATCATTGCGCAAATATCAGTTTGTGTGTGTGTGTGTGTGTGTAGCATGCGTGTGTTTGAGAGGCGTCGAGCCACACAGCACGCACTTGTTTCCTAGTGTTATTTGGAAGGGCCGCATAAAGCTGATAGCTTATCAGAGCGGGCCAAAGAAGAGGCAAATTTGCAGAGCGAGGGGTAAAGCACACAGGTTTGGCAGCGGTGCCAGGCCTAGGCTTGCCTATTAGCAGGGTGGCGGGGAGGGGGTGAAGTGTAGAGCGTCACTAAAGAGTCCGACAGCACTGAGGGACAACTACAGCAAGGCCGGAGAGGAAAGCCCACTCAACACCAGCCACCTTCCCGAGCTGCTGCAGCCACGAAGCCTAGCACTTCCTCCACTTTAGAGCTGTTTCGAAACCGCTGTTGTTTCAGGATATCAGAGATAACAGCTTTAACTGCACAATTATGCATATCTCGTTACACAAACAACTCTATATGGTTTGTCAGAGATTGCGCTATATTTTATTCTGCTTTGCGATAAAGAAATCCGATGCATTTTCAATGTCAGAACAGAGAAAAATAAATCAACAGTGAAGAAAGTGTATGATTTCAGAGCCTAATCTTCAGACACAGCATAAGCGCTGGGCACGAGCGCCCGGCCCGGGCTTAAAACGACCGGCCCTGACCCCTGGCGACCCCTTCAGACGGCGGAGCAGGAGGGATGTGGAGGGACAGGGGAGCGAGGCGGCAGGAATGTGTGATTCTCCGGGTGCTATCTCCCGCAGATACACACTCCTTCGGCTCGCAGATAGCGGCGAGTGAGAGGGAGAGCCGACGTGATAGAATACGAATGCGAAAGTTCCGAACTGAAAATCATCAACAAAGCCTTCGCCTCGATAACGAGGTTTGAGGAAGGGAGGGAGGGATGGAGAGAGGGAGATTAAGAGGAGAAGGAGGAGGAGGTGAAGGAAAGGTGGAGGGAGTGAGCAAGAGAGAGCGAGAGAGAGAGAGAGACAGACAGAGAGAGAGCGAGAGGAGAGGAGGGGGGGTGGGTGCGGACCTAGAAATCCTGATAATAAATGAAATCTTAGAAATGAGAGACTATCAAGGCGAAATCAATCATTGGGGTTTGTTGTCCAGGAGGATGGCGCCATGCTGAGATAAAAGAGGAGCGTCCGTCTGGGGGGGAGCAGCCAATCACACGCAGGATTCAGCCAACAGAACCCGCGCGGTTCAGGGGAAAAAGATGAAGCGAGCTCGTTCTAGAAGAGCTGCCATTTGCATACAGCCTTCTGCGGTTTGACTTCTACTACAGGGCAGCAGCAAGAAACAGGGTTGCTTTCTTTTCCCTCAATCACCAGGCCACAGTAAATGTAATATTTATTTCATACATGTACAGTTTAGAAAGGAGCATGTACACTCGGTTCTTTGGACAGATGCCACTGAAGAACCACAGATGTTTCTACAGAACAAAGGGTGGACTTTAAAAGACCTTTTCCTGTGAATAAGAGGTCTGAAGAACTATTGTAAAAGTCAGAAGAACCTCCAGATTCTATACCTATCATGACCAAGAACCTAGAAACCTTTAGTTCTAACAGTGGACATTATGTCATCTGGTAACATGCATATATCTCCAAACTGGCACCTTTCAATGGATGTCAATGCAAAAACACATTTTGGAGCATTCCTATTGGTCCTTTCATCATAAAAATTGGGTAAAAATGGAGATTACATCAATATTTTAAGCCGACACATCGTTTTAACATTGGAATGTTTCTTTTTTTCATGACTTTAGTTTTTGAAGTCTCTGAAACACTTCACATCAAATGACAAACACTTTTCCTCATTACCACTATGTTACTGCTCCATGAGGGCAGTCGTTTCTGGCTCCTGTCTGGTCAGCTCCCTTCAAAGCTACAGTTATAAACAACAACTGCAGCAGAGTCCGACTCGGTTAAGAAAAAGGTTGGTAAAAGAGTAAGTGTTAAAGCTAGAATCTGGGCTTTTACGCTGATTGACGGTACCAGTATGTCTGTTCGTGCTCTTTGGGTTGACTGGATTGAAACCGTATCTAATTCTTCTATTCTGCCATTATTTTAAGCACTTTTCGCTTAGTGTAGACATACACTAGACCACACACACTTTGATAAGTGGTATAATTACCCCACTGTACTTCTGACTTTTTGCTGAATTTCTCGTTGAAACCTACATTTCTGCATTTAATATGCAAACCTTTGTTTACAGTTTTATTAAAATAAAAGACTTTTAAATGCTCAGTTTAACTTTTCTGGAGGATATTTAATTTATAATAGATATTATAGATATAGATTATAGATTATAATAGATTAATCGACTAATTGCCAAAATAATCAATAGGTTAACGATAATCAATAGGATAATAGTAGTTAGAGGCACACACACACACACACACACACACACACACACACACACAAAATATATATATATATATATATATATATATGCATCCTGTGCAGATATAATCATGAGTATATGTGTGTCAGGATGTGTGTGCATGAGTGAGTGAGTGAGTGAGTGCGAGGCAAGACGGAGAGAGAGAGAGCGAGAGAGAGAGAGGGACTGAGCGAGAGTCTTATCTCTGAAATGTTCAAGTACGTGGCCAGAGAGAAGAAGACTCTCACAGTGCTGCATCACATGATCAGATGGACTTTCAGCACATGACAGCAGGCTTCCCTAACACAAACACACTGCGCTCAGTGACAATCACATGAACATTAGTAATGTGAGGAAGCAGACAAAGAGACAAATCAAACAGGAACATTGATCGTCCACTATCTCTGCTACAGATCTCGCCTTAATGGCCAAGCGTTTTGCACATGACCTTTGACCTGTCCCTCGCAGCCCAACCCCCCCCCACCTCACCTCATTGGACGCTCCGTCTGCAGCGTCGTCCGATTGGATGCTTCCAGAGAACGGTCCCCATACTGTGTCTCCCGACAGGTCCCTGCTGGCCACAACCTTAGGGTCCTCAAGCACCTCATTCAGCTCCAAATCATCTGTTCACACACACACACACACACACACACACACACACACACACACACACACACACACACACACACACACACACACACACACACACACACACACACAGGAACAGAGAGGTGGTGTAAATTAGAATGTTCTACACCTGAGATACAGAATGTTCCTCATTAAATAATAAAATAAACACAAGAGTGTTCCTTTAGCTTGCATTCCGATTTTTTGCAACATTGAAGTTTAATTAATAATTAATTAATAACTAATAATAGTTCAATAATAACATGATTTATTTATCCTGTTCATATCTGCTACAAACATCTCTGCTACAAATTAACCCATAAAAAAATCTAGGTTTAAAATATAAAGATGTCTCTGCTGTGTTAATTGCATACAGTTATTCAGGCAGTTATCTCGTACTGGCTTGAGTTTAGACTTGATCTTAGACATGCAACCTCATCCCCAACTCATCTCAAAAGTGCTGGATGGAGCACTATTATTCCAGACAACACAGTTCCACTGCTCCACAGCTGTACAGTTATTATAGAAAAGAGCTTGTACACATGCTTCTTTGGACCGCTGCTAATGAAGAACCACTCACAGAACCAAGAAATTAGAATGGAAGTGTGCAAAACACAGAATGTGCCCAAAGTGGTTCTGAAACACAATCACATCTAATTGAGCAAGAGGTAATGAATGAATTGCCAATAAATAATAAACAGAAATATTTATAAATGTAGAATGTCTAGATTAGAATTTATTAGTCATACAGTACTTTTGTGTCCAGCAGCAACTGTTAACAAACAACCCAGCTAGACAATGGAGTGAGTTCGACCATAAGCCCTTAAGCAGCCTAGTGTTATTACAAACCTCTACTACCAAAGAAAAGCCCCACCAGTTTATAATAGTAATATACCTTAGCGTGTAATAAGGCTTGGTGCATTAAGGGAATAAACAACTTACCCCATAGGTGGGTCTAACTGTAACTAACTGAGGAACTAGTTGCAACAGTTGTTAAAATGTCTGGCAAATTGATGTAAACAAAGTTAAATTAATTCAATGCAATTCTATGTTGTTTGAACAACATGATGATTTCCAATCTACATACCTCAAAATATCCATATCCAGATATTTCACTTAAGATTATTATTGAAAGATGCCTTATCAAATGTATTAAATTTATGATGAAATTTAAAACTGAGTGTTTTGAGAGAGACTTCTTTCATTATTTTTACAACTGGGAGGCTTTCAGACAACTCCTTCCATGTGGACTCACTAGAGACAGTGAATCACACTGTACTTCACTGTCTTCAGGATGATTCCTGAGACATATCTGTCTAACTGCTGTCCAAATTCACCGAATTTGAGAATATACAGAAGTACAGAAATATAAGAACATGCTCCAAAACTATAACCAAACCAAAGGCAGTACAGTCGCAAACCCAAATAAGAGCCACTGTAAAGAGAATTCATCTGCAAAATGTGCCACTAGGGGGAGTTTGGCACTCAGTAAGAAGTAGTGAGAGAGCGCTTGGAAAAAGTGGGCCAAAACGGAGAGAACTTTTGTACTTCCTGTCACAGATAAGTGCAAAACAGGGATCGGAGTCAAGGCTTTGCTGATTCACAGATGTGAGCCTGACACGGACAAGCGCTCCACAAAAAAGATATGACACTCCTCCCAAACAGCAAGAACTTCCCACTAACACAGGCCTGACTAATCCACACTCCACGACAACAGGTTCCCAGAGATCTGTCATGCTACACGGATTCAAAAAGACCCATAAAGCACACACATTTTGTGGGAAGACCACCATGTGACCTAGTTTTAGCATGCACATATGGTTCGTTCCACTGTATGGGTTGGAGACCTTCTGTATTTGAGTTTGTGTGTGTGCGTGTGTGTGGTTCAGCTTTGACCACTCCATCCTAGTTCAGTTCCTCTAAACTAACCTCCTCCTTAAACACACACACACACACACACACACACACACACACACACACACACACACACACACACACACTCCTCCAGGTCTCTCCATGGTTCAGTCTCACTTTCGGGGGTCGGGCTAAAGTGCCGGGCCCGATAAGAGTGTTTGTCTAACACTCTCCATGTCAAAACACTCATCTATCTTTTCTGTATCTATCCCCACCAGAGAACAACAGACAGACGCTGATAAAATGGCTTTCCCACAGCCAAGACCCGGACAAAAAGGGGGAGGGAGCGAGGGAGGGAGGGAGAGAGGGAGGGGAGGTGGAGGGACGGAGAAAGGAACAAAGATGGAGAGCTACACAAAGGGGAAGCATATTTGACTGAGACACGGTTATGACATGGGGGGGGGTGCACAGAGAATGGGAGAGAAAGCCAGATGGACGTGAGGAAGAAGAAGTGGAACGTCATGGTATTACTGAGTGACTGAGATATGCGCAGGGTCAGGCCGTGGGTTGGTCATTAACCAGGTTTGTCATTAGCCATCAGAGATTGTGCTGCTATCAATGGGCTGAAGTCCAGTGTCCAGGCCGGCTATCTCCCCAGAAGCCAGGAGTCCGAGAGCCCTATCAGTGGGACCTAATCTCAGCCCAGGATCGGTGCCCACCCTGACCCCTCACATGACCCCTCCATCAGCACGAGGTGAGCGGCAGAGCTTTGGAAAGTGCTCGGTCCTCCCTCACTCAGGTTACATCGCTGCTGATTAGGGGTGTCAATCTCTGATTTAATAATGACCTGATTCCATTAGGAAATGATTCAGTGATTCATTGAACCTCAAGCGATTCAGTTGGATTATTTTGGTGCGATTCAGAATAATACTGATTACGCTACTATCAGTGGAGGACCTATTTACACAGTAATGGAATACAGATCTTTAAAACAAATCAAGCCATTTTAATGCATTCCACACGATCCATTAAGCCTCAAATGATTCAGTTGAATTATTATTATTTTTTTATTTTTTTTAAATACACTGAATGGAGGACCTATTCAATCAGTGATGGAGTACGTCTGATAAAAACACAAACCATTTTTAAGGTCATTTAAAAACATCATGAGACCTCTAGCCAAAATATATGTAATTAATGTTTTAATCAGTTATCAGTGCTGCTGTATCGCCACATTCACATCAACCTATTATATAGCGCTGATGCATTTTAACCATACTGCTCATGTGGCCTATAGGTTGATGTCTGCTCATCAAGGATATCTTATCTCTTACAACCATCTAAACCAGCTGGCAAAGTCATTAAACAGTGCTTAGGGGAAAAATTACCATCACTATTCAGAGAGGATTAACAACACGCAGTTGAACAGTATGTGTTAAAACATGTAATTCATTTTTGCATTAGCAGAATATCAGTCCGACATCTCACTCTCAGCTAATAACCCTGATGCCTCCTCTCTAAAGAACTGGCCCCCTTATCACCACAACCCCACCGTTTTCCCACACAATGCCCTGACCAAGCCCTCTGTTACTGCCTCTCTGTCTGGCCTTAGCAACCTCCCACAAAAAAAATAAATAAATAAAAAACTCTGCACTGGCCTTATCGATGCTGTTGTGTGACCGCTGCCCAAAACCTGCATGGTGGCCTTATCAATAGCGATGAGTCCACATAGCTCTTATCAATACTGCTCCACACTGGCAGTGTCCATACAAACCCTTATCAATAGCCCAGGCGCCTGGCCTGCAACCAATAAAACAACCACTCCATCATTAATGAAACAACTAGCGGTAATGGAAGCCTGGTAGACACTGTGGGGATGTAAGAGGAGAGAAGATTTGAGAACAGAGATGAGAAATTCGAAATGAGAATTTTTTACGCAATATTTGTTACCATTATCCACTCTTACATCTAGGACTCAAAGCGTGAATTACACTTCTCGACTGTAGGGGGAGCAGAGGAGCAAGAAATACCTTTTCTCACATAATGCTGCTTTAATCAAAGCAATAGAAGAACCACTTTTCACTGGATAGTGCACTACCACTACTGGCAAATTTGTAGTGGTGTCCAAAAATGTAGTGTTGAATTTTCAGTCAATTATAACATTCCCATAATGCAAAATACTATATAGTGTCCAAATGATATACACTAAACAGAAATGGAATACCCATAATCCATGGCCATGTTTGAGTTGAAGATTTGCGTGCAGCTTCTTTGAGGAACACTGCTGGTCAGACACGTAACAACGTGTCCGAAATCGTTTACCATCATGAGGAATTCTGTTCCCTATAATAGTGCTCCATATAGTGATCTGGATTTTCACACATGGGGAACAGGGCACAGTTCCAGACACAGCTCATGCTTGTAGTAGAGATGTGGGAGTATGAGGAACCTTGAATAACACTGATGTAAAGGTTCTTTTTCAATTTAAGTCTCCATTGTAGCCCCTTAATTTATTTATTTATTCACGTGTAGCAGTACATAAATAGTCATACTCACTATCCCAGACACACAAACAGACATTCATATTTCAGCAGCTGATTTTTTAAATGTTCTTTCCAGAAGGACACACACCAATTCAGTCCTGGGCAGACATCAAAAACACACACTTAGCATTTTACAAAAAACTGCTGTCTGAATAGAACTCCGATCACGAGTCCATTTGTCAGCACTGCGGAGAGCTTAGAGGAGAAACTGAATCCACCACACACTTCTGTCAGCATGACCACTCAACAACACACCACTGAGAGGAAGGGAGAGTAATTAATTTCCCTCTGTGCAGCACATACACAGCCGTGGTCAAGACATGTTTTTGTTGATGTTCTAAGTGAAAGCAAGTTCACATCCCCTACAGACCACACACACTTCTACACAGTCTTAATGCACTACTACTGTTCATTTGCTGGATTTCAAATACTGGAGGGGGTGGGGGGCATGAAATTTGGCATGTATGGATGGTTTATACACATATTGCTGCAGTCAAGAAAAAGAAAAGAACCTGCTACACTTTCAAGGGAAGTCAATGGAAGTCACTTTAGAGCATTTCTATTCATCATTCATCATGAAATTCTGACACGATGTAAAGACTGCCAGATTCCCATTATGTCAAAATGTGAAAAACGTCAAAATGGAGACTTGTATGGAAATACAAGTTTTTTGCGCAGCAGCAATTGTTAAAACTCTTCCCATTGGTGCTAGATGATGGTATATAAGTAGTAGAACCTTATCTGCTAAGCTGATTGACAAGCTCAGACCAGGAGAACATAAAATGGGCCTCCTCACAAGACCATAATTTGACGATTAGAAGATTCCCCCTAAACATTTCCATTAAAGCTCATCATTGGAGCATACAGAAACACCAGCTGATTGGCGGATTAAAGGCGTGGCTCAGCCAATCAGACGGCCACTGCGTTTCTTTAGCTACATGAGCTGCCCTATCAGGACTAATTGATTTTTAAAAAGACTATTGTTGATATCAAATGAGCAGATCGCAGTGCCGCCATTGATTTTTTGACAAAGTACAACAGGAAATCTTTATCTGAGGCGCACTCCGACCCCGCGCTAATAGGTGGGGTTTAACCTCTGCTGAATGACAAATCCAGCACTTTCCCTACACACACACATACACATGCAGAGCATAAAGAGTGTGTGCGTCTGACTGCCTGCAGGTGTGTGCTTGCACATTAGTCCCTCTTTATATGAATAAATATATTTTAAAACTGCAAAGCGTCTTTAAAACCAGTTTCATTCAAGAATGCAAACAGTGGCCAACAGCCACCCCTACCTCGCTGAGACATACACACACCCACACACACACGCATGCAGCCATCCACTTTAATTCAAGCATACCTAGACTCCCCAGGTCAAACCGTTCAGTTGAAAAAGATACAAATTTCTAGGATATGAATCGCATGCGCACCACTGCATCATTTCCATTTTGCCTTCTATTGCTGGCGAGAGATAAGACACCTGCATTGCCACTCATCAGATGCGCTTCAACAGAACTTTATCATTGACATTTACTACTGTTTACACAACTAATTTCTCTTAACTGTACTTCTGAACTTTTATCTGCCCAGCACAAGGCCTAGAAAAGAGCAGATGCCAAACATGCAGAGCAGCCAATAAGATAAACGCCACACAAGCGCACGTAAATGAGAAGTAGGATTGGGAGATGTCGAGGTAGCTTTAAAGACGTAGGCCTGAGGGAAACAAATAAGAATTCAACCATCTGCATTTTGCAATCTACATTCTGCATTTTCAGTAGAACAAAGTCACTGTGGAGAAGCAGGAAGATGGACAAACCCTCCATCTGTCACTCAGCATGGAATAAAACCACTGAGACAAAAGCTCAAAATAAAACTAAGCTAATCACCAAATTCAGTTTGACAGCTACTGTGGTGGGAATAATAAAAGATTCCCTGCTCCTAGTGAAGTGTTCATTAACCTTTACCAACAGGGGGCGATATGAGTCAGATGCCAGACGGGTCAAGCTCATCACAGAGGGTCGACGAAATTATGGTAACAAGAGGCCATTTAAGGCCTTCCCCTTTAATTTGGAGCGGCTTCAGCTTTTTGGGATGCTGCTACATGTTCTGAGCTTCTGCTGGGAAGCTGAACCATTTGTTAAAACCATTATCACACTGGACAGCTCAGAGCAGGCAATGTGGGCTGAAGGCTACCATTGGCTTTCACAGTCAAACCGTATAATGTTCTCTGGCGGCTCTTAAAAGTGCCTAAGAATTTGCATTTATTTAAGTTAAATATGAGTAATTTTTTAAGACTACCTTGTGGGCCAATTTACCACCCTGTTAATTTGCCCCAGAATGAAACTAGAAAAAATAAGACTGACCCTGACTCGGTCCCTTCTGAATAGCTCCAGTTTGGCAGTCAGCTGAGGTAGTGCAGACGTTGGAGAAAAGAGATGGTAAAAGGCTAGTTTTAGCTTTTAGCCTAGCACAAATTCCAGTTTGCCCTCCCCAGCTTTTGCTTTGTCGCATGCAGAGGTGGAGCTCCCCTTCGGCAAACACTTGGCACAGGAAAAGCCGAGGTCTGGTCCGGTCACAGTCTGCTGCGACTGTCTGCAATGCATCTCTGATCCGCTTACACTTAACAAGTCTCCAATCCTTCCACACCAACTGAGGCCTACCATTTTTTTTTAACAGTTATTTAATACATGGTTAACTGAGTATGCAAATTTTGCTACCAGCACAGACATAGCTCATAGAAGAAACACATGTTGCAATGCATTTTAAAACATTTGTCCCATTAATAATTTTTTTTTTTAAACCTGTACTTATTAATGTAAAAAATAAAATATCATTATACTTGATATACAGTATTAATTCATTCACTAGTAATCAGTTTTGCAGTGTCAACGCGTTGTTCGACAAAAGTAAAAAAAAAAAAAGAAACATAATATAGAATACAACTTAAACCTTAAAAGTAAAGAAAACTGCTGCATTTTGAAAATAATAACAGTTTTTTTTATATTTGTACCACACAAATTATTTTGATAAATAAAACTAAAAAATATATGTTATATACTAATATTATAGATTAATTATATCAAATAATTTGTTAGAAAAATGCACACCTTCACTACAAAAAATAATAACATTTAGAAAAATATTACATGTGTAACTATATGTAACAGAGTTACTTAAGAAGTAATGCCATTCCACATGCATTTTATAGAATTAAAAATAAATAAATCTGCTACATTTTCAAAACATTTTATTTATTTTATTTTTTTATATATTTTTTTTTAGTAAATATTTAGTAAATATATGTGCTTTTAACAGGCCGTTGGAAAAGACAACTGTACTGAGCAGGACCTGAACATGAAGCTGTCTGTATGTTGCGAAATGCAATCACATTATTAATGAATAGCTGTTTTATGCTATCCTCTTAAACTCCACCCTGCCATTAGCAGGTCCAGGCCTTACATTCCTCACTCTGGTAGCGTAGGAATAGCTCAGCCAGTTTGCTCTGTTTATATAATTACTGAATAACTTCAGATATGATAAAAGTCGCAAAGGTTAAGAGGCTACTTTGCGTGTATTTCTCTTTATTCACTCAGTCATTTAATATAAAAAGTGAAAATCAAACACTGCTTAGACAAATATTTGACAGGTGCTGTAGGCACACTGTAGGCTGGAGAAAGAGCCGGTTATTATACACATACTGCAGGCACGATCGTTTGGCAGAGCTCAGCTCACATAGTGTTTTTTCCTCGGGCCATGTGTTTAACAAATCTGCACAAGCATCTGCTTGAAGAGATATCTCTCCTGAAGCATGTACAGTCGGTCATACCGGATATAAGGTGTGTAATGGTCTAATTGTGTAGGTGTAACTATGTTTGTGAGTTAGGGTTAGGGTGTGGGTGCAAGACGTAATTCCAGTGGTGCCAGTGTGCATGTGTGTGCACTAATGTCTCTCTGTATAGCTGTCTCTCTCTCTCTCTCTCTCACACACACACACACACACACACACACACACACACACACACACACACACACACACACACACACACACACACACACACACACACACACACACACACACACACACACACCATCGTTACCCTTTCATAAATTGAAAGTGGAGACCTTCCAGAAACTCCTCCTGATAATCACACATAAATTAATTAGAAAATGTTTCTTGACATTCTCGCTGCATAGACAGGGTAAAAAGACTCCGGCAAAGCCACAAAATTAATTGTACGGTATGTGACTTCGATAATTAATTCAATAATTATTTCATGTCTACTTTAGCAACTCCTTCTGGCTTTAAAAAAAGGACATTTTAATGATAGGAGCAAATGAATTTACATTTTGCAGGCAAAAAAAAGGAGGAAATGTCATTCCGGAGTTATAGTCACACAGATACAATTATAAGGTTTTAAAAAATGACAAATATACGATTATGACCAATAAATATTAACAGTGATAATCAAAAAGGTCTGCTTTTTTAATGTTGCAACATTATTTTTGCTTCTATACAAGTCAGCTGTCAGCAAATTACACATGTACATTACATCTTATACATGCGTACTGAAGTTGAGGAGAATCTACGACTCATAAGGTGCATCTGATTTGTAGATGCTGTAATAACAATAATAATACTACTACTAATAATAATAATAATAGGCATTCACAATACAATTCACTGAGGTGTTGAAATACTGTGATCTATTTCAATTTAAGTGGTGGTTCAGGAACATCAGTCAACACCTCAGCAGTTACATACCCCACCTCATATAACACACACACACACACACACACACACACACACACACACACACACACACACACACACACACACACACACACACACACACACACACACACACACACACACACACACACACACACACACACACGTTCTGTGCATGTTTGAGGACAACAAACCCTTAGAAAAAAACAGCCCAGAAGCTGAAACGTTTGCTCCTCATTTCCTCTGCACTCTGAGCCCTTTCTTCTGCCACCAATGAACCGGTCTACCAGCCTCTCTCTCAGCATATCAAACCCCTCTTAGCTTCTGGTGTGTTTGCTCTTTTGCTTAAACAGCTAATCAACCTAACTCCCTGCTGGTGCAGCATCTTCGTCTTCACATATCCCAGGTTGGAAAGTTGGGGTCAGATTGCAGGGTAAGCCATGCCAACGGTCAGTGTCCTAGAGGTACTCACAATACTGAAGCATGCTCAGAAGAGCATTGTATTTATAATATGGTCATATTGCCCACCCACAACCTTTCACTACTAGTTACTTTGGTTTGCCAGCCACTTCTTAAGACTGGTGTGTCTGTTGCACACAAATAAACACACACACACACACACACACACACACACACACACACACACACACACACACACACACACACACACACACACACTGGGAAGCTGGTGGAGGGGAGATAGAAGGCTGGAGGGAGGAAAGACAAACCGAAACATGGAGCAGGAAGGGACAGGAAGTGGCAGGAAAGCTCCAGGCATCTGATAGGGCCGCAATCGAAGTGGCAGTGTCCCGCCTGCTGCCACCAGCGTCTAGGCCACATGGTGCAGCCGGGCCGATAGCGGGGTGGGACAGCAGTGAGAAACGCCGCTCTAGATTACACCCCCACACCCCTCAATCATCAGCACGGCACGAGAGTGACACAGAGAGAGAGAGCGCGGAGGGATAAGAGCAGGGTATCTCTTACATTAAACACATAACTTTCCAACACAGTCAATCATTGTGTGGACTGTGGATAACCTATACACTGTATATGAACACTCATACACACACGCACCCAAATCGACTCGCAGCGATATCGCCAAACACTCGCTGGGTTTCCTGTGACATATATTAAATTGTCGTTACACTTCACTTTCAACCACCCTCATCCCACAGCCAACCGCACTACGCTACAGTGCAGGTGTGTGAGGAGCATGAGCCAAATTCACTTTATCCGAACTTTACTGTAATTACAAACAGGAAAACGTGCTTGAGATTATGATCATTCACAAACCAATCACAAAAATGATTTGCAAAGAGCTGAAGAATAATATTAATATTTTAGCACAGCACCCAAAACTCTACTGATATTTATTCAAATTAAATGTTTTAAAAGTGGTCAAAAAGAAACACTGAAATTTAATCCAATCGTTAATATTTACTGGAGTGTAACTGGAGTGTAGATATGCATGAAAGTATTTATCTATAGATATACATAAAAAATATTAATCGATGATAGAAGTCTAAAGTAAAAAAAAATATCAGCAGATATATACATGAATGTATAGATCAACAGATATATCAAGAAAAATAAACAGTACATATATTCATGAATTCATATATCAATATATATTAAGATGATAAGATATTTATTGAAGTATGTGTCAAAAACTATATAGATGAAAAATACTGATATATATAATATATATTTTAGTGTTTGTTAGCTATATTATATATATATATATATATATATATATATATATATATATATATATATATATATATATATATAATCAATATTACATATCAGAAGATCTATTTATGAAAGTGTACATCAATAGATATATACATATGAATAGTACAGAAAATACTAGTAGATATTTACTTGAAAGTATTGACCAGTAGATCAATGAAAAACATCAGCAGACATTTTGATGAAAGTTTAGATCAATTGATATCTCAAAAAAATGCATAAATATATTGATAAAAAATATCAGTAGACATATTTTTGAAAGTGTATATCAATAAATGTATACATGTGATAAATATCAGGAAATACATACATTTATTTAAGTATATATCAACAGCTATATATGTGGAAAATACCAGTAGATATATACCAAAAGTATAGCTCAATATGCACAGTAATAAAAAATATCTGTAGATATACTTATCAAAAATTTGTAAATATTTTCACTGAAGTATATATCAATAGTGATATATGTGCAAAATATCAATAGATCTGTCAAAGAAAACATATGTAAATACATTCATTATATAGATAGAAAAAATTGCAAAATACCAGAAGATATATACTTGTGGACTTCTAGATATACTTATAAAGATCATTAGATATATACACATGAAAAAGGAACATCAGATTGATACATACAAAATATCAGATATTGGGCCCCAAATTCCCAGATTAGTGCACCTCTTTTCTAATTAATAAATCATCACTACTATAATCAGCATACTTGGGCTTGGGTTGAATATGCACATCAGCTGTGGTAAAGATACAAAGGAAAACTCCAGGTACCATAGTCTCATTTCTTACAATACAGTGGGAAAGTTGGCCAGCAGTTCGATGTTACTCACTAAACCTGAGGAGATTTAAGGCTGAATGAATATGAATAGCAGAGCTTCCATTAACTCAGCCTTACAGAAATAATACAGACAACGGTGCGAAAAATTCCAGTGAATGCCTGATGTGTCCAGAGCAGTTAGAGTACAATTAATTGCTTACTGTAACTGTTGATGCAAATGCATCTCAGAATCAAGTCCAATGCCAACATGCCACCACTATCACGCATGGAATGAATGCAGTAGCATCCACCCTGACTTGATTGATCTAGCTGCTACTGTACTGCACTGCACTGCACTGCACTCAGACAGTGAGAGAGAGAGAGAAATTGTGCTGTATACTGAGCCAGGCCTTGTGGGGTGAGAGACTGGTTTTGGGGTAACAGTATGTCACATGGTGTGTGTGTGTGTGTGTGTGTGTGTGTGTGTGTGTGTGTGTGTGTGTGTGTGTATGTGTGTGTATGTGTGTGTGTGTGTGCATGCGCGTGAGCAGGGCAAGAGGAGCCGGGCGAGAGAGGGACAGGAGTTAACGGTCTGACGCTGAGCCGGCTCTGTTCAAGCCCAGATAACAGCTCCGTCTGAGCCCCTAATACACCGCCGCACAACCACAGCCACATCTCAGGAAGAAATAAAGACAGATTGCAGAAAAGCAGATGATAAACGCAACAACTAACTGAAAACCATCAACTTCCCACAGGGCTGCCATGGAACATTAGTGCTGTCATTTTAAAAACATGTTTCTGCTGCCAAGACACATTCCCTCCCACGCACCCATTAAACAGAGTGAGAGAGGAACAAAAAAAAAAAAAAAAAGAGGGGGAAAAAAGCACTGTTAACTTGACTGCACTTTTTTTTTCCTTTTTCCCACCTACCTCAACTGATCTACCACACTTGCCTTTCACAAAAGACGGAAATCGGGCTACCTCCACCATTATCTTTCTCTCTCGCTCTTGCTCGCTCGCGCTCTCTCTCTGGACTAAAGTGACAAATATGGAAGGAAAATGGATGATGACTGCATTTAACAATATCCAGAATATTTAACCCCTTAAAACAGTCAGAGACCACATTTGCATAAAAAACAAACGAAAGAAAAACGTCCCTCAGGCAAGCAGCACAAGCTTAATCGTATATACAGTACTGTACAAACGTCTTTTGCCACCTGTATAAACACCATTTATTTGAACATAAATCCAGTAAAAAGGAATAAGAATTTCACATTTTGAAAGAGGCAGTTAAGATCTTCTGAGCTAGTCTGAAGAACAAAGCTTGCTCCCACATTTCTCCTGGACGCCCCCAACCAGAGCGGGCATTTGTTCAATTCCAGCTCAATCACCAGCTCACCTGAGTTAACGTTATGCAGTGTTTGTTAGCCACAATACTCATATGTCCAAAGGTTTGTGGACACCCCATCTAATGAATGCATTTAACTGCTTTAAGGACTCTCTAGAGCAAATGAACAGGAACCTATTGGCACTATGCCTAAGGCCAGGCGTAGGCTAGAGGGGTATAAAGCCCCCCTGCATTGAGCTGTGGAGCAGTGGATTCCAGTGTTCTCTGGAATGATGGTTAGTGCTCCATCCAATATTTCTTGGATGAGTTAGGGAGATGGGGAACAGTTTGGGTGGATAAACTCGTTTTTTGTAAGAAAAAGCTGAATGAGGTGTCCCAATACTTTGTCCATATCATGTAGTTACTGGATAATAGTGATGCAGGTAATAATGGGCTACCATAAGGAGAGCTTTGGAGATTTTTAAGTTTTAATGAACATAGTGACATAAAACTACAGTTTTCTGCATGAATGCTGTTTGTGTTTCACTGAGAAAATAAACACAGAGATAAGCAGCTCCTTCATTCTAAAAGGTGTCTAAAACCTTTGCACAGTACTGTATGTGACTCCATAGCCCATCTACCCGCCTCTGCCTCAAGCCCTGGCCTGGAGGGAGAACTGACACGATAATTAGGCCCTTAAATCATAGGGGTTTCGATGTGGGCCTACACTTCAGTTCCTTACTCTTACTTCTTCCATTAGTTTTTCACAGCAGTAACGAAATGATTCATAAAGGTTACTGAATAATAACTGACGGATGTGCCTCAGGTTCAAGGGGTTTAGAGAACGTGAATATGCATTTATCAGATTATCCTTAAAGATAATCATATACAGTACCTTCACTGGAAATCTGTCCCCATTTGTCTCTCGCTGTCGAGCAAAAACGTGTCCTACATATCACCACACTCCGACCACAAATCTACATCTAAATGAATCAAGGAAGCTTGTTTTTCTTTCCATATGCAAATCCTTCACTAAAAACTGTTGCCCTCAACCTGACTTTGGACAAATGTTTCAATGGGTGAAAGTGATAGCAATCTCACAACATTTGAATAACGCATCCGCAAGCAGGTGAGCAGGTGTCCTCCCATTATAATAACGTTTGTCACAAATCTTTGTCACACGTCTTCTGAAATGATCACATTTGGGGACGAATATAATAGAATAATAAAAAGAAAAAAAAACTTGAGAGTAATTATATCTGCTTCACGAAAAAAAAGGGCCTATTCATAAAGGAACAATAGCGCCGCCGAACGCTGCAACTACAGAGACAGCTGAACTAAACACTGCAAATACGAGGAAAAAGATCTTTTCCACTAGTGTCCTTGAGCTGAGAAGGTTGGGGAGATGGAAATAACCTGAGGTAGGAAGCCTTTGAATTGACTTTGAAATGTGGAGCAGAATTGGACATTGTATCCACAAGCACACACACATACACACACACACACACTGCGCGGAGATCAGAGACTCAACGATTCTACAGAGAAACAATAGAGACAGCAGAAGACTGAATGACACTCCGGCGCATTCGGCTTCTTCACTCGAGTGTTGTAGACTGTGTCAGATAAAGGCTACACACTGCTCTCCCTATTGTCTCCCCTGAGAACAATACAAATATGTTCATTAAACACTTACTGGGGTGCAATTACTACCCAGGAGGTAAATGAAAAGGAAAATGATTAACAAATCACTTGATTGCACAGATATTTTGGAAGTTTTCCGTGTTGATTCATTTGCATTAAAAGCAAATCACAAGCATGAGTCACCATACTAGAACTTCCAACTTCGATTCAATACTCGGAAAAGTACAGTTGTTCGACTTACTACGCTTTAAGCAAGGGTGTGGGGCAGTCTTATATATATATATATATATATATATATATATATATATATATATATATATATATATATATATATATATATATATATATATAAAACGACTGACTGCAACAAATGCATTTGAGACCGCCAATAAGCAGATAAGCTTAACTTCTTAGCTTTCCTAAGAAAAGAAGGTTCAGTGCTTCCACTGCATAAATTATTATTGCTGCCGCTGCTTCAGAATTTTAGAAAATGTCATGAAATTGTGATTGCAAAACTCTGCAACCCAATCTTCCCATCTTTACGCCCCCGACAAGAGACTGAGAGAGAGAAATAAGAAGTGCAGGAAGAGGACAGGTAGGTGAAATTCCTGCTGTGTTTCGGCAAAAAATGTGAAACCACTGTTTATAACAGAGGCACGCCCACCAACTCCAGCTCCGCAAGTCAACGCACACAGGCGCTTCAAGACTTTTACCCCAGGATTTTGGATTTCTACTTTCTGGACCTAAATTTTCCATGTCTATTGAGTACTGTTCAATTCCTCAGCGTGCCATGACACACCACGCAGCACTTTGACAGTGCTACATTAAATTTAAGCCGTATCAAGACCACAGAAGCCACGTCACTTGGAAAGGCAGCTAGTAGAGATGGAAAAAATCGACCAGCTATGCATTAAGGCATTGCAGCTACCCGAGACCTATATTTAATCCTACCCGAGCCTCGTGCAGAGCTGCTGTAATCCTTACCTTGCAAATCTGATCTCATCACCTAACTATAGACGTACTGTCCGATTGCATATTTTGACCGAAATTTCTATAATTTTATAATAATAATCCAATCCAATCAGATTCGCGAGTTAAGAATTACAGCAGCTCATGTTCTACTGCTAGAGCTCGTCTCCATCAGTCTGCCATTTTATTTTTCTTACCATATCTGACTAATACTCATATTTGTAAAATGTGTAAAACGAACACACCCTGTGGAAGCAGCAGAGCAAAGACTTTTAACACCAATAACGGCATCACTCAGACCAGTACAGTGAGTAGCAGAACACTGCAGAGCTAGCAAACACCACTAACCACACAAAACCAAAGTGTAGACCACTTTTGGTCACAGCCAAAAGTCCAGCAGCAGCAGTCAGGAAGCTAACAGAATCGCGTCCGAACGGGACAGAGTTTTTAAGGCTTGATCAGCAACCCTTTTCGGTTGCGTTTCCACTTTGAGCTCCACAGTACAGTTCTGTATGGGAATTCACAGGCTCACTAGTCAGCTGTGTTCCAGTAACGCCCAGAAAGGTTTACGTGGCATCCAGCGGTATCAGCGATCGGCCGATCCTCTTGAAAGACTGGAAGATGATCTGCGAGCATCACTATCGGCCCCAAAAATTACTGACTGGTTCATCTCTAGCAGCCAGTCCTTTGGTACATTAACAAATGCTAGAGCCAAGTCTAAACAAGATGTTCCTCTGAAGCATTTGGGAAAAACTGATTACTGATATGTGAATATTTTGGCTACTACTATGAGAAGAAAAAAAAATGACTCAGATTAGGTAAAAATGCACACCTGTCTGCTCTGCCCAGAAGCGCCCAGAAGCGTTTATGTGGTCCAGCTGCAGACAACTGGCCGGTTCATCTACCTGCTGCTTTCCCACCAACATATATTTGCAGGTTTTCCACTGCGAAAAAATTACACTGACAATAAAAAGCCTCTATATGGCAGCAGCTGACAAGTGTGCTCAGCTTCAAATTCGGTTTCCGGATTTCCATTTGCCAGACGACGCCCTCTTTCCCCTCTCTTTTTCTCTCTCTCTCTTTTTTCCCTCCTTTTCTAGCCCTGTCTCCCCCCTCCTCCCCTCACTCTCTCTCTGCACTGTGCTGATATGTTTTTAATTTGCCGCAGCTCAGGACTCTTCAGGAGGCCTATGCAGATTTGCCGGCGTCTCTGCTGACAGTGGCAAACCTGGCCCGCACCTCGCCACCTATCAGCCCGCCTCCAGCTCACTCATCAATGCCAGCGCCTGCTCCCCCAAATAAATTATCAGCATTTAAATGCCATTGATAATATGCATATACTGCTTCCCTCGATCCTCTATAATTAAATATGATAAAACCCCAGCGCACCCGGTAAATAAGAATAATCATTATTATCGCTGCCATTATGATGTTTTATTGCGGTAATTTGAATAACCTGGATAAAGAAGTTTGTGTGTGTGTGTGTGTGGGTGTGTGTGTGTGTGTGTGTATGTTTGGTGGGGGTGGAGGGTAGTGGTGGCTTGCTAGCCTTGCAGGAATGTTGTATGCTCGGCTAGTTTAGTTCAGGGCCTAATTCCACCCAGTGCCACACACCCAGGGAGAGAGAGTGGAGGGAGGGAAGGAAGGAGGGAGGGGGAGAGGGAGAGAGAGAGAGAAGCAAGAGCAGGAGGCTAGAGCGACAGTCAGGCAGCTAGAAGGGATTACTGTGATGGCTATTTGCATATCAAGAATTTTAAGCACAGAGGAAAATATCAAACCCTCCAGCCAGCAAGGTCATTCTGAAGATAATTTTTTTTCTTCATAATTTATTTTGCATATCATGCAGCAGGACACGTTATAGATTAAAAAGCTGCGCCGCCATATCAACCCATTCCTGACACTTGAGCCTAGCCACCGCCTATCATTCCATTTAATACAACCCCACCCTAACAAGAAACATTTCTGCAAAGATACAGCAGCCAGTTAACCAAACACACAAGCAATCAACAGCGCCGCTGATTAAGAGCGCTACCAATTAAGGGCTGTGGACTTCTCTGAACGGAGCGAGAGCGAGATCCCCCTGCAGATAAAGCCAGGAAAGCAAAGTGTTTGGTCACAGTCACAGTTCCGCCATTTTAAGTCATTTAATATAATGTATAATATTTTTTACAGAAATATTATTTAATAGTATTAATATCTGTTACGTTTAGGCATTCCATCCCTATATTACACAGACATGTTATATCTGATAATAATCCCAGCAGCATGGATTTAATAAATAACTTATATACAATATATACACTATATGGACAAAAGTATTGAGACACCTGCTGATTTATCTATTCTTTCATTCTTCCAATATCAATTCCAATATATTGCTATTTCTGCAATACCTGCCTCGACTGTCCAGGGAAGAAAGCTTTTTACTACATTTTGGAGCATTGCTGTGAGGATTTGACTGCGCTCAACAACAAGAGAATTAGGGATGCCAGGGTGTTGGACGATCACCGCCCCCAGCTCCTCCTAAAAGTATTAGATGGAACACAATTTCATCATTTCAGAGAACACCGTTACCACTGCTCCACAGCTCAGCGCTGGGAGGCGTTTTACCTCTCTAGCCCACGCCTTGCACTAGGAGGCATGGTGCCAGTAGGTTCATGTTTATCTGCCTCATAGACTCCTATTCTATTGGTAACACTTCTCTACACTGACTAGACAAGCTCTTTTTGCAACTTAAAGTAGAGCAATGAATTAATCAGAAGGGCTGTCCACAAACAATTTCATCATTTTAAGTACTCAACAGGAATCGTAAGGATCGTGTTGCACCTTCGAGGGTCCACTTCGTAAAAAATACAGTGCCATTCAGTAATATGCAGCTGGACACCTCTGGTCAGATTACATCTTTACCTGGAGATTACCTGCAGATTACCTGCAAGCGGTTGCACTCTAATTCTACTTCTAAATCTAATTGCGAATATACAAAAGATAGATGCTGTTTTTTGGAGGAACTCTTGACTCTTGTTCTTGCGCTTCAGTTTCAAACAAGCATTGACGAAGCATTGGCCAAGTGCCGAAGCTTTGAGGTAATTATCATCACTACAGGGAAACAAACCATCTGTATTTTGAGAAGCAAACCAACCATCTGAGTGTAGTGGTTCTGATCAACCCCCTTATCTTCTACAAAGGCATAACTGTCATGATTATCAGCTTTGAAGAATGAAGAGCCAAATCAAGGACACACACCTGCCTCACAGCCCAGACAGATGACTTTACACCCAGAGAGAGGGTGTGGGGTAAAGGAAGATGGTCATGCAGGGTTTAAAGTGGGAGGAGAGCAACAGGACGCACGGAAAGAGAGACCAAGCAGATAGCCCTGCAAATGAGGCAAAACACAACAACAAGAAAAGAGAGAAGTGAAGGAGGGAATGACAGGAAACAGTGAAACAATGTAAGGCTATGGTGGAGGGCCGCACTGGCACGGACCCTTCACTCAAACTGCTTGGCCTCGGAGGTCAGCTGTGGTAAGCTAAACTGCGGTCCAGCAGGAACTGACCTCATCAGATAGGACCAGATCTTTCCTGTACGTTGCTCCGAGACAGAACACCTCGAGATGACCGTAAGAACGGTCAAGCTAACTTGAGCCGATAGCGGGCTTCTTCACGCACCCGAACCTTCCTCTCCCAAAGGGTGGTGGGAAAGAGCTGATAGAGAGCTAAACCAGTGTATGAACAAGCGCTAGTCCACCACCTGACATTCAGTAAAACAGAAAAAAAACAGGAAGGAGTGGAGTGTACTCTTGCATTGGGGGTGTGTGTGTGTGTGTGTGTGTGTGTGTGTGCGCGTGTTAGTGGTGATGGAGAGACTGGTGTTGGGGGGTGGGAGGGGGCTGGAAAAGGGGGGGGGGGTCGTGACGATAAGAGAAAAATTCAGACCGGTCAAAGTTTCCCTTTTGCCAATCGTGCTCCTGATAAAGGCAGCGTCTGCTCCAGTAGTGATAGAAGGGCTATCTCTCTTCTGCTCCCCCTCATTCTCTCTCTCTCTCTCTCTCTCTCCCTCCCTCTCTCGGCAGTTAGTTCGAGAGGAGGGAGGGGGGAAAAAGTCTATCACACTCCCATCACCAGCACTGCCATCAAGCAGCAACCACACAGCAATTAATATCGTTCCAATTACTGTTAAAAGGACAGGCTGGGACACCATGATAATAAACACATCCTCAACGTGAAGAATTAAAGCACACACACAGAGACACAAAACACACACACACACACACACACACACACACACACACACACACACACACACACACACACACATTCTCAGTGTTTGTTGCAGAACTGGCCATAATTACTGCACAGTCTTATTGATTATTATGTAAAAGCTGATCACAAATGAAATCCTTAACTAATACAATATGCATATCATTACTGTAACACAAAATTCTTACATCTCCAAAATGGCAATTTTACAGGAGAAGGAAAAACAAATCTTAACTTTCAATGGACGTTTTTATTCTAGGTCATTCTGGAGAATTTCTATTGGTCCATTCATCACAATATTCTGACACAGAACAACTGCTAGATTCAAATGTTACAAAAAAAAAATGGAGATGCAAAATCTTTGTGTGACATTAATGACATGCATCATTTATGTTCATTATTGACATAATATGTCAAAAAATATGACATAATAATTATTGGCATAATGTAAAATAAATCCAGAAAAATACTTGTCACCTAAACACACACTGTAATGTCATTTCCATTCATTTATTAAATCAACTGATATTTCATATGCAGTCTGACTGTTTAAAGGTTTTGTTTTTTCTAAAACTTGTTTCAGATTTGCATACAAAATAACATGACCGAGGCTTTGGGCCTCCAATGGTTTTTTTTTGTGGTTCATTTTTAACCCTTTAAACAGCCTACGGACAGCCGAAGGGCCAAAAGTGTTATTACAAACTTCTATTACCAAAAAATAGACCCACCAACATGTACAGAAGTCCCTGTAGTTACTGAATAATACACATTCGTGTGTAATAAGACTTATGAAGACGCCATGTAGCAGTACAAAAGCCACCCTTCTAAAGTCTTACCCAAGTGAGTATCTGGGCTGTCATTTCTAATATTTTTATTTAATTGGACATCTAATTGTTAGGCAACACAACAACAATCCACCTCACATTCTTTCTTATACTTACTGTCAATAAAATCGAAACCTTAAGGCCACCAGGTTGCGGTGTTGAACCTCATCACAGTTCTTTTACAGCGTAGAAGTTCATGTTCTGAACAAACCCATGAGTGGTATGTCATAAAAGTCCACTTTGTTCAAACCATTAAAAAACGCACACCCATCCTCAAACACACTGAAAAAAAGAAGTGATTACTTTATGACTCTCCACCACCTGACTGCAGCAGCTTTTGTAAGGAGTCTGTACAACGCTGTACAGTGTCATTCATCATTCCACAGGCCATAAAACAGAGACAGGGCGTCACTGACCTGGCCCGTTCCAGTCTGTCTTCACCTCCTCGTCCACTTCCATCTGATCTTCCTCCTCACTGCTGCGTTGCCGCCCCTTCTCATCTTCCTCACCGGTGTCTGGGCTACCTGGAGACTCGTGTGTTGTGGGTTCTGTTACAAATGAGAGGTGTAAAGGAAGAGTTCAGTGAAAAGAGCTGAATAGCCACCGAACAGCATGATTCAAACAACATGATGATAATGGTGGCTACTGATTTCCATCAACTTTCATGCTCACATAACTTACCAATAATGCAAGAACCAGTCTCTGAATGATACAATAATGCGCCTTTATTGCCATTATACTTGTACACTTGTACAGCTTGAAGAAATTCTTCTCTTCGTATATCCCAGCTTAGAAAGTCAGCTGAAGGGTCACAGCGCAGAGTCAGCCATGCTACAGCACCCGTGAAGCAGAGAGATTAAAGGCCTTACCCAAGGGCCTAACAGTGGCAGCTTAGGGGACCTGGGTATCAAACCTACAACCACCCAGCACTCTAACCAGTGATCCACTACTGCCACCACTGAGCTACATGTCTTACGTTTAACCCATTCATGTCAAACACCTAAATTTACAGTTTTATTTATTAATTATTATTATTATTATTAGTTTTGAATTAATGTTTCCAATAAAATAAACCTCTATGGACTGCAGACTATAATAAGCAATTCTAATCCATTGCAGCTTCACAGATTTTAAATAATTTGTCAGAAAGTGATCATTTCAAAAACGTAGAAGTTTCCAGACACTTAGGTAATTCTAAAATGACTGAATAAATATTGTGAATCGGCAAAAAAAATACTGTGGTTCAGCAGTCTAATGCGCTGCCACTACGGCTAGGGGGTCCAAAAGAGCACAGCTAGCCATGCTCTCCAGGTGGATAGATGGGACTCTCTCCCCTCAGCACTCTTAAGCCATATTGGTTGGCATAGGCATCTGTTAGCCGCTGCGCTGAAGCTGGGGACCTGACTCTTTCCACCAAGCATGTTGGCTGCCCGGCAATCCCACATCGGTGAGAGTTCTAAAAGAGGCGGTGGCTGGTTGCATGTATGGGGGGGGGGGCATCTTAAGTCTTTACCCTTTTAGTGTTAGGAGCACTGCTAGTGCAAGGCTTTGATGGCAGCTTTCAGACTTTAATTCACAGCCAAATCTGGATATTATTGTAGTGTTAATTTAACACAATACAATCAATTATTCCATGTAGTCACATGGTTTTACTGATCTGGGGAAAAAATCTCCAGATTTGTGCTCAGAAAACATCCCGACCAATAAAACTTTAAAACACCAGATTTGGGTTAATAAATCAATATCTGAATTTGGCATAAACAGGTTCAGTGGCCTGGAAGTAGTACATGAACAAAATCCCCTAATCTGCTTAAATCAATGAAACATCCGATAAAGCTGTCTGTGCTATATGTGTATATATGTGTGTGTGTGTGTGCGCGTGCATGTATGCTAAACAGACCCTGCTCTGCTGACCCCTCAGAACCTACTCAGAACTGCTTTATGTGTGTGGTGGCTTCCGTCTGATGATCAAAGGCAGTTGAAAGAGAAGTCTTCATATAGCAGTAACCCAAAACCCCTCCACACACGCCGGCTCTTTTGATTTACCAAGCGGAAAAGCTGAAAGAAGGCTCCTCTAACAGGCAGCAAGTGTGTGTGTGTCTTTCATTAATTATTTCATTACAGCGAATCCCTGTCATCAGCGTGAGAGCCACAGCGCATCTCTCACTCATTGATGAAGGTGATTAGTAAGTCCCTCTGAACACAGTGATCACCTTGCTGATAGGACTCTCTCTGTCTCTCTTTGTCTCTGGCCCCACACACACACACACACACACACACACACACACACACACACACACACACACACACACACACACACACAGAGAGAGAGACACACACAGAGAGAGAGAGACACACACACAGAGACACACACACACTGCGGCACCACTGTACCAACACTGGGACAACTGATACTTCGTCTTTCAGCCATGACAGAGGGATCCATCTCTCTCTGTCTAGCTCTCTATCCTTCTTTTTTGGAGGGTAAATCGCTGATCTTACAATGATTCGATTAAATTATGATTCTTTCGAAAATGATTCATTGATTCAGGATTTAGGATTCATTTAGGATTCATTTTGGTTTGATTCAGAATACACAACCTTTTTTCCCGATGTTCAGATTATTATTATTATTATTATTATAGCATTTGTTTGATTCTTTTTTATGATCGCCGATATCCCTTCATTTGGATGGCCTGTAGATGCTCACCAACTGACATTCAACTGATGCGCAGCTGAATGTCTATTAAATGCAACTGAACCTTAACCTTAAATGAACTCTAAAACCTAACCCTAAACCTAACCTTAACTTTAAACCTAACCTTGACCATAACCTTAAAAGAGTTTAATATAGGAGTTCATTTAATAGACATTCGGTTGAATGTTTGTTGAGCATCTACGAGGCCTTTACAACGGACCATCCACGTTTTCCACTTTGAAAATCAAACTTGTCTAGTCTCTTTCTGATGGTGGCGAGATGGAGAACCCGTGATGACATTGTAGAAATGTTGAAAACTTATTTACGCGCCTTGGGGTCTGTTCTTGTGTTCTTGGGCTGAACCTGCTGGGACGGCCTGACCTGCCCATGCTGGCAGCTGTTTTAAATGTTCCCCACTTGTGAAGTATTTTCCAGACAGTGGAACATCTCTAATTGTTCTCTAATAGAGTCTCTTCCCAGACTCATATGCATCTACAACCTTCTTTCTGAAGGCCTCAGAAAGCTTCTTGGATCTGGCTATGGTGATTCCACTCACTTCAACAATCAAGAGAGTTTAAATAAGACAATCCTCCACAATCCTCTCTAATGTTCTAATCATCTGCAGCTGATGTTCTACACCTGGTGTTAATTTGAGATATTTTAGGAAGTAACTACTTAGGTTAAAGTCTAAGTAATAGTAGTAGTCTAACAAGAAAGTAGCATTTCTGTTAATTACATTTAACAAATGTTTTAAAAAGACGTGTTTACCTGTTTAATGTTTCATAATCAATATCTAGCATTTTAAAACACTGATGTTGGTGAATCACTGCCTTCAGACTGATGCATCGCAGTGCTTTTTTTTTTTTTTTTTTCAACCCCTTCCCCAAGCCCACCCCGCCACCCCACTCCAAAGGGCTGGTCATCCGGGCGCACAAAGGCCGTGTTTACTCTCGCATTCCCATGGCGATAAAACGGCGATAGCTGCCGATCGATACAGGCCATAAACGTCAGCCTGTGTGACGCAGTCAGGCCAGCTATTATTAATGTAACAGTCTGGAGATTAGATCTGCATCGTCAAATAAACCTCTCTCTCTCTCTCTCTCTCTCTCTCTCATACACACACACATACACATTCTCCCAGAAACCATGTCCACCTAGACCCCTCTAACACATATGCATGCACTCACATTCGCACACACATGCACACACACAGACGTGCTTAGCCCCTGTCCCTGCGTATGGCGCCCTTATGATGCGTCCCCCTCCCAGTCTAAACAGTCCTATTATTTTCAGCTATAAATCACGTTGAATGGCACATTGATTTTATCCTGCAGCGCTCAGCTGGGGTAGTGGAGCTGGAGCCACAGTTATTGCATTTAATATTATCAATATTATCTCCCATATCATCGAAGCAGAGAAGGCAGGTATCGGGAAAAGGGAGTGGGGGTGGTGGGGGGGGGGGCATTTCTGGCACCAGTCTTGCTCCTCAACCTGTTCTGCCCCCTAACAACAACAACACACATACACACACACACAGCCAAACAACATATCTTCATCTGATAAGAGCAACTTCCTCTGTCACACCTGGAGGGCAAAGTCACCCAAGTAGCTCCAGTGCGACTCACCAGCCTCAATTTTCACTCATTTCTCATAAAGCTGCTCTTTTTTCACTTACCGCTGTAATACTCTGCCTACATAGTACTGGGAGAGAGGGTCAAGCTCCTGTCATGGGAGTACATATGGTGCAAGTGTGTGTCTTTGCCTGTGAGTGTGTGTTTGTTCTGACGCAGACTCTGAACACATTTTCCAGTTGCCGTTGGAAAACCAGACAAAACAAAGGTAAAAGAGGCTTTTCAAAGCCAATAAAATCATCTATATATATATATATATATATATATATATATATATATATATATATATATATATATATATATATACACACACTAAATTAGCTATATTAACATTTAGCACGGTTTAGGTTTAGGATCAGGCTTAAAAAACTCTCATTATATAAAGACACTTGCTAAAAAAGTTGTTATTCCAAGCTTTTTTTGGAGCATTTCTATTGGTCCATTCCTCATGAACGTTTGTCATAATGTACAGAAAACTGAATCAGACAATCAAATCTCATTTAAATCAAATGTTTGTGGACACCCCTTCCAATGAATGCATTCAGCTACTTGCACCCATTGCTGACACAGATGTGCAAATGCACAGACACAGCTTGTTTAGCCCCTTTAGAGAAGAAATGCCAATAGAACAGAACTCTCTGGAGCAGATAAACATGAACCTATTGGCACCACGCCTCCTAATGCCAGGCGGGGTATGAAGCCCCTCAGCATTGAGTTGTTGAGCAGTGGAGTTACTGTGTTCTCTGGAATGATGGGTAGTGCTCCATCCAGTACTTTGGGATGAGTTGCGGAGCTGGGACGAACTCTTTTTAATACCCTTGATTTTAGAAGAAACAGTGAATAAGCAGATGTCCCAATACTTCTGTCCATATAGTGTATATGCATTATTACTGAGTGCACTGTATATTGTGCACTGCCAGTATTAACTGTCGGAATAAGAATTCCAAAAATGTATCCAGGTACATAATTCAAATACACCAAGAAATCTTGATAAGAGGGACATATTTACTTTAGCTTTACCAGCTTGCTGCTAATATGAGGGACATCATCATTCATCTGGCTCCCAAAAACAATGTCAGAACAACCCCAGGAATTCAGTTCAGCCCAAGTCCAACAGTCCACAAGTGTCCATACAGGACTGGTGATGACTGTTGACCACGGTTGTTGTATATTCTACTGCAGAGTTCACCTGAACACAGTGTTAGTAGCGGGGAGGGGGGGGGGGGGTTGTGTTGAGCAGCACTGTGTATCCTGTGACTGGTCGAGTGTTTTTCTGAAGCGGTTATCAGGCGGTTATCACCTGTGTCTTTCTCTCCCAGATGGTGGATAAGGGAGCTGGCCTTTATTAGCCAGTGCTGGCCTGATAAAGACCTGGTATTGATCGCAGGTTGAAAGAGCAGGTTCGTCAAACACGGCTGATTTACAGAAGCCTGATAATAGCAGCACCGAGCAACAGAGGAGCCCAGAGAGCGCGAGAGCAAGTGAGAGTGAGAGAGCGAGAGAGAGAGAGAGAGAGAGAGATACACATATTATGGTGACGTGGCCCTTTTCTTCCTATATCTTTAGAGGACACAAACGAGACCGAATCATGCAGACATTCACACAAACTGATTCATACACATCAGCAGCTCCATCTCCATTTGTGCTTCTTTGTTGGCACAAATCAACATGTGATGTAAATTTATAAGGTGTTCTCAGAGTGCCTGCATCAATTCTGCATTCATGCACAGTCTCCCTCTCTCCCTTACGCTCACACACTCACACACACACACAAACGAGGATCATCTCTAATCTAGTCCTGATTAGCACCTGACAGAGTTTCCATGCGTTTATCACAGCCAGCCAACGAACAGGCTCTTATCAGTAGAGCCCCAAATTTCACAAGAACAGGAATTTTCCAGATTAAGAAAAGAAAAACAGAAATATTAACTTTGAATGTATCATCTGAGCTCAGGCTAAAAAAACACAGATAAAAGGAGGTGAATACTGATGGCCCGGAAACACAGAGTACCATACCTGGCCCTTACACTCAAACTCTGTCTTTTATCAAGGACATAAATAGCCCAAAAATGCCATCACGGCAAGACATGCAAGACTGCTTGTCACCATTGGCTTTTATAATGCTGATCAATCCAAAAAAAAAAAGTCCAAAAGCATTTTGTAGCCGCATCTAAGCAAATCTAAGCACAGATTTAAGGAAGCTGAAGGACAGGTCCAGGATCAACTGTTCTGTGACTTTGCACCTCATCCTATGTATGAACAGCAAGCTACACTCAAAATACAGTAGCTTCCTCATGGGTTCTTTAGTTAACGAAATGGTGCTTTATAGAAGTAGGACAACTCCAAGAACTAGCTGAAAGCTTAAATGGTTCTTTATATAAAAGAGAAACTCCTGTATATTGTCACTGTCTCGTAAAAACCTTGTATCTACATTTTAAGCACAATGTATCTGGCAGTTTTCCTCAACATCGTAGCTTTTCTATGATAAATGGACCAATAGAAATGCTCCATAATGGCTGCGGTGGTCTAATGCGCTAAAATCCGTGCCATGCCGCTTTGCCATCAGCACAGACATCGGTTAGCCAGTGTGATGGAGCTGGAGACCCAGCAGTTTTCTTCGCGTGAGAAGGCTGCCCAGCAGCTTCGGAGGAGACATCTGTTAAGTCCTGACCCTCCTAATGTCGGGAGCATTGCTAGTGCGAGTTACGAACAGGTTGGTTAAATGGCAGTCCCAAATTATCAACAGACAAATTAAAAAAGTGAAGAAGTCACTATTTTGGTGATACACTATATGGGCAAAAGTATTGGGACACAGGCTCAATTTTTATTTCTTCTAAAAATCAAGGGTATCCGGTTTTGTTGGAGCAACTTTCTATACTGTCCAAAAAAGTTTTCTTTTTTGAATATACGGGTAGTGAAGAAGATTTCTGCGTGACGGCAACAATATGGTTTTTCAGAGAGCCTTCAAAAATGGTTCCATAAAGCTCCAAAAAGGGTTCTACTGATATCACAAATTTAGAACCCCCTTTTTCCAAGACAAATGAAATGAAAAAAGAAAAAAAAAAAACTGGGTGTCCAACTGTATTGTTTACCTTCATTATAAAGCGGTGCAAAGGAGGGACTAGAGCCATCACACTCCGCCGAGTCCTCCTGATCCGACGCCCCGCCCTCCTCTCCTGAGAGACTGACATCATCAGGTAGATTCTCCTCACCGCCGTCAAGATCCCCTATAGAGCCTACAGAGAAAGCGAGGAGAGAAGGAGAGTTAAAATGTGAATAATGCAGTAAATACAGTATTTTACGATTTCCAAAAACTTTTAAGGTGTTGGTGTACCCGTGCATGCACTGTACAAGCCTACTCTTGCTATATCTTGCAAAATTCACAGCTGAAAATCCTTTACAGTCTAGGCTTAAGCTTAATCTGGGTCTAGGAGGCTGTCCCAAAAGGTTACAGATCGAGAATTCTCATCGAAATTAAAAAACGCAAACATTTCAGAAAAGAAAATGGGAGGAAAGCCAAGTACCCAAAGTTAGCCCTTTACAACCACACTGATAAAAGCATATCATGCTAAAGCGTGATCCCAGTCTGTGCACTGAGAGGGATTTAAGCTATGTGGATAGCCTGTGTTAACGATTATAAAGGACTGAGGGTATACTATAAATATAAGATTATGAAGTGCATGATTATAAGAGGAAAACCCTGATTAAATTCCAACCCCTAATTCCCTTAAAGTGCCTTTTCTGCAGATTTAATTGGATGGAAATCCCAAAGCTTAGGAACACAAGCTAAGTGGATGTATATGTTGGATCACACACTAAAAATGGTTATTGCATTATTGCATTATTCTAAAACAAAAAAAAGGACTTTTACTGTATTTTTACAGTATAGTTCAATTATAATTGCTTTATATATAATTGCTATTTATATATAGATTTATATTGCAAACATGACATGCTGTAGTAAAATAGCCAACATCAGACAGTAAGAAAAATACAATTAGGCTCATTAATAAAAATAAAGCACATTCCCCAACAAACGGAATAAAGTGCTTTCCACTGTTTATTTTATCTTACAGTGTTACCATTAAAACGTGTAGGACAAAGCTCCTCATCACTGCAGTAATAATCAAAGCCTAGAGAATGAAAAGTTACTGTGCAAATCGAGTCTATTCTTCGCCATTCTAATGCAGCGCATGAGCCAGCGGCTCACTGGACGAATGCATTACTCCCGAGAGAGTACCTTGACAGTCTGCATGTTAATTCATCCCTCCGCCACGGTTATTATTCCAATGAGGATTAAGATCTAAGCGGCCGCGGATGGAGAAGAAGCGAACCCAGTCCATAAATAACGACCTCCACTTTGCGTTATTAGTGCATTAAAAGTAGGCGCAAGATCCCGCATGTTTCACATAGCTGCCTATTTGGGAAAGCCTCATAGAACCCTTAAAAAAATCTAAATTTTGACAGTGTTTGTAAATTAATTTTCATTGTGGCGAATGGGGAGGGGATTGTTCGGAGCTAAAGCCGTGACTGGAGGCGTATATATTTACACTCCTAGAACAAAGAGGCCTATAATCTATACAAAGCACACAACAATACCCGTGAATAAAGAGCCTTGTAGAAAAAGGCAAAGGCAATTTTTCTAATTCTGTTAATTTCACTTCCAAAGCAATTAAAACGTGGTGGAGATAATGCTTGGAAACAATCGCTCCCTGACAAAGTGTTTCTGTCTTTGTAAATGAAACATCTTTAGGCTAATTTCGACTTCCACGCCTGCATGGTTCACTGTAATTTCAGATAAAATTAACACAGTTAGATTTGGACCTTAATAATGAAGAGAGAGAAAGAGGGGAAGTTAAAAAAAAATTATAAAAAAAAAGATCGATCCCATATGCAATATTTTTAGAATGTAGCCTGAGCCTTGCTCGATCTAATTTCCTATATCTGCGAAGACATTTTCATACAATTAATTTTCCTTTAATCATAATTGTACAAAGGGGCCCTTCTCTGTTTAAAAAGTCCAATTATATTACATGTTTAAATGTAAGTTTGAATTACGATTTTCTTTCCCCATTACTGCTCCGCTTAAATGAATCAATCGCTGCATCGCTGCTTTCACACATCAAATGGTGCAGAAAAACTTTTTTCTGCTCTCTTCTTTCTCCCTTTTCTCCCTTTCATGAACGGGCCAATCCATATCTCTCCCGGCAGGCCGGAGGAAAGGATATTACTGGATGCATTCGCCACCAAGCGTAATTTGTTTGTGGTCAATTAAAAGCAAGGGGAATTGGTCTGTGGGACAAAAAGTGATATTCAGTCATCTCGAAGCAATTCCACCGGGGCTATTCATGCACTGTTATCAATTCGAGGGAAAATGACACAAATGCTCTTGCCTTGCGAAATGACCATGCAGACCTCTACTTACTGGTAATGATGACACTTGTGTGTGTGTGTGTGTGTGTGTGTGTTTGCGGCAGTTACATATTTAGTAGGCAAACTGCTTTACCCCTCTGCCAATCGCAGGCTGAACGATACAGCATTCTTAGAGCTGGGAGATTACATTACATTTAAGGCATTATGGAAATCTTAAGAAAATCATTAAGACTTTCTACAGAAGTACTGGAGCTGCTTTTCACAACATTGTTCTGAATATCTTGGAGTTTATCATAAGATTCTTTGTCAGTTATTTCTTAGAAAAGCTTCTGTTAATCTGGCCACAGTTGGTGTAGCACATAATCAGAGCTTCTTAACACCTCAGAACTGAAAACCACATCACACCTCCAAACATGTGCACTGTCACACCCCTAGTAAGGGCCAATATTGTGGCACATGGCTGGTGTGGTGAAGAAGGCAGTGAGAGGTAGGAGTGAGAGAATGAAGGAGATAACTAGAGCAATGAGAGACATTCTCATACACACACACACATTCACACACAGGACTTTTGAGTCCTAACTGCCACTCGAACAGGCAGAACAAAGTGGCTGAGCTGATGAAGGAAGAGGAGATACTGCTTTATTAACTGGCCTCGTCCACATCAAACCTGTGTGCTTAGCGGCGGTGATTAAATACAGAGACAACACATCAAACCTGAGCCTGATTAAACACACATACCTCATACATACACACACACAGACACACAGCGTACGCACGCATACTCTTACACTAATCACCACATTACAAAACAGCCCAAAAGGAGGAAAAGAGCTTCCCTTGTATCAGGCAATCAGGGAAACGGGGGGGGGGGGATGAGAACATTCTGAAGAGGAAGAGTGGGCCTTTGGTGCGTGTCTTGAACCGTGCCGGTGTGCTTCCAGAAGAACAAACCACAGTACCTGACTTGAAATTTTCATGCGCAAGAGCAACTGCGTGTACACATTGATCAGAGTCAAGGGCATTAAAACACTGCTAGTAATATTAATCAGGTAAAGCTGGAGGCCAGGCTGTACCTTTGGCGCCAGGAGGCGTGTCCACGTAAGCAATCTCGAAATCCCCAAAGACACAGCGCAGAAGCAGGAGCAGGAGCAGGAGCTAGCGCTAGCTTTGATCGGCTCCTCCGATATCATATTCCGGACTGATCTGGGCACTGATCTGAAAGCCCTAAATGAGGAGATTGATCAGGGCACAAACAGGCAGGTGTAGTGGAGCTATCGATCGCAGCTGGTCAGGCTTGTGAAAACGCGCTGAAATGATTGATGAGCCGCTAGAGCGGAGGGACAGCGGCCTGGCCGGCCGGGCAGGGTGTCAGCAGAGTCGCTGGAGCTACTGATAAGGTGTGTGCCTCGGGCCTGGTGCGTTTTAGCCTGCCAGGGTGTGAATGGCAGCGTGGCAGGACCATAGCATCCACACACACACGCTTTCACACACGTGTGTAGTGTGCTGTTAGTGCTTGCGCTGATGCAAACGACCTTGTGTCACAATTGGAACAAGCTATGGTTTGGTTCTCTATTAACTTGTCAGCCACAAGAGAGTTAGAGAGTTCAGGATCACCACCCCACCTCATCCCAACACATCCCAACACATCCCAAAAGTATTGGATGGAACACCTCTATCATTCCAGGGAACACAGTTCCACTGCTCCACTGCTCAATGCTAAGGGGCTTAATATCCCTCTGGCCTACGTCTGGCATTAGTCATGGTGCCAATAGGTCCATGTATGTCTACTTCAGAGAGTCCTGTTCTATTGACCAAACTTGTCTACAGGGACTAGACAAGCTGTGTGTGCGTGCGTGTGTATGTATCTGAATGCATTTATTAGAAGGGGTGTCCACAAGCATCGATTCTATAGAGAGACAATCTACTATTTACTATATTGAGGATACCATGAGTGCTTAATAAACACTGATCGGCTGCAGGTTTCATTACTAACAGTGTAATTAGACTGGTTTAATTAGATGAAGAGCAGCAGATGTTGAATAAAAATCATTTTTAGTCAGTACAGGAGAGTCTCTGAATAGTAGTTTAGAAGAATCTGTATGAATCTATGATAAATATTGTGTATCTCTTTAAATATTGTTATATAGTATTTTCACCATATCGCCCCAGCCCTATTCTATCTGCTATCAGTGCTATTCCAGGGTCAGGGCACCAGAAACTGCACTATTTAATTCTATGCAACACTAGGGGGCAGGTGGCATAGCAAAACACTCCAAGAACTGCATAATGCTGTGAAACCAGGGTCACGTGTAAAGTACTGTACAGTCCATTTGATTTTATTACTTAAGGTGTCCAGAAATGCATGTGTAAAGCATGTCCATTAGGGTGGTCTCAAAGTGCGAATCACACATCCTCGCTGTGGGGGGGGCCCAGGAGCAAGAAAAAAAAATCTAATTCTTGCATAATGCTACTACTAACTGGTCGAGAGAGCGTTCAGTGTGATGCTCACTCCACCATGTAGGAATTCTTTTTGTGCTTTCAGAAAGCCCAACTCAAAATCTCACTGCTTATCCTGTAAATGTACCTTTTTAGAGAATTAGATTTTTATTTATAATTCCAACAACAAAATGACACAGAATCCAATCAGAGGAAACAACACAGCTAATGCTTAGCATAGCTGAAACTCTGGGGTAAACAAGATTGTGGCAGGCCAGGTGGATATGGCCCCCTCGCTTCAATCAGTCAAATCGCACAAGTGTGCGAAGATAACCGGCACGATAACGCCTGATTATTATACAGTGACGGGCGGTGACGATTTTCCGTGTGTTTGGGCTCAGCGCACTTCAAAAGGGCTAGCCTAATGCTCACTGTGGGTTTGACAGCGGGACGTCAAACATCAAACAGCCTGGGCCCAGGACACCGCAAAGAGGTAGGGCACGTTTAAAGGCGTCCTTCTACTCTGTTATCTCTCTCTCTCTCTCTCTCTACATTTCTCTTTTGATTCTACCCTTTTTCTCTTCCGCCCTCCATCAAAAGCCAAGTCATTGCCATGCATTTTTAAGAGCTTATTCTGTGAAATATTCCTGAGTTATGCCATCCCTCACTTTCCGTTTTTCCTTTTTCTCTTCTGTGTCTCGGCCCGACTATCTCTCTCTCGTGTTCCCTCTTTGCTTACCATTTCTCTTTTAGTTCTACCTTTTCCTTTTCTGCCCTCTATCAAAAGCCTCCGCACTTCCTAGCTGTGTAATTTTTGCCTTCCCTTGTTTTCCCGTCTTTCTTTCCCTCTTTCATTTCAGGTCTCAGCCTCTTTGCCTTCTGATCTCTCCCTGATTCGGTCTCTCTCTCCCCTACTTCCTGTCTTCTCTCTCTCTCTCTCTCTCTCTCTCTCCTTCCTTCCTTCCTTCTCCCTCTCCCTGCTTTTCTCTCTCCTTCCTTCCTTCCTTCCTTCCTTCTCCCTCTCCCTGCTTCTCTCTCTCTCCTTCCTTCCTTCCTTCTCCCTCTCCCTGCTTTTCTCTCTCCTTCCTTCCTTCCTTCCTTCTCCCTCTCCCTGCTTTTCTCTCTCTCCTTCCTTCCTTCCTTCTCCCTCCTTCTCTCTCTCTCCTTCCTTCCTTCTCCCTCTCCCTGCTTCTCTCTCTCTCCTTCCTTCCTTCCTTCCTTCTCCCTCTCCCTGCTTCTCTCTCTCTCCTTCCTTCCTTCCTTCTCCCTCTCCCTGCTTCTCTCTCTCTCCTTCCTTCCTTCCTTCTCCCTCTCCCTGCTTCTCTCTCTCTCCTTCCTTCCTTCCTTCCTTCTCCCTCTCCCTGCTTTTCTCTCTCTCCTTCCTTCCTTCCTTCCTTCCTTCTCCCTCTCCCTGCTTCTCTCTCTCTCCTTCCTTCCTTCCTTCTCCCTCTCCCTGCTTCTCTCTCTCTCCTTCCTTCCTTCCTTCCTTCTCCCTCTCCCTGCTTCTCTCTCTCTCCTTCCTTCCTTCCTTCCTTCTCCCTCTCCCTGCTTCTCTCTCTCTCCTTCCTTCCTTCCTTCCTTCTCCCTCTCCCTGCTTCTCTCTCTCTCTTTTCTTCCTTCCTTCTCCCTCTCCCTGCTTCTCTCTCTCTCTTTTCTTCCTTCCTTCTCCCTCTCCCTGCTTCTCTCTCTCTCTTTTCTTCCTTCCTTCTCCCTCTCCCTGCTTTTCTCTCTCTCCTTCCTTCCTTCCTTCTCCCTCTCCCTGCTTCTCTCTCTCTCCTTCCTTCCTTCCTTCTCCCTCTCCCTGCTTCTCTCTCTCTCCTTCCTTCCTTCCTTCTCCCTGCTTCTCTCTCTCTCCTTCCTTCCTTCCTTCTCCCTCTCCCTGCTTCTCTCTCTCCTTCCTTCCTTCCTTCTCCCTCTCCCTGCTTCTCTCTCTCCTTCCTTCCTTCCTTCTCCCTCTCCCTGCTTCTCTCTCTCTCCTTCCTTCCTTCCTTCTCCCTGCTTCTCTCTCTCTCTCTCTCTCTCTCCTTCCTTCCTTCTCCCTGCTTCTCTTCTTCCTTCCTTCCCCCTGCTTTTCTCTCTCTCTCTCTCTCTCTCTCTCTCTCTCTCTCTCTCTCTCTCTCTCTCTCTCTCTCTCTCTCTCTCTCTCTCTCTCTCTCTCTCTCTCTCTCTCTCTCTCTCTCTCTCTCTCTCTCTCTGACTGGAAGCGTCATTCTGTGTGGATAGCTGCGAGCCGTTCGCGGTTATCGGCTCCTGCAGACTCTCTCTGCCGGTCTGATCTGTCTCCTCTTCATTAAGCAAATACGCCGACGTGGAAATGAAAACATAATAGCTATTTGATTTCCAGCGAGATATTTTGCA
This sequence comes from Salminus brasiliensis, assembly GCF_030463535.1. Lineage (NCBI taxonomy): Eukaryota > Metazoa > Chordata > Actinopteri > Characiformes > Bryconidae > Salminus > Salminus brasiliensis. Next base: position 9,812,605 of record NC_132890.1, read on the forward strand.
TATTGGTTCGAAGCTGATAGTGGAATTTCATCAAGTCGTTTTTTTTTCCCCTTCATGCTTTAAAAACGGCATGACTGAGCTGGGCGGCTTCAGCAGGATTTCTTTACATTGCTGGGAAGAGGAGTTCTGGGGGGGTGATGGTGATGGTGATGGGGGGGGGGCGAGAGAGAGGAAGAGAGAGAGAGAGAGAGAGAGAGAGGGAAAGAGAGAGAGGGGAAAAAAATAGAAAAGCAGCAGTTCCCCAGGAAGACTACTTAAACGATTAAATATCCCCCTATTCCCCCTTTTCTCTTTTTGATAACGGGGGAAGGAAAATTTAAAGAATTCACAGTGCTTTAGGTTCACTATACTAATCAGAGATAGGGGGGAGAAAATTAACTCCTTAATGAGCAGGAGCCGTCTCCGTGATAATGGGCCAGCCAGGAGAGAAGATGGGACGAGAGACAGAGTGAGAGAGAGAGATATAGAGAGAGAGAGAGAGAGAGAGAGAGAGGGAGAACGAAAGCTGAGAAGAAAGAAAAAAAAAAAAGCTAAGAAGAAGAAGAAGAACAGAGATACTACATTCACTCGCATTCACTCGCATGGGTGAAATCTGATGCCCCCCACCACTCTGGAAATTGTTCTTTGTGTCCGCAGAGGGCAGGTGAGATCGTAGGCAGCGATATCGCCGTGGCTACAAGCTGGCCGGCATCGCCGTGGAGATGGATTGTCCTGCGTGGGGGTATTTCTCAAGGCCCTGGGAGAGAAAAACTAGCCCTGCGAACACAGATCAACAGAGCTCCTCACGGCAATCTATCAGATCCCCCTCCTCTACAAGAAAACTCTGCCCGGCAAAAACGCTTTTTTCTGTCCACAAGAACGCGGCACAGGTTCTACCACCTTTTGATGAGTGATGGCTCTGACTCTCAAAAATTGTACAAAAACTGTACAAGTGATGGGTTGCAACATGTTCCACTGGTTTGCAGTAATGTAGTCTTTTTCTTTCTGTAGTCCTTTACCAACGCAAAGGCCTTCACACACACTGTGTTAATTACAATGCTGTAGCGGTGGGCAGTATGAGATAAATATAGGCAATATAATATAAATATAATTTTACAATATTTCAAGATATTTTCACAATACATGTGCTGTCAGAATGCATATTTTCTGATAAGTTGGAATGAATAAAAACAATTACCCAATCCCCGGCTAACCTGAACCTGACATATGTGCTGGAATCACACCAGAACTATGACGACAACGGCCACCAGAAATGGGAAGTTTCAACCCACTGAGTCCATGTCCAAAGTTTAATTTGAAGATCTGTTATTTAGTGACTACCATAAATTATTATTCAGTAACTGCTATGAAACTAATATGTACAGTAACTTATACACTAACAGTCGATTAAGGGTGAAAAACTGATAGTATGGGCCCACAAACAGGCCTGTGCTGTTTGATGGATTTTAACATCCCTGGAAAAGCAATGCATTTCTTGATATATGAATGTCACAAACTTCCAATCTTCTCCCTCCAAAAACAAACAAACAAACAAACAAATCAAACAAAAACAAAAAAACACACGTCACTTCAGAGATTTAGCATTCGGGAATCTTGTCAGGATCCTGAAGGTTTTTTCCTTGATTTTATGATTATTATATTCCACATTGCTATATTCCTTTTCTGCAATACATTCTAAGCAAAAGCAGCTCTATATAGCACCAACAAAAGGGGTTCTTTTACTTTTACATTAACAGAATATATGTATATATGTATATATATATATATATATATAATAAAATAAATAAGGTTCTATAAGAAGCATTTTACCAGGCAAAGCATCAGCTCCCACATGATTCCTCGAGTTATCATGGTCCAATGTATCCTGTTTTAAAGAACCCTTAAAGAACCCTTTTTAAAGTGTGTGTTATCTATTCCAGAAGTGCTGATGATATCCACAACATAAAAAGCATATTTTTATATAAAATATTTAAGTCAGGTTAAGCTCTTGTCTTATACATACAACAATTATTTTTGAATTATTCACAAACTCTGACTTTTACACACTTGACTCCATGAAGCCTTTCAGAGCATCTGAACCTGAGAATCAGGTGCAACCAACGTCACCAGGAGTAAAACTAAAGACGAACCAGTTCCTCAGACACTGCAGATTCTGCAGATATTTAGTCAACACCTTTTTGTTCTGTGTTAATGAACATATTACTGTCCACTCTACAATCTCCTACAGAAAGTTAGCATTGGTCACGTCTGTTTTTACAAAGCTAGCGTTAATTCCATTTTTCTGCCCTTTAGTTTACATCGACAGTTTGACTTTTTTTCTTTTTTTTTTTTTTTTTACAGATATTTACAGATATGATGAATACATTAGAAATAGCCGAAATCAGTCAGTAAATTGAGGAATGCTTCTTAAAACAAATGGACCTAATTGGGGAGGGTAGATCTGGTTTTACATTTTGATCTAAGAACAAGAGGAACACAAGAGTACACACTCGACCTCTTGACCTCTTGAGTCAAAGAAGTCACATTCAGGTCACGACCCCAGCAAGCTTCGTCACAGCTTGTTACTTTCTCCACTGAACAACAGCACAATAGCAAAGTATGTAGTGTGTAACCAGATTTCTGCTCAATGCCCTCAACCATCACATGACTTTGTTCAGATCCACCAGCAATTTTTATTGCATAAAGAGACTCTCTAATGAGATTAACAGCACATTTTAAATATAATTTGCTCAGGTACTATATATATATATATATATATATATATATATAGTACCTGAGCAAATTATATTTAAAACGTGCTGTCTGAATGTTTGTGAACACCCCTTCTAATGACTGCATTCAACTACTTTAAGCTGTACTCATTGCTGACACAGATGTGCAAATGCACAAACACACATAGCTTGTGTAATTCCCTGTAGCACTACCAATAGAACAGAACTCTCTGGAGCAGATACACATAAACCTATTGGCACCATGCCTCCTAATTTTATTTTAATTTTTTTTAAAATAATCTTGATTTTGGAAGAAACAATAAATGAGCAGGTGTTCCAATACTTTTGTCAATATTGTGTATATCTGAGCATGTGCACATCCTTAAAAATAAAGGTGTTTCAAATGATTTTGTTTGGGAGTGATGCCATAGAAGAACCACTTTTAGTGCTTAAAGAACCACATTTGAGATGTGGGAGCATGGAGAACCCTTTAAAGATCTAAAGAACTCTCAAAGAACCTCCTATAGCATCATTCAAAGAACCATTGAAGCACTCATTATACATTACACACAGAGAGAGAGAGAGAGAGAGAGAGAGAGAGAGAGAGAGAGAGAATACTAGAGACACCAGTTTTTGTTTAACATGAAAGGTACCATTATTCTAATTTTGTTCTTTTTCTGAAGGTCAGAAGTCTGAAAGAGGATGTTCGAGCAGAGTGTGTGTGTGCGCATGTATAGGCATATTTTCTTGCTGATATGTGAAAGGGCCCCATGTCCAGCTTTCTCTGTGTGTGAGTGTGTATGTGTGCATCTGTGGTATGGTGTTTAGTGAAAAAAGGGAAAGAGAGAGAGAGTGCATTTGTACTGTTGCGTGCGTGTGTGTGTGTGTACCCTCTCAATGGCCTTGTGAGTGAGGGGGGGTGGGTTGAACAGATAGTGAGGGATGAAGAAAGTAGTTGATTCAGCCCCCCCCCTTCCCTCCCCATGGATCTTGGGCTGGTGGGAAAGTTGAAATCTGCTGCTATTTTCTATCGTTTATCAGGCTGCTTATCGCTGCGGCTCTTGTCTGCATGCCTGCCTTCCATAGAGCAGGGTCTCGCTTCTAGCTGCCTGGCAACTCAACTAACCCCCCCAGCCACCCCCCCCCCCCCCCCCCAACCCCTCCTTTCGATCACCCTCTGCCCTACCTAACCTGACACCAGTGCAGTCAGGGCTAGCACTACCTTCACCTGTACCATACTGTGAAAGATCAATGCAGTGTGAACTCCAATAACTCTGAACTCTGATAACTAGGGCTACCAGGGCATTTAGTCAAAATCTTAAAATCTAATATTCTGTAGGTCCCCCTCGTTCCACCAAAACAGCTCTGACCCCACCAAGACCTGTACTCTACAAAACATAGCCAGCATTAACTTTGTCATCAATTTGTACTACAGTAGCTTTTCTGGGCTTCACTCCCTTCGCTCCCCACACATCACTAAGCCTTGGGTGCCCACGACCCTGTTACCGGTTCACTGGTAATCCTTCCTTGAACCACTTTGGGTAGGTACTGACCACTGCAAACACAGCCTAGTCTAGGCCAAGACTAGGCCAAGACCTTCTTATGATCCTCATATCCAACACCAGTCAGCTAACAATACATTCACAATACAGTATTTTGTCCATGTTGTGTAGCTTTACTTTAAGGTTCTCCAACATATGAAATTAAACTACCTCTATATATTTCTATACACATATCCATTTATATAGTCCAAAGTACAAACAAAATAAGCCAGAAAGCAAAGTGCACCACTCACGGACCCTCAAAACATTTTTAAAACATCTGCCTTTCTGAACACACACACACACATATATATATATATATATATATTTTATATATATATATATATATATATATATATATATATATATATATATATATATTATATATATTTTTTTTTTTTTTTTTATTTATATATATATATATATATATATATATATATATATATATATATATATATATACATACACACACACACAGAGTAAGAACAGTGGAGCTGGTCAATAGTAGGATGCATTTAAGCAGGTGGAGAGGTCGCAAACAGCTCTGGGCTTCCGTCTATAGAGGGGGCGGAGCAACAGCTGCCATCAGCTGCGTCTGTTTGACTTCTAATGAGCGTCACCTCAACCAGCAGCATAAGGTTACACAGAGGTCACAATCTATTCTCTCTCAAACACAATGAAATAATGCACTGACTTTTAAAAGGAGAAAAACCTTGCGGTCAAAAATACTGATTAATTACAGTTCCAGAGGTCCTGGTCTGGGTCTAGGTATTCTCTGGAAAACTTTAGTCTTGCCCTGACGTTTTTTTTCTTTGACAGTAAGGGTTTCCTCCTTGCACACCTCTCATGAAAATGTGCAGTCTCTTTCTGATGATGCACTTTGATATCAACTATGACAGGAGCTACCTGTGGGTCTCGTGATGACATTGTAGAATTGTAAAATAGAAAAATACAATTTTTTTCAACCTCTAATGTTAAAATATGACAAAATAAAAAAAAACAAAAACACTAGCGATTATACTAATGTCATCGAAACTTCACACTAACTCTATCACACTGTACCGCTGCAGGGACTCGCAGACATTGTTGCATCTGTTATCAGACCCTTCGACTTCACAGATATGAACTGTCCTTGGATAAGCCTTAGGCAATTTTCACACACATTCTTTCATACAGTAACGCTAAAGCAGCGAGCCAAACCAAAGCAGCAAAGGCAAATGAAGCAATGACCACTGATAAATGGGCATATATCCCATACAGCAGCAAAATTGAAATCTGGCCTTGTATATGGGGGTGTGTTCTGCAAGCGTAAATGCAATCATGTTTGAGGAGCGGTCAGTTGGAGGGAGCAGGATTATGTGCAGGAGTTACAGGGTCAGCGAGTCGGCATGGTTGAAAGGCTCGGGGGAGGAGGAGTGTGTTCTTCACATCTTCTGTCTGAGTGACAGCAGAAGGATGCAGGAGGAGGGAGAAAGAGAGAGTGAGATTGCGATGGTATGCAGAGGACGCTCATCCTTCTCTCTGTCTCTCTTATCTAACGGTTCTCCTGTTCTCCAGCAGCTCCCTGCTCTCCTTCTCTCTCGCACTCTCTGTCTCAGTTCCTCAGAACACACCTACACAGGGGGAGTGGGAGGTACACTGGTGTAAAAGTGAACAGTGGCGTGTTGCGGTCCCATTTAAAACCATTCCTTCAGTCCTTCTCGGATCTTCTGCTCACATTTATGAAGAAGCCGACCAGCTATAAGATTAAAAGCACAGGTGAAGTGAATAACTTTGATGATCTGGTTAAAATGGCATGTGTCAAGGGGTCAGATATACGTATTAGCCAGCAAGTGAACAGTCATTTCGTGAAGTTGAGACATTGAAGGATCTGAGCCACTTTGACAAAGGGCTGTGATGGCTAGACAACTGGGTCAGAACATCACCATAAACATCAGGCAGGGAAAGAAAACTGGTGAACCAGCGGCAAGGCCAAAGGTGTCCAAGGCTCACTGATATCATCCATGGAGGCCCCACCTTACAATTTCCAGGATTTCAAGGCTCTACTGCTAGCATCTTGGTGCCAGATACTGCAGGACGCCTTAAGAGGTCTTGTGAAGCCCATACCTCGATAGGTCAGTACTGTTATGCTTTAGACTTGGTCAGTTTAGCAGAAACTTATTGGTTGACTGTCCTCCTGCCTGTACTCTGCGGTTTTCCCCCCTTTGTTGTAGGACAGTTCAACAGCTACCCACAAACTATTGGATTTAGTGGACCGCAGTGGGCCGTGGTGGTATTTCTAGAGGGGCAGTTGGTCATCTTGATTACAATGTCATTTAGTTCAACATTTTTAGGTATGAAAAATAATGTGGTGATAATTATTGGTCAAAATAAAACAATCACCAGCACAGCTAGTTACTTATCTTCATAATATAATATAATATAATGGAGTTTGTATACATATTTATTGTTAATTAAGTAAAGCAAAACTGGTATATTTATTTTCATTTTAAACAGTGGGGTCAGTTAAACCTTCCTGTGGGCCTCAAAAAAAGCCTGTGTGAGCTGCAAGCCGCAATAGGTTTAGGACCCCTGGACTAATCTATGCCACCCCTAGTGGTAAGCCCACTTAAAAAAACACAAAACACAGTAAACCACAAACAGCCACACACAAACACACACGACCTTCACCACTTATCCGCACTGTGACCATGAGACCCAGGCTTTGCAAAGTCAGACTCCTCCTCATACTACATACAAACACACACCCACTAACACAAACACACATATACCTGGGGCCTGTATACACACACACACACACACACTTTCCCAGCTGCTTCCCCGGGCCAAAGACTAAACAGCCCTGTCACAGTCAAGTGGAACAGGTCACCCAGCCCACGACTGGGTCACACTACCAGAGAGAGAGACTGAAGAGAACCTACTGCACAGCACGAGGCAGTGTTTAGACTAGCGCAGATAGATCTACAACCTAAACACACCGGCTGAAGGAACTGCTAACTGTATATGAGCTCATCAAGGGCACGATGTGACGTTTGTGTCCTTAATTTAGGATCTTCTCATTGGAACAAATACACAATGATATCAGAATCACACAAGCATCGGCGGATGTTTGCTTTAAAAAAATACAAATAAAAAAAACATTAGCATGGGAACCACATGATTAGTTCGGACATATATTTTGTGACCTAATACAGAATTTTTGATGATCTGAAATTCTCACTGCATTTGTAACTCTATTTAAATAAGTGTTTATCAGTAATGCTTATATAGACACAGGTAGTCCAGACAGATATTTTTTCTTATTAATATTAATGGAAAGTAATTTACCAATGTCAAGGAGTTCTGTCGTAACATAATCCACCACCCTGTTACATTCCTTCCAGCAGTTTGATGGAGCTGTACATTTTAGTGGGACACCCAAGTATATGCTAATAGATTGGGTATTGCATTTTAAGCTTAATCCAGTTCCAATCCTTTGGTTTTACCACTGTGCTCTAGCTGAGAATTCTATGCATCCTCTTTGAGCAGCTGTAAAGCAACTAGAAGCTATGGAAGGTCAGGAAGGTCAGTCTGACTTTATAAAAAAAATTAAAAGGAAATAAACGCACTATTAAAAGGTCATTTTATAGAAGACACACTGACTTTAAAACGTAAAGATGAAAGAAAATATAGTACAGTAAGTCAGTACTTTACAGCCACAATATGTAGCTGATTTTTTATGTTTGTCTAGGTGCATCCTGGTCTGTACATGTCCACAGAGAAACCGCAAACTATAGCTTCCCTCGCTATTGAGCACTCGTGTGGAGGAGGGAAATTAAAGAGAGTATAAGAGGACAGGGAGCAATTTAGGAGGGAGCAATTTAGGAGGGCTATGGAGTTTCTAGCCCTGTTAACAGAACACAAAAGTGAAAACGCAGGGTGCAATGGATCCACTACATTAAAACTCCTTAAAAAGGTCTTTACTTCACAGCGTTATTTGGCAAAAAAAAAAAAAAAAAGAAAAGGTGTTCTTTGGTAAGAGCAACATGTATTAATGGACAGATGACAAAGATCTGATTTCTTCTCCAATCTGCATCTACCTATGGCACAGATTTTACGGAAATCCTCATTTATGATAAGTTCATGCTTAACAGCTATATTATTTATGTGAAGTACTATTTTATTCTTGTTCTGTGTTCCACTTATGCCCGTAAGTGTGTGTTTGCTTTTCTGTGGAGCGTGAGAGTACAAGAAAGTCGGCTTTCTGGCCTGCAAAAACAGATGTGGTCCTTTATGGCTCTTGTATAATAGTTATGACTTAATCACCATAAAAGCACATAAAAACATAGACAACGCAAAGAGCTACTGCTCAGCAGCCAGCCCATGCAAGAGCTTACAAACACACACACACACACACACACACACACACACACACACACACACACACACACACACACACACACACACAAAAAAGCAGTAAAAAGCCCTCAGCAAGCAGTTGCTCAGGAGTGCAACCCCCCCCCCCCCCACACACACACACACACAAATCAATCAGCAGGTCATCTATGAAATACAGTAAAAGCAGTCGATTCCGATCACTTCATTCTACGTCGGTTTGAGTGGAAACGTATGA